>NC_091159.1:14549105-14769105 GCF_040958095.1 Procambarus clarkii | reverse complement strand
CCTCTCTGATGTCTCCTCTCTCACAGTTACTCGCTGTTTCCTGTTGCTTAAATACTCCCTTATCCACTGTAGCACCTTCCCTTTTACTCCTGCCTGTTCCTCCAACTTTTTTAACAGCTTTTTATGAGGTACTGTGTCAAAAGCTTTCTGACAGTCCAAGAAAATGCAGTCTGCCCACCCTTCTCTTTCTTGCCTAATTTTTGTTGCCTGGTCATAGAATTCTATTAAACCTGTGAGGCACGATTTACCATCTCTGAACCCATGTTAGTGGTGTGTTTCAAAGCTATTTCCCTCCAGATGCTCTACGAGCCTTTTCCTTGCGATCTTCTCCATCACCTTGCATGGTATACAAGTCAGGGAAACTGGCCTGTAGTTCAGTGCCTCTTGCCTGTCACCCTTTTTGTATATTGGTACTACGTTAGCTGTCTTCCAACTTTCCAGTAGGTCTCCTGTTTCCAGTGACCTGTTATACACCATAGAGAGTGGCACACTTAGTACTTCTGCACCTTCCTTTAGTATCCATGGTGAGATTCTGTCAGGTCCAACAGCCTTTGTCACATTCAGCTCCAACAGATTCCTTTTGACCTCATCACTGGTGACGTTAAATTTCTCCAAGGTTGCTTGGTTTGCCTCCTCCTCATTTAGCGCAGGGGCTCCTCTTTGTTCTTTTGTGAAGACCTGTAATCTTTTGTTGAGTTCTTTACACACCTCCTTGTCATTCTCTGTGTATCTGTTCTCCCCTTTCCTCAGCTTCACACACTCAGTTGTGCGTGCGTGTGCGCACACTTAAATAGACATGCTTTATGTTTGTTATTGGCTTAAGTTAATCGTTGCCTTGAACCAGGGCCACAAAAGTGCGAACCCGTAGCTCTACCGGCTATCCTATGAACGCTCACAAAATGGTTCTCGGAGATACCTAACTGGTATCCAACTGAGATTTTAAGTCTTTCCAGTGGCGCCACTGAGTGATGGAGGTATTCATATCTCCATGTCCTCAGAGGCACCTTAAGGAAGGGTTAAAGTGTTAGTTGGATACCAGTTAGGTATCTCCGAGATCCTTATAGTAGGCGTTCATGATGTAGTACGTAGGATACATGTGGGGCCTCATTACCCACATGTATCATTGTTGTGCATGTTTCAGGGTATGTATTAATTGTCATCCACACTACCATGGAAATAAACGTTCTATTCACCTGGGCTCTAGGAGACTTGCGTGTGACTCGCGCGTGCACTCACACCCAACGCGTGGAAGGCCAAAGCTCTATCGACCGGGCTATTGAGTAGTCTTTATAAGGAAAGTTTCCAGAAGCAGCATCCTGCAGCCAAACTGGAATTTTTCGACTTTCCCTGCTTTTGCTGTTGGAAAATGTCCTTATTAATACTACTCACTAGCACGGTCGATAGAGCTTCGGCATCACATGGGTGGAGTCCATGGTTCGAGTCTCCTGGAGCCCAGGTGAATGGAGTGTATGTATAGTACTAGAGTGTGTGTGTGTGTGTGTGTGTGTGTGTGTGTGTGTGTGTGTGTGTGTGTGTGTGTGTGTGTGGGTGTGTGTGTGTGTGTGTGTTTGTACTTTTGTGGATGCTCTTTTGTTCCCTACTCATTTAATGGATTTTGGAGAATTTATCCATTTTTTTTTTATGATTGTATTTGGAATTTTTTTTATTTGTTATTCTGTTTGATCTGTTGTTTTTATATAAGTTTTTTTTAAATGCAAAGTGAATCTGTCTTTTTTTGTGCATGATGCATTGGTCTGGATGTATTTATTGCGTATATTAGATGTGTATGCCTGTATGTGTTTTATCTATGTAATGCATGCCTTAATGTGCCTTGTGTATGCCTGTATGTGTTTTATCTATGTAATGCATGCCTTAATGTGCCTTGTGTATGCCTGTATGTGTTTTATCTATGTAATGCATGCCTTAATGTGCCTTGTGTATGCCTGTATGTGTTTTATCTATGTAATGCATGCCTTAATGTGCCTTGTGTATGCCTGCATGTGTTTTATCTATGTAATGCATGCCTTAATGTGCCTTGTGTATGCCTGTATAGGACTTTGCACATGTATTACATGTCTGTATGTTTTGTGTAACCTGTGTTACCTGTATGTGTTGTGTACACTGTCACTGTTCTGTATGTGGTTATGTATATTGTGTATGTATGCGTGTTGTATGTATCGGAAAGTGCCTCTCTGTAGAGTCGGGTTGCTTAATAATGCAGCCCAAAGCAGGTGGTAAACTCCATCTAAGGCTAAACTCCTGTGTTTTTTGGTTGATGTATACGTATTGTGTATAATGTATATGTATATACGTGTTTTATGTATAATTACCACACTTACTTGATCTTGCAGGGTTGAGCATTTGCTCCTAAGACCCGTATGCCTGAGCGAGTTTGAGATTGCTAACGTCATTCCTCTTGTTTGGTGACCCTCCTCAGTGTCTGGACCGAGAAGCTGCCACCCGGGGCACCATGACTCTCTACCCTCGTGCCATGGACGCCGGAGGGTACGGCCACGACGCTGAACCTGCCACCGTCACCCTAAACATCAACGACATCAACGACAACCATCCTTACATCCAGAGTCCGGTAAGTTGCGGCACAACATTGTCAGTCTTCCGTACATCTGCCGACACATCAGGTGTAGAGCTCTTAAAGTTCTGTAAGTATCAGTCTTGCGTACATCTGCCGACACATCAGGTGTAGAGCTCTTAAAGTTCTGTAAGTATTAACGTACGAAATAGAGCTCAATAGAGCTGGGTAGGTGGGTATCTCTGTTGTCCAGAACCAGGCAAGTGGGTATTGTTGTAGTGGTACCATTTGAGTGAGTACCGTCGCAGTGGTACCATTAGAGACGATATGAATAGGCACTAAAAATGACAAATAGAAAAAAAATGTAACATAACCCATCTTTAACTCGTCTGAGTAGACTGAGGGTTGCAACCCAATGTTGCTAGACTTGCAACTGTGAGAATTGCAAACATTAGCGTCTACAAACCTTACCACGAAGCGTGTCTAGTTAGTGTGTGACCTCAACACTCTGCAAGAACAAAAAAAAAACGAACTGATATTTGTCATCACAAGTTGTTTACAAAAGACAGTAGTTAGCCAGGACTCATTTCCCCAGAACCTACAGGATCTTAGATTGGCGAGGAGGGGTTGTAGCTCTAGTTCCCGCCTCCCTGAACCTGTGATAATCTCCATCTTGGTCTCCTCCTCCTCCCCCACAGGACAACAGCTACACCAAGATCATGGAGAACGCCCCACCATCCTCGGTGAAGCCCGTCACTATTAGGCTGAGTGACTGGGACACTGAGGAACACGGCTGTCCGTGTACACTCTCCTTCGAGAGCTCCACCTCGGCCGACATCATGAGCAAGTTTAAAGTGACCGCGATGACGGGGTGAGTACATGGGGAGATGGTTGAGTACATGGGGGAGATGGTTGAGTACATGGGGAGATGGTTGAGCACCTGGGGGAGATGGTTGAGTACATGGGGGAGATGGTTGAGTACATGGGGGAGATGGTTGAGTACATGGGGGAGATGGTTGAGTACATGGGGGAGATGGTTGAGTACACGGGGAGATGGTTGAGTACACAGGGAGATGGTTGAGTACATGGGGAGATGGTTGAGCACCTGGGGGAGATGGTTGAGTACATGGGGGAGATGGTTGAGTACATGGGGGAGATGGTTGAGTACATGGGGGAGATGGTTGAGTACATGGGGGAGATGGGTGAGTACATGGGGAGATGGTTGAGTACATGGGGGAGATGGTTGAGTACATGGGGGAGATGGGTGAGTACATGGGGAGATGGTTGAGTACATGGGGGGATGGTTGAGTACATCGGGAGATGGTTGAGTACACGGGGGATGGTTGAGTACATAGGGGGACGGTTGAGTACCTGGGGAGATGGTTGAGTACACGGGGAGATGGTTGAGTACACGGGGAGATGGTTGAGTACATGGGGGGATGGTTGAGTACATGGGGAGATGGTTGAGTGCACGGGGAGATGGTTGAGTACATGGGGGGATGGTTGAGTACATGGGGAGATGGTTGAGTACACGGGGAGATGGTTGAGTACATGGGGGGATGGTTGAGTACATGGGGAGATGGTTGAGTGCACGGGGAGATGGTTGAGTACATGGGGGGATGGTTGAGTACACGGGGAGATGGTTGAGTACCTGCGGAGATGGTTGAGTACCTGGGGAGATGGTTGAGTACCTGGGGAGATGGTTGAGTGCACGGGGAGATGGTTGAGTACCTGGGGAGATGGTTAAGTACCTGGGGAGATGGTTGAGTACACGGGGAGATGGTTAAGTACCTGGGGAGATGGTTGAGTACCTGGGGAGATGGTTGAGTACACGGGGAGATGGTTGAGTACCTGGGGAGATGGTTGGGTACCTGGGGAGATGGTTGGGTACCTGGGGAGATGGTTGAGTACCTGGGGAGATGGTTGAGTACACGGGGAGATGGTTGGGTACCTGGGGAGATGGTTGAGTACCTGGGGAGATGGTTGAGTACACGGGGAGATGGTTGAGTGCACGGGGAGATGGTTGAGTACACGGGGAGATGGGTGAGTACACGGGGAGATGGGTGAGTACACGGGGAGATGGTTGAGTACCTGGGGAGATGGTTGAGTACACGGGGAGATGGGTGAGTACACGGGGAGATGGTTGAGTACACGGGGAGATGGGTGAGTACACGGGGAGATGGTTGAGTAGACGGGGAGATGGTTGAGTACACGGGGAGATGGTTGAGTACCTGGGAGATGGTTGAGTACACGGGGAGATGGTTGAGTACACGGGGAGATGGGTGAGTACACGGGGAGATGGGTGAGTACACGGGGAGATGGGTGAGTACACGGGGAGATGGGTGAGTACACGGGAGGTACACGTTAACTACACATTCCTCTGGCAAGACCCTGAACCCCTCAGACCCTGACACTGTTTTATTAATATTATTATTATTATTATTATTATTATTATTATTATTATTATTATTATTATTTTGGTAGTCCAAATCTTCGAGGAATTTAACAACTAATGTTTCTTATATGTGTTGTGGGTCTTTGGTTAATTAGGACTGTTTAAGTGTGTTGGTTCACTTCGATACCGGAAGTAGTTATTGTACAGGTTGGACTTGAACGAAGCACGTCTCGAGTCACAGCTTCGAACATGGTCAAGTGGATCGTAAGACAGACTCTAATGTGTCTGGATATCATTCAGTAAATATTTGACTATTTCATTTTGAATCCGACGGCCGTTTGTTGTGATGATTAGTTGTAGGTTTAGGTTATGTTTGGTTAGATTAAGTTAGATTGAGTTGGGTTGGGTTGCTTTTGTTGCGTTGGGTCGAGTGTTTGGGTGTGGTGTTTTGGTTCTATTCGAAATTATTTGTGCCCAGATTCCGTCGATGAAGCATTTAGACTTGAGAGATGCGTTTCGAACATAGAAAACTAATAATGAGCTTTTGAAGAAAGGTAAGCGTACAAAACGAAAATAAAACCCCAACATTACCTACCCTACCCTACCCTAGTCTTCCCTCCCCTCCTCTAGCCTTCCCTACCCTCCCCTAATCTTCCCTGCCCTCCCCGACCCCAACCACTCAAGCCATAGGTCATAACACATCAGCAAACAGTGACCGTCGGTGTTGCTCTTCGACCACAGCTTCACCTCGCAGTACGAACTCCAAACGCTGAAGACCCTGGACCGGGAGGCGCAGAAGACCTACCAGATACCCTTCAGGACGTCCGACAGTGAGGGCGTGAGCGGCACACGGTACCTGACGGTGGAGGTCGGTGACGAGAATGACTCCCCCATGACGGACGGCTCCAGCGCCATTAAGGTCTACAACTACCAGGTAATTGTGTGTGTGTGTGTGTGTGTGTGTGTGTAAGTTCTAGCCTATTTGTGCTCGCTGGATCAACTTCAGTACTTACACCCCTCCTCTCCAGCTGCTATAGTCGTTTAATTCAATAATTCAGTGGTGTGTGTGTGTGTGTGTGTGTGTGTGTGTGTGTGTGTGTGTTGTGTGTGTGTGTGTGTGTG
The DNA here is from genome assembly GCF_040958095.1 of Procambarus clarkii. Taxonomy (NCBI): domain Eukaryota; kingdom Metazoa; phylum Arthropoda; class Malacostraca; order Decapoda; family Cambaridae; genus Procambarus; species Procambarus clarkii. The sequence goes on along the minus strand of NC_091159.1, from coordinate 14,763,058 downwards.
TGTGTGTGTGTGTGTGTGTGTGTGTGTGTGTGTGTACTAGCCTATGTATGCCAGCAGGACTGTGCTTCAGTTCTTGGACTCTGCCTTCCAGCCGTCGGTCGTCTAATATAACGACTCCAGACCTAAATTTGTTTCTCATATCTATCTTTGAAATTGTAAATGGAGTTGGCATCTCTTATCTTCTCGTTAACTCCATTTCATTTTACTCTTATGTAAACAAAAAACTTTTTGTTAACACACCTAAAGCTTATCTGTATCTGGAGCTTCTTCCATTCCCTCAATTTCTTTTAGTGTTCATTGTGAAGACTTCCTCTCTTCCACAGTATATATTTCTCAATCTTTATTTGTTCGTCTTTTATGTCTCTCTCTCTTTCTCTCTCTCTCTCTCTCTCTCTCTCTCTCTCTCTCTCTCTCTCTCTCTCTCTCTCTCTCTCTCTCTCTCTCTCTCTCTCTCTCTCTCTCTCTCTCGTTTCGCTCTTTCCTGCTCCTTCAAGCTTTCTTCAACGAGCCTGGTTGTAAACCTTTTATCTTCTTAAATTTTCTTGTGTGAGTGAGGTTCACACAAGACTGAGAATCACACAAGGGTAAGGTTCACACAATGATAAGGTTCACACAATGGCGAGGTTCACACAAGGGTTATATTCACACAAGGGTAAGGTTCACACGAGGGTAGGTGCACACGAGGGTAAGATTCACTCAAGGGCGAGGTTCACACAAGGGCGAGGTTCACACAAGGGCGAGGTTCACACAAGGGCAAGGTTCACACAAGGGCGAGGTTCACACAAGGGCGAGGTTCACACAAGGGCAAGGTTCACACAAGGGCGAGGTTCACATAAGGGCGAGGTTCACACAAGGGCGGGGTTCACACAAAGGCAAGCTTCACACAACGGCGAGGTTCACACAAGGGCAAGGTTCACACAAGGGCGAGGTTCACACAAGGGCGAGGTTCACACAAGGGCGAGGTTCACACAAGGGCAAGGTTCACACAAGGGCGAGGTTCACACAAGGCCGAGGTTCACACAAGGCCGAGGTTCACACAAGGGCGAGGTTCACTCAAGGGCGAGGTTCACACAAGGGCGAGGTTCACACAAGGGCGAGGTTCATAATGGGGTTGTAGACTTTACCACTGGTCCCGCTAAGCCAACAACTGCCCTTCGACAAGATGCAACCCACAACAGCTGTCTAACTCTTGGGGGGGCTATTTGCTACTAGGTTAACAAAGGTATCTGGTGGAAGAAAAACAAATTGTTCCCAAACGTTTCGCCCTGCCCAGGAGTCGAACTTGGGTCCAGGGAGTTGTGTGCTGACTGCAGCCATCAAGACTTCTTCACTGGATTTTATTTTAGTTTTTAACAAGTTGTTTCCAATGTTTTTTTCCCTCTTCGTTAACACCATCTTTATCGTCGGTCACGTGCACATTTTGGACATATTTTCCCCCATGCAGAGAAATTTCTGAAGCTTAGGCTGGCAAGCAGGTGTGTACACAAGTCACTTCGTTCACAAGACGGTTCGCCAATAGCTATTAAAACCTAACATAATCCTACTCAACCTACCCTAATCTAACCTAAACCTACCTAACCTTATCCCAACCGAGCCTAACGCTTGGGTAATACATCCTAACCTAATAATATATAAGGGTTGAAGACTCGGAAACAAGAGTTTTGTCGAATCCTCTTGTGTACAATTTGACCATATATAGTGTCTGCGCATGCGTAGTCGTGAGCCATATGTAAACAAACATTCCCTATTCTCTAACGGAAGGATCAGCCTCATATTTTTGCGATTCCAGGACGCACTAACGACGAAATTAACATTCTATCCTCCAGGGTCAGTTCCCGTCCATGGTGATTGGGTCAGTGTACGTCACGGACCTCGACGACTACGACGTCGTCGACAAGACATTCGAGATCGACCCGACGACCTCTTCAGAGGTCAGCAACTATTTCGATGTCGGGTTTAGCAACGGGAACATCACCATGCAGAAGGGGACTCCGGAGGGAACTTACGTGCTCAGAGTCAAAGTAAGTTGGTGGTTTATCTCCATGGTCAGGAGTCACCAAGTGTTTACGCAGCCAGTTACGACCCCTGTACATCTTTCCTCAATCATGGCGGCGTTGTCTACACTTATTAAACAATTTATGAGCTCCGAAGTACAACGAGGTTGTTTATAACAACAATAATCTCGGGTTGGGAAGTTTCCGTGTTCGTAAACTGTTGAATAAATGTAAACAATGCCTGCATAATTGTTGAAAGATGTATAGGTTTCGTAAAAGGTTGCTTGATAAATCCTGACCTAGGAATCCTCAGAATATCACAATAGTCTTAGTCACATTCTCAGTGTCAATTCAGTAACACGGAGGATGTGTCACTTTCACTATAAGTCACTATATATGCACCATAGTGCATATATAGTGACTGATGTAGGTCATCTTATCCATCCCAACATTCTGGTGATTCAGTGGTATGGAATCCCTTAACAGCCGTATTGTAGTTAACGTGTTAACGAATATTCATCAATTGTGGTGCCTTAAATGACAAAGAACTGAATAGTGGAAGGCATCGGAGCATATGTATGGTATGCTCCAGATATCGATTAATATTGTTATGCCTCACAGAAACGTGATGTATCTATGGATCGAGCCTGTGTGTGTGAGATCAGGGTCGAGGGTTCGATCCTGCATTTTGTCTCCCGAGTTTCTTATTATTTAGATATAAGCTGCTGTATGATGGGTTGGACGCGTAAATATTACCTTCCTTCTTCCCTTCCCTCAGGTGATTGACAAGTTCCGGAATGAGACGGCCATCGGAGAGGTGAACATCGCGGTGGTGGACCTGACAGAAGAGGCCGTCATGCAGTCCGGCTCCTTCATGGTAGCCGGATACACCGCCCACGAAGTCCTTCAGCAACGGGCGGTGAGATATGCTTCTAGGGTTCTCGCGGAGTGTTCGGGGTGTTGAGCCGGATACTTGCTCTTCTTGACTGTCTAGAATTCAAGAGCTTGCTTAACCTTTGAGTATATTTGACCGGCAATCCGGTGTTAATTTGTCCCCCTTGTAAATAAAGCAACGATGAAATATTACACTGAAACTTTAACTTCTAGAGTTTCTGTTCTTTCCTCACGGCTCTATTCCTTTTCCCTCTGTCCCTCCAGATGGCGGCGGTAGGCACGAGTCTGTACGAACGCCTGAAACAGAAGATCGGCAGCATTCACGGGATCGGGAGCGAGAACGTGGACATCTTTGCCATGAGAGATGTGGAAGGTGGAGTGAACATCCGCTACAACTGCCACAGCTCCCCTTACTATACCGCCGCCAGACTCAATGGTGTCATGATGTCGCACAGGGAGGAGGTGAGTGGTGATAGTGACTGGTGATCCCAGTCAGTGGTGGTGGGTGGTGATTCCTGTAGCGGAAGTTGTTAATTGAAGGGAGGGTGGGAGAGGTTCAGGTGAGGGGGAGGAGGGAGTGCTATTTAAGGTCATGATGCTTCTGTCTAAGTTGTATTTTCTGTTACACACACACACACGCACACACACGCACACACACACACACACACACACACACACACACACACACACACACACACACACACACACACACACACACACACACACACACACACACATACACACACACACACACACACAAACACACACAGGGAAGCCGGCCGGCCGAGCGGACAGCATGCTGGTCACACCTGTGGTGATCCTGTGGTCCCGGGTTCGATCCCGGGCGCCGGCGAGAAACGATGGGCAGACTTTCTTTCACCCTATGCTCCTGTTACCTAGCATTAAATAGGTACCTGGGAGTAAGTCAGCTGTCACGGGCTGCTTCTTGGTGTGTGTGTGTGTGTGTGGGGAGTGGGAAAACAATAGCAGTAGTAGAAACAGTTGATTGACAGTTGAGAGGCAGGCCGAAAGAGCAGAGCTCAACTAGGTGAATACACACACATACACACCATGAAATCAGCAACAAAAAACGTTTCCAAATTATTTTGAGCTTCAGACCAATGCCATGATATATATATATATATATATATATATATATATATATATATATATATATATATATATATATATATATATATATATATATATATATATAATCTCTTCCTTGCAGCTGATGAGCTCCCTGACCATCAATATATCGAGGGTGAACATCAACGACTGTCTGTACGAGTTGCAGTCGCCATGCGGCACCACCAGCTGCCAGCAGTTCTTGCGGCCTAACATCACCTCGCCTCTCGTCATCGGCAGCGACACCACCACCATGGTCGGCGTCGACATCACCGAAGAATACTTGTGTGACTGTGGAGCCCTGGAGCCGCTGCCTTCAGTGTGCTACAGCGGGTTCTGTCTCAACGGCGGCGAGTGCATCCAGGCCAATAACACCCTTTCCTGCCGATGTCCGGACAACGACTACGGCCCTCGCTGTGAACTTAAGAGTGCGAGGTTTGAGAAAGGTTACGCCTGGTATGAGCCTCTTAAGGTCTGCGAGAATGCGTCTCTGTTTATGTCCTTTGATACCAGGGAGGACACTGGAGTTCTTCTTTACTCTGGGCCAACTGTGACGCGGCCCTGGAGCAACTACCCAAGAGATTTCATTTACGTGTTTCTAGAAAAATGGTGGTTGAAAGTCTTCATAGACTTGGGAACAGGAACGAGTACCATGTCTATCCCGCTAGAGAAAAACAATAACAGAGCCTTCGACTTCACTGTCACTTGGAACGATCGTGAAGTCTCGTTCGAAGTTTTCAAGTGCTTGGGCAATAACACCATCGATAATTCAAACGATTGTAGGAAATCCGTTCAGTTACAAGGTCTTAACGTTCCTAGCCACTTGCTGAACGTCGGGGCGCCATTGCAGGTGGGTGGCGTAGCCGCAATGGTGAGCTTCAAGCAGCTGGCCAGTTCGTACGGCTGGACTTTAGAGCCCACGATGGTGGACCCGTTCTTCGGGTGCGTACTGGAGCTTCGCCATAACAACTATCTCTACGACCTCAACTCCACCGACTACGACAAGAACACCTACAAGCCGTGCGATGCGCCGGTACCTGCTAGAGTCATCGTCGGCAAGGAATCCATCGTCATCATCGTCGTCAGTCTTTTGGGACTCATATGTGAGTACTTTGTAGATAATTTGTTTATGGATTATTATTTTTTTATAACTTTTTGCGATTCTCACATAATTATCACGCCTCATGAGTAATTACTTATCTACTTCTCATCTACTCTTTACATATTTTCTTCCTACCTGTCTTCATCTACCTGTGACTTTCCCGATAAAAAATTGTTTTCATATCCATCGAGTTTTCATACTTTGGATATGTACACAGATATATGTAGCTCTCGTTCTCTCATTCTGGGTATGACTTGGTGGTTGCTGGAGGCGTATCCCTGGAAACACAAACCGAAACTGTCTCTCTTTTCCGCTTGTTACAACTTGTAATAAAGTTGTTACATCTTTGCTTAACGTGTTTATGACGTATTAGAACGTTGTTACAACTTGCTATATTGGTAAAATCATTTTCATTAATGGATAGCTGGTTAGGAAGTGTTAAAACTTGTTCGAACGTTGTACCAACGTCGTAGTTTCGGTGTGTGTTTGGCGGGATTACGGTCTCCTCTGCTGTCCTGACCTTGACCTCGTGGCTGTTTGTTTTCATTTTATTCTGTTCTTCCTCATCTCACTTTTATATTTGGGTCAATATTCTAGCTAGTGTGTGTGTGTGCTCACGTAGTTGTGCTTGCGAGCATCTGCTCTTAATGCATCTTTTCGAGCATCTGGTCGAAATGATGGACTTTTGGCCATCATTTGTCCAGTGCAGTGTCTCATTTCACTCTTTCTCATATTTAGATTTAAAACTGTGTATTGAATTGACTTTGATAACTTCATCTAGTCCGCTTCACTTATTTGCGATTCTTAGACAGAAAAAAAGTTCTTGCTGACACTTGTGTTTTCTTGTGTGTTTATGTGTGTGTTTGCGTCTGTATGTTTAGGTACCTGGATGGGGTTCTGGGATTTCTTCTACTTCCCAGAAGGCTTGAAATCAGGTAATTGCTCACATTTAATGTTTCGCATCTCGTTGGGTTGGACAGTGTTGGTGCTGCTCATCCTGTGTCTTGCGCGACGGAACAAGAAGTCCATCTCGTACCCCGAGCTGGATGGCATCGTTAAGGAGACTATCGGCGGTACTGACCTGGAGGGCTTCGGAGAGAAGGACATGACGCAGTACGACCTTAAACTCCTGCGGGTTGGCCCTAATGGCCAAGTCTGCACCGGTGAGTACAGTCATACTTAGTAGGTTATCGTAACTCATGTTGGTGGGTTCCTCTAGCACAGGCGAGAAGGCGAACTCCTTAAAATATTGAAGCTATTGATGCTCTAATAAAAAAAAGGGAAAATTATATAATCGTACGAGATGGTAAGTACAATTAGGGGTCTCTCATGTTGGTGGGGAATACGAGAAAGGAAGTGCTGATATTTGTGGGTATTCTCGAGTGTTTAATTCTTTGACACACACCCACATGACCCTAAGTACTTCACAAGAAGGTCGGTGTCAATGGGGGAAAAGAGAGATATTATTGCTTCTGTTTATGTAAAGAAATATACAAGCACAAAGATATGAGTGAGAAGAACGCGTGTACTGACACTCGGTTTCCATATCAACATACCGGGGACAAAGAACTGGTAGCTCGACCTTTCTTTAGCGAGGCGATGAGGAGACGAGAAGACTGGCGCCGTAAGCTGCTGGTCACAGGTACGGTACAGGCATGACAGGTTACTGAGCACTCTCACGGTTCTTAAATCCTGCAGTCACAGTTCCCAAGTAGCTCACAGTCCACAAAGTTTTTATTGACTCACAGTCCTCATGCACTTAAATCGCTTGTGACTTGAAGTGCTTCAATTGCTTCACAGTCTTTAAATGTTTGAAGTCACTCGCAGCTCTAATTGTCACGTTCCTCACGGCTCTAATTGTCACGTTCCTCACGGCTCTAATTGTCACTTTCCTCACTCACGGCTCTACTTGTCGCGTTCCTCACTCACTCACTCACGGGTTAACTGGTTGCACACAGCGAAGTTCTTCAGTTCGGTCACTGGTCACTCAGTGCTTGAGGACTTCAGTAATTCACGTTTGCCAAGTCGTAACTCTTGCCTCACGGGGTCCTCAAGTCGCTGGGTAACACATGGCTCTAGTCAGCAGTCATACTTGACCCTCAAGTCTATTCTACTAACCCAAAGTGGGATATATGTAGTCTTCTGGCCTTGTAGTAACTTTTCAGTTGTTTACTGTTGACACTTGGTGCATAACCAAGCCTGAGAGGTCACTTGACACACTTCGTATGACTTGGCCCCGGTGTTCCCACATACGCATAAAGACCATTAACAGATTTATCATAAAAAAAACATGACAGCTTCCTTCAACCCTGTCACTTATAGATTTACACCAATTCTTATACCTACGATAATTTCTTTATTCAGGTACATGTAATATAACTAATGCTCAGAGATATTCACCAGAGTGTATATCTCTATATAGCTTCACACACATACACCAGATATATACAGATAAACACAAGAGTGTATATCTCTATATAGCTTCACACACATACATCAGATATATACAGATAAACACCAGAGTGTATATCTCTATATAGCTTCACACACATACACCAGATATATACAGATAAACACCAGAGTGTATATCTCTATATAGCTTCACACACATACATCAGATATATACAGATAAACACCAGAGTGTATATCTCTATATAGCTTCACACACATACATCAGATATATACAGATAAACACCAGAGTGTATATCTCTATATAGCTTCACACACATACACCAGATATATACAGATAAACACCAGAGTGTATAGCTTCATTGTTGGCATTAGGCGACCTGCTATATTCATCGGTTACTCAAAGAGTTTTTGCAACAACAATGGAATTCATTGAAATCAACAACTCCTCGCAAGGATGATTGTTAAGGAGTGTTCGTGGTACCTAGAGGGACAAGTTCCCATTGATGTGTTTCTTTAAGAGGGTAATCGGTCCTTCTCCGTTGAAATATACGGAGCAGGAGCTCGTGAGAGGTGAGGCTGCGAGTTTAGAGATGTTTATTAATAGGTAATTAACTCTGCCTCTAGCCTCGTGCAGGCGTGGGGCAATATCTTGTGATCTCTGAAGGGATCCGTCTCTATCTTAACCCAGGGTCTTCCTCCTTTTCCCAGGCTCTATTCCCTCCTCCCCTAGGCTCCTCTTACCTCCTTCCCCCAGGCTCTATCTCCTCCCTCTAGGCTCTACCTCCAGCATCATTTCCTGTTGGTAGAGTGTTTGAGATGTGGTCTGGCGTCTCCGCAAGTTAAGGAGCTCCCAGACGCAGCATCCAGTAATGGCTCTCACCCCGAGGCCCTTCAAGTGGAATTAGAACCAAGTTTGACAGTTGTCTTAATATGTAACTTTTGGAAGTGTGCTAATGGTGCGCAGGTGGGGTGATGGGGCGCAGGTGGGGTGATGGGGCGCAGGTGGGGTGATGGGGCGCAGGTGGGGTGATGGGGCGCAGGTGGGGTGATGGGCCGCAGGTGGGGTGATGGGCCGCAGGTGGGGTGATGGGGCGCAGGTGGGGTGATGGGCCGCAGGTGGGGTGATGGGCCGCAGGTGGGGTGATGGGCCGCAGGTGGGGTGATGGGGCGCAGGTGGGGTGATGGGCCGCAGGTGGGGTGATGGGCCGCAGGTGGGGTGATGGGCCGCAGGTGGGGTGATGGGGCGCAGGTGGGGTGATGGGCCGCAGGTGGGGTGATGGGGCGCAGGTGGGGTGATGGGCCGCAGGTGGGGTGATGGGCCGCAGGTGGGGTGATGGGGCGCAGGTGGGGTGATGGGCCGCAGGTGGGGTGATGGGCCGCAGGTGGGGTGATGGGCCGCAGGTGGGGTGATGGGGCGCAGGTGGGGTGATGGGCCGCAGGTGGGGTGATGGGGCGAAGGTGGGGTGATGGGGCGCAGGTGGGGTGATGGGGCGCAGGTGGGGTGATGGGCCGCAGGTGGGGTGATGGGGCGCAGGTGGGGTGATGGGGCGCAGGTGGGGTGATGGGGCGCAGGTGGGGTGATGGGGCACAGGTGGGGTGATGGGGCACAGGTGGGGTGATGGGGCGCAGGTGGGGTGATGGGGCGCAGGTGGGGTGATGGGCCGCAGGTGGGTGATGGGGCGCAGGTGGGGTGATGGGGCGCAGGTGGGGTGATGGGGCGCAGGTGGGTGATGGCCGCAGGTGGGTGATGGGGAGCAGGTGGGGTGATGGGTCACAGGTGGGGCGCAGGTGGGGTGATGGGGCGAAGGTGGGGTGATGGGGCACAGGTGGGGTGATGGGGCGCAGGTGGGGTGATGGGCCGCAGGTGGGTGATGGGGCGCAGGTGGGGTGATGGGGCACAGGTGGGGTGATAGGGCGCAGGTGGGGTGATGGGGCGCAGGTGGGTGATGGGGCGCAGGTGGGTGATGGGGCGCAGGTGGGTGATGGGGCGCAGGTGGGTGATGGGGCGCAGGTGGGTGATGGGCCGCAGGTGGGGTGATGGGCCGCAGGTGGGTGATGTGGCGCAGGTGGGTGATGGGGCGCAGGTGCGTGATGGGGCGCAGGTGGAGTGATGGGGCGCAGGTGGGGTGATGGGCCGCAGGTGGAGTGATGGGCCGCAGGTGGGGTGATGGGGCGCAGGTGGGTGATGGGGCGCAGGTGGAGTGATGGGCCGCAGGTGGGGTGATGGGGAGCAGGTGGGTGATGGGGCGCAGGTGGGTGATGGGGCGAGAGGTATCAGAACACGTGGTTAATTACTAATTCTGTGTAAATAGGTGTTAGTTGTTATTAGATATTAGGCGTCAGTTCCTAGTTATCAGTTGCTAGTTGTCAAGTACTATCACCGTAACGCAATTTACTGTTTTATTATACTAGTGTTAACCATCATAGTACATTAGTATTAACTATTTGTGTATGTGGAAATATACAACTTAGTCCTTCGGTATTCCTGTATTTTTTCATAATTAGTATTTAGGTGGTATGTCCTGCATTTTCACTAATTTTTAATGTGTATGTCGGTAAAATTTATTTCTAATTTTTGTATTACATTCCTCTTATATTGAGTTGTATAACTAAATAGTACATAACTTGTTTTCGTTCACAACACTAAAGTAATATTTTGTTTTCTACAGAACACTGAAGTAATATTTAGTTTAAAGTGTTGTTGTTGTTGGAGTACTTGAGTGTAAACAGGGCCTGAGACACTCTGCTATTGATGTTCTTCTCTACACATATCCCCAGAGCCAGAGACCAATAGCTATACAAATCCAGTTGCGTATGAGAGATTACAAGGGACAGAGGACCTGTTCAATTTGCGTAAGTAACCATCTTGGATCTTTGGGTCTCCTGTTGATTTTGAGGCTCGGCTGTTCAGATTTGATTTTTGTGTGTGGTTGTACTGATGATGATGTGATGTGGCCGCTCAATGTTAATCTAGATTGGTTATACACCCTGGCTGTTAAGGATCAAGTGGTGTACAGTTTCGTTTACTGCTGGTTCGTCTTGATTATGCCACTGGTTTCATCCAAACAATCCTAGTTCCGGATGCTTCGGATGGTCTGTGTGGCCGGTCCAAGCGACGTAATCCGTAGCCTAACCATCCGGTCCTCGTAGCGTATCCACGGTCCTCCAAGCTTCAACTTTGATGGTGACCACTTTGATCAGTGGATGGTGATAATTATACACAGGGCCTCACACAAGACAGTGCTTTGCTCATTCCTACTTTGATCACATATTTTTACAGCAGCCGTTAATGATTTACTGGACAGAATAAGCGATTTGTGGTCGTCATGTCTGCTTCCTCTCTTGATTTACCTTTTATGAGAAATTTTGTGCTGATTTATGTTATACAAATCCATTTAAGCCTTATATATATATATATATATATATATATATATATATATATATATATATATATATATATATATATATATATATATATATATATATATGCGATAATCAGAGGCCTCGAGGAACAGAGCAACAGTGATTTGTACAAAATGGAAGGATGTGAATAGCGTACACACACACACACACACACACACACACACACACACACACACACACACACACACACACACACACACACACACACACACACACACACACACACACAGGCCTTCGTTATTGCCTCCTTCGTGGAACTGGTTGGTTTCCGCCTCTCTAGCTTCGCTTTGCTCACGGCAATTACAAACACTTCTCGCTGACTGAAATATCCAATATAATTGGCTTAATTTGTGTATCTATAACCGTATTTGTGTCGTGTTGTATGGCAGAATGAACGTATGATATTGGACGCTGCTTGTATGAATATTACGAGAGATATATATTAGTTATCTCTATCCTGTATGACCTAAGTTGCCGAGTATTGTCCAAGTTTAAGCCTTAATAGATATAACTTTGTACGTAGTTATATACAGAAGTGTCACTATCGTTATATTTTCCATGGTAATTATTGATTACGTGATTACTAATTATTGATATAATCACTATCATTAAGGTGATGTCTTCAGCGTAGTAATCTGGGCCAGGAGTCATCAGATAATTATGCAAACACGAAACCAGTACATCTTTCCTCAATCAAGACGGCTTTGTTTACATTATTAAACCAACGCGTCCTAAAAACCAAGTCCATTCCATTCAGCGGTTGACCCCAAAGACGCATTCATCAATTTTAACATGATGTTCATTCAAAACAGAACTTTTCTCAAATCTAAATTAATGTTATATATTAGCATATTGTACATATTTAGACAGTGGTTAGGTCAGGTGTTTAGGTTCTGTTGGCGACTATTTTTATTTGTAGTACGTGGGCGAAGCATTTACAGCATTGTTGTTCGAACAAAATTCGTCAGTGAAGCACTTGTTCCGGATATGTTCGAACGTCAGCAGTTGTGAGTCGTGTGTAAACCACTTTTCATTCATAAACAGGGGGTTTGGCGGGTGCATAGAATCACTTTTGGATCTTTGTTTGGAGGACGGGCTGCACAACAACTGATTTCGTTCGAACACTTCCGGAACAAGTGCTTCAATGACGAATTTTGTTCGAACAACAACGCTGTAAATGCTTCACCCACGTACTACAAATACAAATAATCGCCAACAGAACCTAAACACCTAACCTAACCTATGCCTATATATGCACAATATGCTAATATCTTAGCATATTGCATACTCATAGTTCAACTCTAAGCATATATATATATATATGATTAGAGGTAAAAAAAATTATAATATTAATTTATATCTGAGAACAATCACATTTTGAATGAACATCATGTTAAAATTTATGAATACGTCTGTGGGGTCGATCGCTGAATGTAATGGACTTGAGTCGAGGACGGGTTACATAAACAGGGGGTTTGGCGGGTTTATGGAATGGACTTTGGGTCTTTGTTTGGAGGACGGACTGTATTAAGCAGTTAATGAGCTGCGAAGGACTACGAGGTTCATTAAAATAATAACCATGGCTTGTGAAGTTTCAAAGCTTGTAAGCTGTTAACTAAATGTATATAAACCCGCCAATGATTACGGAAAGATGTAAAGGTTTCGTACGTAGTTGAGTAACTGCTTCATGACGGGTGTTGATGACCGCGGCGCTGGTCTGTACAGTTGTATTCACCTAGTTGTGCTTGCGGGGGTTGAGCTCTGCTCTTTCGCCCCGCCTCTCAACTGTCAATCAACTGTTACTATTTTTTTTCTCTACACACACACACACACACACACACACAGCAGGAAGCAGCCCGTGACAGCTGACTAACACCCAGGTACCTATTTACTGCTAGGTAACAGATCATTAGGGTGAAAGAAACTCTGCCCATTGTTTCTCGCCGGCGCCCGGAATCGAACCCTGGACCACAGGATCACGCGTCTAGCGTGCTGGCCGCTCAGCCACCGGCCCCACATATATGTGAGCTGTGTGAGCCTCCTTGTGTCTCTTGTTCCCTCCTCTTTCTACTTCCTCTTTCTACTTCCTCCTGCTCTTCCTCTTCTTCCTCCTCCTCTTCCTCCTCCTCCTCCTCCTCTTGGTAAACTGTTGTCACCTACTTTCAACACATTTCCATATATTGCCGACTCCATAAAAAAAAACTCAACTGCCTCAAGAAATTCTTGCCGAGGTTTTGGCCGCTTGTATTCTCCTGTGTACCTTTTGTTTACAGTGTTTCAAGTCGGTGTATTCTCAGGTGTATTTTCTTGTATTGTTTACGGTTCACTGTAGTGTTTTAAGGACTCTATGTCATCGTTATTTTCATTTAAGTGCTTTAAAATCTCTAGTATTGAGCAGTTTAGGTTTTCATGAGTTTTCAGTAGTTTTCGTTTGGACATGTGTGTGTTTATATCTTTAATTGGCCTTCCATCGTAGCCATGTTGAACTGGAGCCACCTCGTGTGGGTAATTTTTGTTTAGTATTCCATTTGAAGGTTTGCACGCACGCACGCACGCACGCACGCAAGTAGATGCCACTGTTCTTGTTGTTGTTGTTATAGATTCAGCTACTCGGAACAAGTTCCAAGTGGCACGGGCTATGGTGAGCCCGTAGTGGACTTACCTGGCACAGGAGCGGTGCTGTATGTGTGGATGCCGCTGTCCACCTAGCAGTGTATATAGGATCCTGTGAGTCGGCTGTTGCACCACCATCTGGTCACCACTTGGTCCGGGAGACATCTCCCGTCACGCAGGGTGCAGTCGCGCCTCCACAGATCTCCAGTATCAGCTCTTGATACTGGTAACGGCTCAAAAGGGCCACCACCTACGGGCTATTCATGCCCGTGCCACCTCTTGGGTGGCTTAATCTTCATCAATCAATCAATCGGCTGTTGCGGGCTGCATCCTGGGGATGTGTGGGGAAAAAACAAAAAATAATAATTTACTTAGTAGTTAGTAACAGTTGATTGATTGATTGACAGATGAGAAGCGGGCCGAAAGAGTAGAACTCAACCCCCGCAAGCACACCTAGCGGAATACAACTAGGTGAATACACAAGATCTTGCGTGTACACGCCGTGTGCATGCAAGAAGGTGATTACCAAAACAAGAGTTAAAAGCACATTTAGTTGGTGGATTAACAGGTGCGGGGGATCGAAGCTACCACCAGGGCAGCTCCACAGCCACAGGTGCAAGATATTAATGGGAATAACAGTGTGGCCCCAGAGCCCTCCCCACCACACCATGTGATGATATATGAGTATCATTATTCCCGTTCTCGGGGACAGGAAGCCTGTATTTACCGTATCCCTCTAGACCGTATCCCTCTAGACCGTATCCTGCTAGACCGTATCCCTCTAGACTGTATCCTGCTAGACCGTATCCCCCTAGTCTGTATCCCGCTAGACCGTATCCCCCTAGACTGTATCCCGCTAGACCGTATCCCTCTAGACCGTATCCTGCTAGACCGTATCCCTCTAGACTGTATCCTGCTAGACCGTATCCCTCTAGACTGTATCGTGCTGGACCGTATCCCTCTAGACTATATCCCGCTAGACCGTATCCCTCTAGACCGTATCCCGCTAGACCGTATCCCTCTAGACCGTATCTCTCTAGACCGTATCCCTCTAGACCGTATTCCTCTAGACCGTATTCCTCTAGACCGTATCCCGCTAGACCGTATCCCTCTAGACTGTATCCCGCTAGACCGTATCCCTCTAGACCGTATCCCTCTAGACCGTATCCCGCTAGACCATATCCCTCTAGACCGTATCCCTCTAGACTGTATCCCCCTAGACAGTATCCCACTAGACCGTATCCCCCTAGACTGTATCCCCCTAGACTGTATCCCTCTAGACCAAATCCTGCTAGACCGTATCCCTCTAGACTGTATCCCGCTAGACCGTATCCTGCAAGATCTTATTCTACTAGACCAGGTACTGACGTTCCCCAGAATATGACACAACAGTTTCCTAACTCCCTGGAAAATTTTGAACTATGAAAATAAAATGAATCAGGTGAAAGGAAACGTACCTAACCGTTTCTGCCCTGCCAAGGGATTAAACCCGGGTCCCATGATTGTTTGCCGAGGATGTAGACCGCTATGCTAAAGGACCCCATATATATAAATATCTGTATCCATCAAATAGAATGTCTGTTTGAGGTTAGAGAGCAGACGCGCGCGGCTAGCCTCACCAAACTTTTCAAGATGAATCATGTTGGGTAGGGGAATGTCATAGGCCAGTCGATCGTTGTCGAGCGAAGAGATATGATTTAAGAAACATCAGCATTTATAGACACTCCGCCACCTGCGATTTTCTTATTTTTTAAATATGTGTTTGACAGAGTTGTTTAGCAGTGATTCAAAATAATTTTTGTTGAGAGAAAGGAGGGGGGGGGGGGTGAAGAGGGGAAGGACCAGGTGGGGGAGGGGGGTAATAGACCCGGGCACCGCCGGGTCTTTTTCCACTTCCTAGCTATATTTTTTCCTTATTTTCAACGTTCTCTCGAGTGTTATGTAGTACTTGTCTCTTCTTCTTTCCTTCCATCATCAACGTTTTCCTTACTCCTGTTCTTATACCAGTTATCAAGGTGCCCCATATAACACCTTCCATTCATTAGTTCGTCTCCTGTATCTTTATTTCTCGGGTGGTGAGAGACGCAGCATCTTTCTCGGGTGGTGAGAGACGCAGCATCTTTCTCGGGTGGTGAGAGACGCAGCATCTTTCTCAGGTCGTGAGAGACGCAGCATCTTTCTCGGGTCGTGAGAGACGCAGCATCTTTCTCGGGTGGTGAGAGACGCAGCATCTTTCTCGGGTCGTGAGAGACGCAGCATCTTTCTCAGGTCGTGAGAGACGCAGCAACGACCCGTAGCGTCTGTTCCGTCACAGACTATTGCCAGCTGACAAAGGGTTCCGAGGTTCATTTTCTGCCATTGAACAGGACACGAGCCGGATTCCAGCCTCCGGATTTGTCGCATCTCATTCCTGAATGCTAAATGGGTGAGGGGAGGCGACGGAGACGGCGTAATGGGGCGGAAATTTGGTGCTAGACGAAGGAAACGAATTTGAAAATAAAGGTAATTTAAAATGGAATGATTTTAACACCATATTTTAAGAGGAAGCTTAATGGAAAACTGAGAAGGAAGATATGTAGGCCTACTCACCATAGGAGACTGAGAGCATAATTGTAGGCCATTATCTCTCTCTCGTGTCTTGGGACCGATCTGATGTCAGGTTCTGGTCGAGTGATCCCTTGACATAAATATTTCTCTATAGTTTTACCATTCCGGTGAGCGGGACTGAGAGAGGGAGTGAGAGAGGGAGTGAGAGAGGCTGGCAGTCAGGTATAAGCAAGTCCCAGCTGTGTCTGGATACAAGTGACAGGATAAACAACCCAGCGGGTTTTCTTTTGATTTGGGGAGTGTTGTACATGTTGCTATGGCGGTGTGTCCACTCACAGGATGAGTGGCGCTGCCCAATACTGTCACTATGGCGGTATGTTCACTCACAGGATGAGTGACGCTGCCCAATACTGTCACTATGGCGGTGTGTCCTCTCACAGGATGAGTGACGCTGCCCAATACTGTCACTATGGCGGTGTGTCCTCTCACAGGATGAGTGACGCTGCCCAATACTGTCACTATGGCGGTGTGTCCACTCACAGGATGAGTGGCGCTGCCCAATACTGTCACTATGGCGGTATGTTCACTCACAGGATGAGTGACGCTGCCCAATACTGTCACTATGGCGGTGTGTCCTCTCACAGGATGAGTGACGCTGCCCAATACTGTCACTATGGCGGTGTGTCCACTCACAGGATGAGTGGCGCTGCCCAATACTGTCACTATGGCGGTATGTTCACTCACAGGATGAGTGACGCTGCCCAATACTGTCACTATGGCGGTGTGTCCTCTCACAGGATGAGTGACGCTGCCCAATACTGTCACTATGGCGGTGTGTCCTCTCACAGGATGAGTGACGCTGCCCAATACTGTCACTATGGCGGTGTGTCCACTCACAGGATGAGTGGCGCTGCCCAATACTGTCACTATGGCGGTATGTTCACTCACAGGATGAGTGACGCTGCCCAATACTGTCACTATGGCGGTGTGTCCTCTCACAGGATGAGTGACGCTGCCCAATACTGTCACTATGGCGGTGTGTCCTCTCACAGGATGAGTGACGCTGCCCAATACTGTCACTATGGCGGTGTGTCCTCTCACAGGATGAGTGACGCTGCCCAATACTGTCACTATGGCGGTGTGTCCACTCACAGGATGAGTGGCGCTGCCCAATACTGTCACTATGGCGGTGTGTCCACTCACAGGATGAGTGACACTACCCAATATTGTCACTATGGCGGTGTGTCCACTCACAGGATGAGTGGCGCTGCCCAATACTGTCACTATGGCGGTATGTTCACTCACAGGATGAGTGACGCTGCCCAATACTGTCACTATGGCGGTGTGTCCTCTCACAGGATGAGTGACGCTGCCCAATACTGTCACTATGGCGGTGTGTCCACTCACAGGATGAGTGACACTACCCAATATTGTCACTATGGCGGTGTGTCCTCTCACAATCCACTCACAGGATGAGTGGCGCTGCCCAATAAACTCGCCCCTCGGGGCAAAATTGTAACATTTCGTCAGGTATACAGATGAAGGGAGAGGCAAACCCAGCAGCTCCTCCCTCACAGTCCTGGTGGAACTTCCACCAAGATATTGTCATGTCTCTTTCGGCAGTGATTCTTGTTGTGTCTACTGATTGGTTGACGAAGATTAAGCTATCCAAGAGGAGGCACGGGCATGAATAACCCGTAATGTGTTTTTACCTTACCCCTCTACGTCCCTCCTTCCCCTCTTTTAATTAACATCCTTCAGGAATATATACATTGAGAGGTGTTCCCCTCTCTTCCGTGTGCAGTATACAAACCTAGAATTTAAGCTTTAACAAAGTTCAGGACAAAAATATACTCAATTATGTATTTATGCTACAGATGTATAGCCATTGTTACCGTGTTAACTAGTATGTATGTTTATGTATGTATGTATATATATATATATATATATATATATATATATATATATATATATATATATATATATATATATATATATATATATATATATGTGTGTGTGTGTGTGTGTATATCACGAAAATAAACACGTGATTAAAAATGTGACAATGTCAGACCACGGAGGAAAAATGAAACAGGAATTTCCTTAAGTACTTTCGTATATTAATACATCTTCAGAAGGAGTGCTCCTGTTTCATTTTTCCTCCGTGGTCTGACATTGTCATATATATATATATATATATATATATATATATATATATATATATATATATATATATATATATATATATATATATATATATATATATATATATATTTATATATATTTATATATATATATATATATATATATATATATATATATATATATATATATATATATATATATATATTATTATTAAATATGACCGAAAAAGTAAGATTAATAATTCTAACACGAATTTTCTCAATCTTTCGTACATTTCTTTTCACTGTTGGTGGTAATTCAAAAATCAATTCTCCAAAATTCATTTTTATTTCTAGTCTGACGCGACACTTGAGCGCGTTTCGTAAAACTTATTACATTTTCAAAGACTTAAGTTTAAACATACACAACTGAATAGAACTTACACATCTCCGATTTGTTTATATCTACATTTGAGAGAGGTGGATGGGGTAAGGTGGTATTTAATAAAGTATTAATTTCATCAACACAAGACAGAACACGAAACAATGGGTATTGAATAGAAGTGATTGTAGAAAGCCTATCCTAGTCAACAACGGCTTCTCCAATGGTTTCGTCGAAGACATCATAAGAAGGAAAGTGAAACGCCATGCAACCTCTGAAGAGACAACTAACACAACACCTATACCCCCTATTAGACTATTTTACAGGAACTTCTTTTCCACAGCTCATAAAACGGAGGAAAGGGTCCTGAAAGATATTGTTAATAGAAACGTTATCCCTACAGACAAAAATCAGAGGATACAACTGACGATTTACTATAAAACCAGAAAAACGGCCAGCCTACTCATGAGAAACTCTCCAGACACAAAACAGAACGCTTTAAAAGAGACCAACGTCGTCTATGCCTTCAAATGCCCTCTTGGGGACTGTAAGCTCCAAAAAACCCAGTATATAGGCAAGACAACAACATCTCTTTCTAGGCGTTTAACGATGCATAAGCAACAGGGCTCCATTAAGGAACATATAATCTCTTCCCACAACCAAACCATCGCCAGAGAAATCCTAGTAAACAACACAGAAATCATCGATAGGTACAGCGATAGCAGGCGGCTTGACGTTTGCGAGGCACTACACATCAAGAAGTCAACACCAGCAATCAACAGCCAATTAATGCACAACTATATTCTACCCACCTCAAGACTCCGCTCCAATATAGAAGCATCAAGAAATATGGACCAATAGGCTTTCTACAATCACTTCTATTCAATACCCATTGTTTCGTGTTCTGTCTTGTGTTGATGAAATTAATACCTTATTAAATACCACCTCACCCCATCCACCTCACTCAAATGTAGATATAAACAAATCGGAGATGTGTAAGTTCTATTCAGTTGAGTATGTTTAAACTAAAGTCTTTGAAAATGTAATAAGTTTTACGAAATGCGCTCAAGTGTCGCGTCAGACTAGAAATAAAAATGAATTTTGGAGAATTGATTTTTGAATTACCACCAACAGTGAAAAGAAATGTACGAAAGATTGAGAAAATTCGTGTTAGAATTATTAATCTTACTTTTTCGGTCATATTTAATAATATATGTCTACAGGAAAGACTGCTACCAAAATATACTAATATATATATATATATATATATATATATATATATATATATATATATATATATATATATATATATATATATATATATATATATATTAAATATGACCGAAAAAGTAAGATTAATAATTCTAACACGAATTTTCTCTATCTTTCTTACGTTTCTTTTCACTGTTGATGGTAATTCAAAGATCAATTCTCCAAAATTCATGTTTATTTCTAGTCTGACGCGACACTTGAGCGCGTTTCGTAAAACTTATTACATTTTCAAAGACTTTAGTTTACAAACACACAA
Source organism: Procambarus clarkii (assembly GCF_040958095.1). Classification (NCBI taxonomy): domain Eukaryota; kingdom Metazoa; phylum Arthropoda; class Malacostraca; order Decapoda; family Cambaridae; genus Procambarus; species Procambarus clarkii. The sequence goes on along the minus strand of NC_091159.1, from coordinate 14,742,912 downwards.
CTGAAACTGAATAGAGCTTTGCACATCTTCGAGTTTATATCTACATTTGGGTGAGGTGGATGAGGTGAAAACGAACTTTCAACAATGGGTATTAAATGGGTATTAAATTCTAACACAAGACAGAACACGAAACAATGGGTATTGAATGGAAGTAATTGTAGAAAGCCTATTGGTCCATATTTCTTGATGCTTCTATATTGGAGCGGAGTTTTGAAGTGGGTAGAATATATTCTACCCACTTCAAGACTCCGCTTGTAAACGTAAGAAAGATAGAGAAAATTCGTGTTAGAATTATTAATCTTACTTTTTCGGTGTTGCACTACGTGTAGTGTAGCGGGTTGTTCAGCACTCTGCCACACAAGATGAGTGAAGGGCTTCCTAGAGTTGTTATGTTGCAATTACGTCACATAATATATCATAATTACAGGTCTAGTATAGGATGATTACAGGTCCAGTATAGGTTGATTACAGGTCCAGTATAAAAGTATAACACGTCCAGTATATCAAGTGATCCGGTATACAGACAATATGTAACATAGTTCAGCATATCTCAACTCAAGAGGGCCCGGATGCCAATCACTGAGTGGCACTACACCATAATGTTCAAGGGAATGTGTGTTTCTAATTCCACAAAGTTGACAGATGGTGGATTCGACACGGGAGGTTCGGCCGAGCGGTATAAGGCCTATCTCTAACCCTGGCCATGGAGGACAGGCCTATCCTGGGGCCAGATTCACGAAAGCACTTACGAACCTGTACATCTTTTCTCCATCTTTGGCGGCTTTGTTTACAATTATGAAACAGTTAATGAGCTCCGAAGCACCAGGAGGCTGTTTATAACAATAACAACAGTTGATTGGCAAGTTTTCATACTTATAAACTGTTCAATAAATGTAAACAAAGCCGTCAAAGATTGAGGAAAGATGTACACGTTCGTAAGTGCTTTCGTGAATCTGGCCCCTGGCCACTAAAACAGCCCGTGACCGAGTTTTTTTTTTTTATCCCGTGTATAATCGCCTTTTCACTGTATTTGTTAAAGCATTGACATAGTTGACTACTATGGTAATCAGGTATTTGTGTGTGGTTGGTTAGTTAAATTTTCATCATATATTGGTTTCAATGTTCTCTTGGTCACAACTAATGAAAGGTCTACAGTTATTTTTCCTTCTTGAGTACTGCGGACTTTTGTGTAAACATGACAACAGTATTATGATTTGAGATGCCAACACGCGATATTATCATGAAGAATTGTTATCTCAAGTCTTGTATTTAAAAAAATATCATCCGAATGTCACTTCTTTGTTGATACTGTGTGCATACTCTGTGAGTAGACACTGCGAGTAGACCCTGCCAGTAGACCCTGCCAGTAGACCCTGCCAGTAGACCCTGCCAGTAGACCCTGCCAGTAGACCCTGCCAGTAGACCCTGCGAGTAGACCCTACCAGTAGATCCTGCCAGTAGACACTGCCAGTAGACCCTGCCAGTAGACCCTGCCAGAAGACCCTACCAGTAGACCCTGCCAGTAGACCCTGCCAGTAGATCCTGCCAGAAGACCCTGCCAGTAGACCCTGCCAATAGACCCTGCCAGTAGATCCTGCCAGAAGACCCTACCAGTAGACCCTGCCAGTAGACCCTGCCAGTAGATCCTGCCATAAGACCCTACCAGTAGACCCTGCCAGTAGACCCTGCGAGTAGACCCTGCCAGTAGACCCTACGAGTAGACCCTACCAGTAGATCCTGCCAGTAGACACTGCCAGTAGACCCTGCTAGTAGACCCTGCCAGTAGATCCTGCCAGAAGACCTACCAGTAGACCCTACCAGTAGACCCTGCCAGTAGACCCTGCCAGTAGATCCTGCCAGAAGACCCTACCAGTAGATCCTGCCAGTAGACCCTGCCAGTAGATCCTGCCAGTAGACCCTGCCAGTAGACACTACCAGTAGACCCTGCCAGTAGACGCTGCCAGTAGACCCTGCCAGTAGATCCTACCAGTAGACCCTGCCAGTAGACCCTGCCAGTAGATCCTGCCAGAAGACCCTACCAGTAGACCCTGCCAGTAGACCTTGCAAGTAGATCCTGCCAGTAGACCCTGTCAGTAGATCCTGTCAGTAGACCCTGCCAGTAGACCCTGCCAGTAGATCCTGTCAGTAGACCCTGCCAGTAGACCCTACCAGTAGACCCTACCAGAAGACCCTGCCAGTAGACCCTACCAGTAGACCCTGCCAGTAGACCCTACCAGTAGACCCTACCAGAAGACCCTGCCAGTAGACCCTACCAGTAGACCCTGCCAGTAGACCCTACCAGTAGACCCTACCAGTAGACCCTACGAGTAGACCCTGCCAGGAGACCCTGCCAGTAGGTCCAGTATGTTATTTCATTATAAGTTGTGTTTGAGTCGTACTGACCCAGCCATTGACGCGCTTCATTTATACCTGCTTGATGGGGTTGTGGGAGTTCTTCTACTCCCCAAGCCCGGCCCGAGGCCAGGCTTGACTTGTGAAACCTCACCTGGCTGTTGCTTGGAGCGGCCCGCAGGCCCACATACGCACCACAACCCGATTGGTCCGGCACTCCTTGAAAGATGACCCTTGAAATATATTAGATGTGTTTCCGGTATATCATCCGCCTACGTGTATAGTGTATAGCACTGATACACATCCTTCACCATAACTTGAGCACTCTCAGTGATGTTCTTCGTCGTTAACTGTTTTAATAATGCAGCATGTATAATATATTCCTTAGGTTTATATATGAAACCTGCTGTTAGGGTCCAGTTCTCCCAATAAGTAACTATCAAGAGAAGGCACCAAGCCGGGAACACTATTTAGCACCGTTTGTGACAAGAGAAGTTTCCTCAACAGGTAATAAAGATGGGCGCGAGGCATATTAACCAGTTTCATAAAGTTACCGAGGTTTAAACTCGTAGTGCATTACCAGATTATCTCTGGTGTGTATACCTGGGTGAGAGTCCTGACTCACGAGACAGCCCTGTTTAAAAATGCGTAAGATACAGAGACCTGTTCTACGCCTTCACGCCAGAAACTGAGTTGATGGACGACAGATTAACACTTGTGAGGGAAGTTTCCAACCAGCACGCATGCTAGTCTTGTGGGGCCAAACAGTAGTTCGTATAGCTTACTTTTGACAGGGCCTTGAGGAGTTACAGTTCCGTGTGTAAAGAGTGCGAGATGTAGAGCATTACAATAATATATAGAGCGGATTAGTGCTGTGTAGAATATTATTGAAGAGTCTCTGGAGGGGAATGAAATCCTGAAGAGTGTCATTCTGAAAGATTTTATTATTGCCGTTGTTGACAGGCCTTAAATCCTGTCCTTAACCAAACTGTTTTTGTTTATTGCCTTCTGTGTTTTTGGCTGTACTTTCCTGTTTCTCTGTCTCTGTCTCTGTCTCTGTCTCTCTCTCTCTCTCTCTCTGTCTGTCTCTCTCTCTCTCTCTCTCTCTCTCTCTCTCTCTCTCTCTCTCTCTCTCTCTCTCTCTCTCTCTCCCCCCCCCCCCCTCCCTCCCTCTCTCCCTCATCTCCCTCATCTCCATCATCTCCCTCATCTCCCTCTCTCTCTCTCTCTCTCTCTCTCTCTCTCTCTCTCTCTCTCTCTCTCTCTCTCTCTCTCTCTCTCTCTCTCTCTCTCTCTCTCTCTCTCTCTCTCCCCCCCTCCCTCCCTCCCTCTCTCCCTCATCTCCCTCATCTCCCTCATCTCCCTCATCTCCCTCATCTCTCTCTCTCTCTCTCTCTCTCTCTCTCTCTCTCTCTCTCTCTCTCTCTCTCTCTCTCTCTCTCTCTCTCTCTCTCTCTCTCTCTCTCCCTCCCTCCCTCCCTCCCTCCCTCTCCCTCCTCTCCCCCCCATTCCCATCTTGCTTCTTAATGGCCAAAGCCGTCAGTCTTGACACACCGCCGTGGTTGCTTCCCTCATTGTGGTCAACCATCCATCTTCCCATAAACCGCATCTCAGCTGTCGTCACAACGTACCTAAACCAAACGTGGGTTTATCTTCTTCCTGCCCGCGTTACGAACCTAAAGTAAGGAACCCACATACGTTTGTCTTCTCCAGGCCAGCGTTACAAACACACATGAAGAACCTCCCGCCATTCTCTTGTGACTATTCTTCTCTACTGCATTCTTAAAAAAAAGAATGTTTTTCATTAACGCTAAAACGAAAGCTAGGAATCACAAAATACGTTTGCGTACGTTGTCAAACAAACACAGCCTCGCTTGCTTTGCATCTGGCAACAATGCAGGAATCAATGACTGTAAATATGCGTACGTTTGAGTAATTTAATTGCGCCGATTTTAATAATATTCCTTTTTTTATTACACAACTACAAATACCCGACCCACCGGGCACTGTTGGTCTGGTAATTCGGCAGTTCGTGTGGATTAATGCATGGACTTCCCGGATTGCACATTCTTGTTGCGAATAACAACGTCAGCGCTGGACGGTGCATTGCACTGTTTTGGTTTTTATTTCTGCTGCCTCTGTCAAATGGCTCTTCGTGTGCATGCCTCTCGAGTCCAAACATGCGAGGCAGACGGTTGAAATCACATAACATACTGTGTATGCCTTCACAGTTATAAAGACTGCGTTGATAAACGACATATTAACGCAGGGAGGGTAGAAATAGCCTAAGCTACTCTATCCCTTTGAGATGTATTTCTTTCTTGTCTCAATAATCATACTTGAACTTGATATTAATGCTTATATCCTATACGGTTTGCTTTATTAACTATGTATTTATGTAACCACTGATTTAATGACCGTATGGTGTTCTGTATAGTTTGTAAATTGAATTATTGTCATTATTGTGTTGCTTAAGGGAGATCTTAAGAGAGTTTCAGGACAATGTTGTGCTCGGTCAGCTTATGTGTGCTGCTCGAAGCTGCTCGGAGAAAAAGACAATATTTACCTGGGGCCAGATTCACGAAGCAGTTACGCGAGTACCTACGAACGTGTACATCTTTCCTGAATCTTTGACGGCTTTGGTTACATTTATTAGACAGTTTACAAGCATGAAAACTTCCCAAATAAACTGTTGGTATTGTTATAAACAGCCTCCCGGTGCTTCGGAGCTCATTAGCTGTTTAATCATTATAAACAAAGCCGCCAAAAATTGTGAAAATATGTACAGGTTCGTAAGTGCTTGCGTAACTGTTTCTGGCCCTGGAACCTGGCTGTGTATGTTGCTAGAGTGTGGTGCTAACATTTCCACCCTCAACACCCTGTGTTAACCTTGCTAGAGTGTGGCGCTAGCCTAACCTCATAACTCGCTTTTTTGCAAACCAAAAAATAACTTTTACAAGTTGCTTCATTGTTTACTTTTTTTTAACCGAGGTGTTTCTCAACTCTGCAGCATTGCAATTCCCCCCCTGGCCGCCTCGCTTCCCTCTCTGGTTTCATTTACAATCCATTCCCCCGTGGACCAGGCCGGACCTCCCTAAACAAATGAATGTTCCTGTGATTGCTCTCCGCTGCTGGTGTTAGGCTTTACTGTGCGTCAGTGCAGTAGCTGTACACACCACCAGTTTTAAACAACAATATTTGCTTATTCAAATTCGTAAACTTGTGTGTTTGTGTGGGTGGGTATTTGTGTGGGCGGGTATTTGTGTGGGCGGGTATTTGTGTGGGCGGGTATTGGTGTGGGCGGGTATTTGTGTGGGCGGGTATTTGTGTGGGTGGGTATTGGTGTGGGCGGGTATTTGTGTGGGTGGGTATTTGTGTGGGCGGGTATTGGTGTGGGCGGGTATTTGTGTGGGTGGGTATTTGTGTGGGCGGGTATTGGTGTGGGCGGGTATCTACTACTACTATTTTCTATTTGTGCCTGCACGATCAAGTTGATAGCTCTTGGACCCCGCCTTGCTAACAGTCCGTTGTCTAAAGTACTGACTCCCGTCCCATGCGTTTTCCCCTACTATATAAATATATATATATATATATATATATATATATATATATATATATATATATATATATTTTATTAAATATGACCGAAAAAGTAAGATTAATAATTCTAACACGAATTTTCTCAATCTTTCGTACATTATGCTTCACTGTTGGAGGTAAATCAAAAATCACTTCTCCAAAATTCATTTTTATTTCTAGTCTGACGCGACACGGGCGCGTTTCGTAAAACTTATTACATTTTCAAAGACTTCACAAATACACAACTGATTAGAACTTGCGTTTCCCTGATTTTATATCTACATTTGAGTGAGGTGGGAAGGGTGATGTGGCATTACATTTGAGTAAGGTGGGAAGGATGATGTGGCATTAGAGGATATTAATAGGGTATTAAAAGTATCAACACAAGACAGAACACGAAACAATGGATATTGAATAGAAGTGTTTGTAGAAAGCCTATTGGTCCATATTTCTTGATGCTTCTATATTGGAGCGGAGTCTTGAGGTGGGTAGAATATAGTTGTGCAATAATTGGCTGTTGATTGCTGGTGTTGACTTCTTGATGTGTAGTGCCTCGCAAACGTCGAGCCGCCTGCTATCGCTGTATCTATCGATGATTTCTGTGTTGTTTACTAGGATTTCTCTGGCGATGGTTTGGTTATGGGAAGAGATTATATGTTCCTTAATGGAGCCCTGTTGTTTATGCATCGTTAAACGCCTAGAAAGAGATGTTGTTGTCTTGCCTATATACTGGGTTTTTTGGAGCTTACAGTCCCCAAGTGGGCATTTGAAGGCATAGACGACGTTAGTCTCTTTTAAAGCGTTCTGTTTCGTGTCTGGAGAGTTTCTCATGAGTAGGCTGGCCGTTTTTCTGGTTTTATAGTAAATCGTCAGTTGTATCCTCTGATTTTTGTCTGTAGGGATAACGTTTCTATTAACAATATCTTTCAGGACCCTTTCCTCTGTTTTATGAGCTGTGGAAAAGAAGTTCCTGTAAAATAGTCTAATAGGGGGTATAGGTGTTGTGTTAGTTGTCTCTTCGGAGGTTGCATGGCTTTTCACTTTCCTTCTTATGATGTCTTCGATGAAACCATTGGAGAAGCCGTTATTGACTAGAACCTGCCTTACCCTACAGAGTTCTTCGTCGACTTGCTTCCATTCTGAGCTATGGCTGAGAGCACGGTCGACGTATGCGTTAACAACACTCCTCTTGTACCTGTCGGGGCAGTCGCTGTTGGCATTTAGGCACATTCCTATGTTTGTTTCCTTTGTGTAGACTGCAGTGTGGAAACCTCCGCCCTTTTCCATGACTGTTACATCTAGAAAAGGCAGCTTCCCATCCTTTTCCGTCTCGTAAGTGAAACGCAGCACGGAACTCTGCTCAAATGCCTCCTTCAGCTCCTGCAGATGTCTGACATCAGGTACCTGTGTAAAAATGTCGTCAACATACCTGCAGTATATGGCCGGTTTCAAGTTCATGTCGACTAAGACTTTTTGCTCGATGGTACCCATGTAGAAGTTTGCAAACAGGACACCTAGGGGAGAACCCATAGCGACCCCATCTACTTGCTTATAGCGACCTCCGCCCTTGGAAAAGGGCGGAGGTTTCCACACTGCAGTCTACACAAAGGAAACAAACATAGGAATGTGCCTAAATGCCAACAGCGACTGCCCCGACAGGTACAAGAGGAGTGTTGTTAACGCATACGTCGACCGTGCTCTCAGCCATAGCTCAGAATGGAAGCAAGTCGACGAAGAACTCTGTAGGGTAAGGCAGGTTCTAGTCAATAACGGCTTCTCCAATGGTTTCATCGAAGACATCATAAGAAGGAAAGTGAAAAGCCATGCAACCTCCGAAGAGACAACTAACACAACACCTATACCCCCTATTAGACTATTTTACAGGAACTTCTTTTCCACAGCTCATAAAACAGAGGAAAGGGTCCTGAAAGATATTGTTAATAGAAACGTTATCCCTACAGACAAAAATCAGAGGATACAACTGACGATTTACTATAAAACCAGAAAAACGGCCAGCCTACTCATGAGAAACTCTCCAGACACGAAACAGAACGCTTTAAAAGAGACTAACGTCGTCTATGCCTTCAAATGCCCACTTGGGGACTGTAAGCTCCAAAAAACCCAGTATATAGGCAAGACAACAACATCTCTTTCTAGGCGTTTAACGATGCATAAACAACAGGGCTCCATTAAGGAACATATAATCTCTTCCCATAACCAAACCATCGCCAGAGAAATCCTAGTAAACAACACAGAAATCATCGATAGATACAGCGATAGCAGGCGGCTCGACGTTTGCGAGGCACTACACATCAAGAAGTCAACACCAGCAATCAACAGCCAATTATTGCACAACTATATTCTACCCACCTCAAGACTCCGCTCCAATATAGAAGCATCAAGAAATATGGACCAATAGGCTTTCTACAAACACTTCTATTCAATATCCATTGTTTCGTGTTCTGTCTTGTGTTGATACTTTTAATACCCTATTAATATCCTCTAATGCCACATCATCCTTCCCACCTTACTCAAATGTAATGCCACATCACCCTTCCCACCTCACTCAAATGTAGATATAAAATCAGGGAAACGCAAGTTCTAATCAGTTGTGTATTTGTGAAGTCTTTGAAAATGTAATAAGTTTTACGAAACGCGCCCGTGTCGCGTCAGACTAGAAATAAAAATGAATTTTGGAGAAGTGATTTTTGATTTACCTCCAACAGTGAAGCATAATGTACGAAAGATTGAGAAAATTCGTGTTAGAATTATTAATCTTACTTTTTCGGTCATATTTAATAAAATATGTCTACAGGAAAGACTGCTACCAAAATATACTAATATATATATATATATATATATATATATATATATATATATATATATATATATATATATATATATATATATATATATATATATATATATTATATATTAGGGCCCATCATGTTCCTAATATATGTAAAAGATTTAAGAGATGAAGTAAACTCAATCTTATCCATTTTTGTTAACGATGCGAAGCTAAACAGGCGAATCAGAACCGAGGAGGACTGCATTACATTCAGGATGGATTAGACAGTCTCCACAGATGGTGTGAGAAATGGCGACTAGACTTTAACCCTGACAAATGCAAGGTTATGAGGATAGGAGTTTGAGGAAGAAGACTTCATAAACAGTATGGGATGAAGGGAAGACAACTTGCAACTTGTGAACAGAGAAAGACTTAAGAGTGGACATAACTGGAGACGTAACACCAGAGGCACACAGCAGCAGGATAACGAGGGCACCATATACCATACTGACAAACGTCCCGTTATCCTTCACCAACTTGGACAAAGATCCCTTCCCAGCGCTGTATACATCACTTGTGAGACCTGTTATTGAGTATGCTGCACCAGCATGGAACCCCTAGCAAAGAAGCACAAAGCAAAATTACGAAAAAGTCCTAAAATATGCAACAAGGCTCGTTCCTCAGCCAAGGGGACTGAACTATGAAGAAAGACTAGGGGAACTAGACCTCGCTACACTGAAGAAAAGAAGGAATAGGGCAGACATGATAACGACGTAGAAAATATAAAGTGGGATTGACAAAATGTGTATCGAACCAATGTTCAAATCAAGTAACAGTAGAACGAGACAACACAATTGGAAGCTGGAAACCCAGACGAGTCACACGCATGTCAAAGACAACGTTGTCAGTCTCAGAGTGGTAAATAAGTGGAACGAACTGGACGAGGAAGTTGTCGAAGCCAATTCGATACACAACTTTAAATAAAATAAGACAAACGAGGGGAAACGAGTCACTGCCTTGAGCTAATGGTCGAAATTAAGAATACATGCTCGACCCTGCACGCTCATCTAGATGAGGGAAAGCCAGACAGGATTAGGTTGGGTAAAGCTAGAGAGGATTAGGTTGGGTAAAGCCAGAGAGGATTAGGTTGGGTAAAGCTAGAGAGGATTAGGTTGGGAAAAGCCAGAGAGAAATAAGTTGGGTAAAGCCAGAGAGGATTAGGTTGAGTAAAGCCAGAGAGGATTAGGTTGGGTAAAGCCAGAGAGGATTAGGTTGGGTAAAGCCAGAGAGGATTAGGTTGGGTAAAGCCAGAGAGGATTAGGTAGGGTAAAGCTAGAGAGGATTAGGTTGGGTAAAGCCAGAGAGGATTAGGTTGGGTAAAGCCAGAGAGGATTAGGTTGGGTAAAGCCAGAGAGGATTAGGTTGGGTAAAGCCAGAGAGGATTAGGTTGGGTAAAGCCAGAGAGGATTAGGTTGGGTAAAGCCAGAGAGGATTAGGTAGGGTAAAGCTAGAGAGGATTAGGTTCGGTAAAACCAGAGAGAAATAAGTTGGGTAAAGCCAGAGAGGATTAGGTTGGGTAAAGCCAGAGAGGATTAGGTTGAGTAAAGCCAGAGAGGATTGGAATGGGTAAAGCCAGAGAGGATTAGGTTGGGTAAAGCCAGACAGGATTGGAATGGGTAAAGCCAGAGAGGATTAGGTTGGGTAAAGCCAGAGAGGATTAGGTTGGGTAAAGCCAGAGAGGATTAGGTTGGGTAAAGCCAAAGAAAATTAGGTTGGGTAAAGCCAGAGAAGATTAGGTTGGGTAAAGCCAGAGAGGATTAGGTTGGGTAAAGCCAGAGAAGATTAGGTTGGGTAAAGCCAGAGGAGATTAGGTTGGGTAAAGCCAGAGAGGATTCAGCATGGTAAAGCCAGAGAGGATTAGGTTGGGTAAAGCCAGAGAGGATTCAGCATGGTAAAGCCAGAGAGGATTAGGTTGGGTAAAGCCAGAGAGGATTCAGCATGGTAAAGCCAGAGAGGATTAGGTTTGCAAACCCATTGAGGGATTAGTTGGGTAAAGCAAAAAAACTATATTACCATTTTACATCACGCCTTATTACAAAAAAAAATAACAGTCCATGTTATCAAAAAAATAACATGGACCACGAGCTGCCATCACGTGGGGATCGTCGAGTTGTTTCAAGCGTAGGTTAGACACACGGGTGTGATTGGATATAAGGAGGAGCCGTCTCGCGTACTCGCTTCCCTATAGGCCATCTGTAGTTTATATTCTATTTTTCATCTTATCTTCCCTACAGGAAAGGAGAAGCTGCCACGCCAAGGTCGAGAGGCACCCTTGGCACAGATGCCAGATGGTCTGAGCATCGGTGACTTTATCACTGATAATATAAAGAAGGTGAGATTCTCTACAATGTAGCACAACAATGTCTTTATCATGTAACACGACAATGTCTTTATCATGTAACACAACAATGTCTTTATCATGTAACACGACAATGTCTTTATCATGTAACACGACAATGTCTTTATCATGTAACACAACAATGTCATCATCATGTAACACAAACAAGTCCGCATCATGTAACACAAACAAGTCCGCATCATGTAACACAAACACACTAGGATGATGGAAATACAAATACGCCAGGAACATGCTTGCAACACAGTGCCAGCCTCGGGCATGCATGACAAACACTCCAACATCCAGAATGCAAACCCTAAATCAACATATGCTGTATAAATTAATATTGAAAAGTATCTGCAACAATCTTATCTATACTTTAAGATCCATAATACTCCCTCAGTCACCACAAACATTCCTAACATTGGCTAATGTGAACCACTGTAAACACGACACGTTCATTGAAAAGGAATATGTATCACGTTCCCTGTAAAATGTCTGTAAACAAAGCAACGTTCCCTGTAAAAGGCTGTAAACAAAGGAACGTTTCCTGTAAAAGGTCTGTAATAAACGAACGTTCCCTGTAAAAGGCTGTAAACAAAGGAACGTTCCCTGTAAAAGGTCTGTAACAAAAGAACGTTCCCTGTATGTTCATTTTGCCTGTCATCTGTAACCTGTGATATGTTTCTTTCCTCTTCAGGTGGACAAGGATCCATCAGACTTTGATGACGTGCGCCACTATTGCTTCGAAGGAGACGAAATGTCCATTGCATCTTTGTCTTCCATAGGCTCAGGTGAGTAGCTGAGGCTAATGCGTATGGGAAGAAAACAATGCTGTGTAGGGGTGATGCTTTCCTTGCAAACATACATTACCTAACTGGGCTTTAGAATAATAATGAAGCTTGAAACCTACATCATGGGTGAATGATCTATAATTAACTAAAGAATCCACTTCGAATCATTCCTCTTTATGTGTCCTCAACAGGAGGCTCCTCTGAAGGCAGCGAACCATTCGACTACAAGAACGACTGGGGTCATCGCTTCGAGAAACTCAATGAGATATACGGGCGGGCCTCGGATGAGGAGGACGATAGCGACTACGAGTTTCCTGACGTCCCGAAGCAGAGCAAGCGCGACTCTTTGCGTCAACTCCGCAAGCCAAAGACCCCCAACAGCACCCCTGCTCAGTCTCCTTCAGAAGGCCTTGAGGCCAAGGGCGCCCAGGAGATGAAGAAGACGCAGAAGTACCACGAAGCCCACAGTCCCATGGCTTCCTTTCCAGAAGGTCAGGGAGCGGAATCTTGGTGCTAGTAGCAGATAACCTTGAATAAGATATCAGCAACAGTCCGATGATAACGCTAAACTCCAAGACGTGTGGCTCGCAGAGATAACGGGCCGGCGGTGTGGTGTATAAGCAGCCAAAATAATGACCAAATAGTCAAGTTAAATAAGTCGTTTGTGCGAACGATCATTTGCGGTGCACATTTGTATGGGTGAAAGCCAACACAGCGAGGGACCGTCGTTGTCCGCATACAATCACTTGGATTAGTCTTTGAAGCAGATTAATACGTTCATAATATATATATATATACATATATATGTTTATGTATACATAGCAGTGTGAGCTATGAAGACAGGCAGTACACTGGTGCACAACAAATGAGAAGTGGTGTAACACCTCGTGAATGTTGTCACTCTCCACCACATTAAGGGCAAACATCACACTTTCACGTTTCATGTAAATATGATTTGACGTCAGTTCATTCTTAGGGGTAACAGAAACCAAAGGTGCTTCAAAAGTCAAATACTAATTAAAACTACCTTTCCATTCCCTGCTCCACTAGCCTTACCCCCTAAAATAACCCACCTGGATGCTATTTCCATCTCCCACTGGCTTTACCCCTTAAGATAACACATCTGGATGCTTCTTCCATCTCCCATTGGCCTTACCCCTTAAGATAACCCTCCTGGATGCTCTAAATGCGGAGATCGGGAAAACAAACACGCCTTCACTGGGAAATAGTCGGAAAACTGTTTCTCTCTCAGGTTCCTCTTACCATTGTTTGTTAGAATTGTACACTAGATTTAACACTTACCAAACGTTCCCTAACTAGGACATGTAACGACGGTCATAGATTATTATTATCACGTACTTTCACGCTGTTATGTAACAGAAAACGATGTCGAATACAACTTGCAACTCAAACGCTCAGAACCTTACTGGAGATACGTGTTATTTAGACATTAACATACGTGTAAGTTCCCTGTTGTGTATAAGTTTGATGTATGATTGTGGTCACGTCTGCCGCGCCTAGCCATTCATGTCAAAAATAATAATTACTGTGGTCAAAACTGACTTTCGTGGTCAAAACTGACTTTCGTGGTCAAAGCTGACTCTCATGGTCAAAGCTGACTACTGCATTGTGCAGATTATAATATATATTGTAAGTTAAATACACCACACAGGTATTCTTGAATACACATCGAGTTCTCCATCATGAACTCAGGTCTTGAAATAAACTGATGTTTATTTTCAGAAATTAACGCGATCATGACGTCACTAACCAGTCTCTCATTATCTCTGCAACCCGTTCTCGCACTTGCTGATAGTCAATATTTGGCTTATTAATAAGTGCATATGTGAGATACTAATTTATTGTGAACATATGAGTTTACCCTGAAAAGTTGAATAGAAAACACCAGCCTAGCCTTCTTAGTATGTTAAGATAAGCATCTTATTGCTTTTTAATTACAATTAGTACTTAACCTATACCTATTGATATTACAATTAATTATAAAAATAGTAAAACAAAACTAAAATATTTAAATAAATTGTAAAGTAACTCAGGATATTGTCAAAATTTTGTATAAAATCTCTATTGTTTAATAAAACTGAAAAAGAAATTCCAAGTATTAAAACTGGTGTATAGCAAATCTTTAGGAAGAGTTTGTACCTTGAAAACAAAATATAACTTGGAATATACCACATATATACTTATTAATATGCCAAATATTGACTATAAGCAATAAGTCATATATATGCTGTCTAGTGCGAGAGCGGTTCGCTCTCACAACCTGTGAGACAACTCAATTGCAACCATTATTATTTTTGTTTAAAAGTACTCGTGTTCCATAACTTATTTCTATACTGTGTAATTTATCTTTCCTGGTTGCAAATTAAGGAGTTTTTATGATTCATTTTTATTTAAAATAACAAGTTGAGCATCTGAATCTTATATAATTTTACTGATGCCGTAAAGTCAAGGAGTGAGGGAATTAGTATGCATTATAACAAGTATATGGTTACATTTTGATCTCATAAATATCGTCCCGCCTCTGTTGGAACGTGACGCATACTGTGTGTGTCCTGGGACGTGACACATACTGTGTGTGTGTCCTGGGACGTGACGCATACTGTGTGTGTGTCCTGGGACGTGACACATACTGTGTGTGTGTCCTAGGTCGTGACGCATACTGTGTGTGTGTCCTGGGACGTGACACATACTGTGTGTGTGTCCTAGGTCGTGACGCATACTGTGTGTGTGTCCTGGGACGTGACACATACTGTGTGTGTGTGTCCTGGGTCGTTACGCATACTGTGTGTGTCCTGGGTCGTGACGCATACTGTGTGTGTGTGTCCTGGGTCGTGACGCATACTGTGTGTGTGTGTGTCCTGGGTCGGACGCATACTGTGTGCCCTGGGTCGGACGCATACTGTGTGCCCTGGGTCGGACGCATACTGTGTGCCCTGGGTCGGACGCATACTGTGTGCCCTGGTACTTGAGGCATACTATACGTATCCTTGGACGAGACGCATTTGCTCTCTGGTATCAGACGCATATTTTATGTAGCCTAGCACTAAGTGTATACTATGTGCGCCATAGCGCTCGCTAGACGCATATACTCGCACTCAAGCAGAGGTCTGTGAATGCCATTACTGGTCTGTGCCTCTTGGCGCTGCTACGATAATCAAAATTTATGTAGAGAGAGTTCAGACATTCCTTGTATCGAGCCTAGCGACGTCAATTCGTATATCGAACACTTTAAAAAGTATATATATCTTTATCTCTCCTCCCCGTTGAAACAAGAGCCAAGAACCCACTGCCAAATTTCCTTTATGCGTTTCGCTAGTCGTGTGTGTGTGTGTGTGTGTGTCTGTGTGATTATTTGGGTGATCGTGTGTCTTTCGATATATATATATATATATATATATATATATATATATATATATATATATATATATATATATATATATATATATATATATATACATACAGTATATCGAAAGACACTTAACAGAAAAGCTTAAAACCATATAATCCGTTGTATAACTGCATTTCATTTTAGTTGATAAGGACATTGTTACGTAAGTAAGCAGTTGGGATTAACGTCACCAGCCATGGTGACCATGATGGTAACACTGTCACCATGGTAACCATTCACCAGGGTGACGCACGTAGTGTTTGTTGGAGGCCAAAGTCTTTGTGATTGCATGTATTTTTAACTTTAATTCTGTGGTAATGTAGACCAACATTATTAGGACATTTTGTAGGGAAGATCAAAGTCGCGTTGAACAATGCTCATTCATACAACGTTCTCAGCGTCGTTGCTGTAGAGGTGAAGGAAGAATCAGTCGTATAGCGGCAAAGGTTAATTCCCCCCCACCCATATTTCCTGAATGTATTATCCGAGTCCTTGTTCATGCCAAAGATTAACTTTTAACGAGCACTTATGGGCCGTGTCGCTGCTGATAAATTTACCGGACACACACACATGAGCAGAATGTGGTATGGGGGAAGTAAGAACGCGCGCTCTATAGCTTCCTCTATTACTCACTCAAGCGCTGCCACGTCTTGTGTGCTCGTTTTCTATCCCTCAAGCGATGTCTTGGGAATTCCATGCAGCCCCCCCCCCGCTCCCCCCCCCCATCCCACTCGAGCGATATTTCGTGTGGTATTAAAATAATGCAACAAAGCTTAATCACATCATGAAATTTAAAATTTATACTTTAGGCTGCTAATTAAAAAAAATGAGTAACAAGAGTCACTGAGATTTAATGTTAAATGAGGTTTTAACCCTCTTGAATGAGCATATAAATCGCTGCACTGCTACGTTCATGCGAATGTTCTTCGGGTTAAGTAAGCCCTATAAGAGTGCGTTTCTCAAGGCCAATATCTCTTCACATAATGCAGGAATTTATCGTTACGTTTATTCTGAAAGATGAGCAACATGCTAGACGTGAGTTTAGGCAATTGAATGAATCGAATGAGTAATTTGGCGAATACGAGTTTATGTACCAAGAAACATTCCCACTGTACCTTTTATTGTCATTATGTTTCGTATTATTTGAGAGTTCCTTTGAGAGGTATCCAGCCTCTCCCATTCTTGTTTTACAAGCATTTCTTCCCCATTACCGTGATAAATATCGTGATGTTTTACAGATTTTTTTAAGCAAGATAAAGTTTCTGTACATATATATATATAAAGCAAGTGAGTGTACATATCATAGTAGATGATTTATGTGTGTGTCCCGCGTCTGTCTGGTATCGTCGACAAACACTTTCCCCTAACACTTGTGTTACATAGTGTAACTTGACGCTGGTGTTATGATGTGCTGATCCTGGAGTGTGTCATAGTGGCCTCAAAGTGGATGGTGACCTCACAGTGCAAGGTGATCTCACAATGCACTATATTGCGTTATTAAGAGATTGCTAACACTCTTCCTTCAGTGAACGCCTTCACGATATCAAGAGAATGATTACTGTGAAGCCGATGGATAGTTATCCAACAGTACTGTGATGTCACCGTCTCCCACTGTAGCCAGTCTTGTTTCAAACATCATTAACCCATCATCTTGCATCCCTGAGTGGCTGCAGTTCTATATTATATATATAAATGTTAACCGTATGATAACTAAGACATGATCGCTCAATTAAAGCCCTTCCCAAAAAACTAAGTAAAGGGGCCTGATCAATATAGGCATTAAGCTAGAAAGCTATATACTTCCGTCTCTACCTCAAGGATCAATAAAGAGAAATAATCAACTGAAATCAACAATATCATCACTGATGAAAGTAAACTATTAACATGTTCCTTATGTAGCTCCTTGGCCCGAAATTTGCAATAAATCGGCAAATTTTAATTGGATTTAGAGTACACTGTCTGAGTATACATCCCATTTTCTATGAAAACTGGAGCAGAGTTGAAACAGATTAGAGAGGAGTGAGTGCCTGTTGCGTCTGGTGGAAGTTTGGAGACGATACCTGTGGCAGGAGTCACGTGTTTGGTATGTGGGAGATGTCAGGTGTTGTGCAGCCGCTGTTTTGTATCAGTCATTTGAAAATAAATCTTTTTATTTATACGAAAATGAGGCGTTTTATTCCCCCCTACCTTAGAGCATACCCCCTGAAGGACACATTTATTCAAGTAATTATCAAAAGACGCCAACCCAGGAAGAATATTTAGCACCATCTGTGTCGTAGGATATGGGAAAGTGGGTCTTGGTAGTACAGTGATTCATTCTCGACTCACAAATGTAAATTGCTCTTTATAGTAACTAGGCTTCTTATTGAACCACTTATATATTAAAAAACTGTTGACATATGTTAAACTGTGTAATTAGTTTCACAAGATTGATACTAGCTTAGCTGAATGACCACGATGATTTAAGACAAGTGGCTGTTAAACATTAAAGAGCTTAGCGCTATCTCTATATAAAATGCAATTTCAATGGAGCATCAAGGATGGATGAGGACCGACGAACTCGTTAGAAAAAATCATAGCAGCAGTTTTAGATGCAGAAACTTTGAAGCCTTACCTGGTAGCCCAGAATAACACATAATCGATAAAGGGTGAAAGATAGAGATCGTCAGTATAGAAAGGGGAAAACAGTCCAGAAGGAAGTGTGAAAGGATGATTGTTAAGGGCAACCTGGTATTGTGTCTAGGCAACCAGGTATTGTGTTTAAAACACTACCTTGGGGAACACCCTCAAACTGTTGAAGTGTTGGAGAATGGTGAAGTCCCCCATACACGAGACACATGGGTGTCAATACCCCTAATGTATTTCACATATAACGCCACGTGTGTTGTTGTCTTTGCAGGAAATCACCACCACTTAATAACTAACGTATGTGCTCTCACAACCCTCTGTTGTTTCTTGTATATATATATAATAGTGCACCGTGGCAGTGGGGAGCAAGATTCACCTTCACTGACCTGAGGGCGGCGCACAAGCAGTCCAATCATAGGAGCGTTCCCAACGTCCAGAAACTGATGTACTAAAGTGCCCTAACCTAACCAACTAGAGGATTAACGAACGGAAAAAATGGACATTATGTCAATTTCATGAGTCGCTACCATTTTCTTGTACATCAGTTTTTGGCCTTACGTATTACAATTATGAGGATGGGGGGGGGGGAGGAACTTGCCTAGAAATTGCCCAAAACCTGAAATTGGAAACTTGGCAAATGGGGGTTCCTAACTGCACGAAGACAGAAATCACTGAACTAGAGGTCAGTGTCACTTACAAGTAAACCATGCAAGGTATTAGAGAAACTGAATAGAACCTTCATGACCAACTTATTAGAATTCTAAGACAAGATGTCATAAATGAAACAGGAGAAAGAATATTGAATAGACTATTTAATTGGATTGTCAGAAAGTTTTTGCCATTATTCCTCACAAGCGACTCCTTTGCAAACTTGAGAAGCAGGCTGTTGTATCGGGGAAAATGCCAAGTTAGGCGAAGAAGTACCCTAAAGGAAGAACACAAAAAGCATTTGAGGAGAAGTATCTGAACGGAGGCAATAAGTGGAGTTCCTCAAGGGTCAGTATTAGAAGCTGAGGTAAGGTATTAGGTAGCTGAGGTAAGTGTTGGTTTGGGCTACAGAAAATGTGAGAACAGAGGAAAATGAGAAGGAAATAAGAGTCTTGAGTGGTGAACTGAAATGTTTGTTCTTTAAGGATTATATTAACGCCCCCCCCCCCCAGAGCTAAGAGTAACTTTCACATTTCCAGAACACCCATTAAATAGTTGCTATCCTAATCCTGGATATATTATCCAAATCCAAATTACTTACAACCTGGATTAGTACAGAAAAGGAAACCTAGTGTGTACTCCCGTATTTCGTGAACATCTGATGAGTAGGTCTAAGAAAATTACTCATTATTTGTAACAGATTGCTCCTTCTCTCCCAGAACAATATGTTACAAATAGGAAAATGTTCCCCCTACAAATGCAGGGGAAGGGACTAATTCCAGCAGATCGGTTTATGCTTTACATTATTGAAGGTAATTCGAGTTTCTCCATGACAATAAACGCTTTCAACATATTAATGTGTACTTATCAACCTGATCTTCAAATACTACTCTGATTACCAAACTGACTGGCCCAGATCTCTTAATGACTCGGTATTTACATTGTCATCTAGGGCTTAACTTCCTACACTTTTAAGCTGGAGCAATAATTAGAAAATTACATTGGATTACTATGGACGAAGATGAATATGTGATTTTCCTGAAACGTTTAGTTAGTTACAGCGTTTCTCAACCGGGTGTTCCTCGGAACCCTACGATAACTAGCGGTCTCACGGAACCCAAATATAACTAGGGGTTTGGAAGAGATAATGATAAATAGCCTAATTCTAGTCATTGTGAACTTGATCGCTTGAGTTATTTTTGTGTTTAGTTGTTCTCATTTAACCAGTATTAACAACAAAGACAGGACTCGTCTCTTTGTTATCCTGTCGTATAATTTAGATGCATCAAGATTGATTTTGCATGTCTTTAAACTCGTCTGCTGAAAGGATACTTTTCTATATTTGTCAACTTAATTCATTTGCCTGATATATGATGAATAACTTGTTAAATTAAATAACATTCTCCTTTTTATTTACATCTGATAAATTAACTAAGATAAAATAGTTTAAATTCCCATGGTGTAAACAAGTCAGACAGGTTAGCCTAATTAACAGTTTACATGGGTAACTACCAAAGTCTACCATACGGTATGGGAGCCGGTCGGCCGAGCGGCAAGCACGCTGGACTTATGATCATGTGGTTCTGGGTTCGATCCCAGGCGCCGGCGAGAAACATTGGACAGTTTCTTTCACCCTATGCCCCTGTTACCTAGCAGTAAAATAGGTACCTGGGTGTTAGTCAGCTATCACGGGCTGCTTCCTGGGGGTGGAGGCCTGGTCGAGGACCGGGCCGCGGGGACACTAAAAAGCCCCGAAATCACCTCAAGATAACGGAAACCTACTATCAAAGATCAAAGACTACCCTATGGGTAAGACTATACTATATGGGTGTTGGATGGGGGAGCGGGAGATGAGTTAGGCTATATATATGCACGTATAAGCACAAAATATACAGGAAACCCGTCAGACAAGAGATATTTATAGTAAGCTCTCAAGGTTGTAGGTACAGTAATCAAGCGTATATGTGTCTAAAGTGAAACAAAGCCTAGGTAAAAAATCAACTGTGTTGATAATCTCCAGCTAGAAGCAAAAGGATCCGAAGGAAACTTTTCACCATTAAAACAGGATCTTCGAGACTTTCCAAGAACGGTAAGTTGCAGTAAGTCGCACCTTCTTAATTAATCCCGCTTCTTTATTTAGGTTTTGTAAAGCTAATACAAATATTTTAGCTGTTACAAGATAATACTCGTGCGACTGGCATCTTCTTTAATGCTATATTGAGGTTGTGTGGTTAACTACTTTCACTTCTTCAACATTGGATAAATATAATTTATTGTTAACATGCTTTTAAAAAAAAATAGAGAAGATAATCACCATCGAGTTTATTGATTTGATTAACCGATTCGCAGACTTCTTCCCTGACAGCCTAGGTTCAAAACCTTTAAGGATGATTTTGAAGTGCACTTGAAAAACTGATGCTTTATTATTATTAAATATTCTTTAATTATTCATTAATAATTATTTATAAAAGTAATTATTTGTTAATTATTCAAATAATTATTGATTAATTATTCAAGTTTTATATATACGCTGTGAGCCAATGGGAGCGAGTATGATAGATTGTACCGTGCACACTCGACCAATGAGCGTTGTTTGGCCATACTCCGAGCCAATGAGCGAGCGCTCTAGTGGGCCGTCCTGAGTCGCGTGTCTTGTGGTGTGTGGTGTTTACTGTGTCGTGGCCGCTCTTTCTGCCATTTATTTTGTCTTTTGGCCAACAGTTTTGACCAGTAATGGCTGACATATGGTCTGCATATGACTGGAGCTATTGACAGAAACCAGAGAGTATCACGCTCGATGTTACGATGGAGGTGTCAAGACGGTATGGACGTGGGCTGTTGACATGTCAACAATACCGGGAAGAACATCTTTTACCAGCCATATGAACAAGGTAAAGAACCTACAACGGAAATATTTGGTGCCCGTCGTAGATGGGTTGACAGGTCCGAATAGTGCATGACTGGGTTGGACATGTATATGAGTGGGATTGGGGGGTTATAAATAGGAGCTGCCTCGTATGGGCCAATAGGCCTTCTGCAGTTACCTTTGTTTTTATGTTCTTTTGACTGTTTTCTCAAGTGGCGGCCGATCACAGAGACGCAGTCGTCAATTATAATAAAGTTTAATAAATAATATCACTCATATAATTTAATGTGTATTAAATTTTGTATAGTTAGGCCTACGTTAGATGTGTAGTTAGACCTATGTTAGGTGTTTAGGTTCTGCTGAGAATTATTTGTATATGTAGTACATAGATGAAACACTGCAACCCGTCCTGAGGCTAGGATTGTTAGAGCGGCGAGCTTCCCCCCCCCTCTCCCCTTCCCAGACGCAATCATCAGTTTTAACATAATATGTATTAAAAATTGGCTTGTTCTTATATATAAGTTAATATAATTATATATTAAATTTCTATGTAAAGTTACGAGTAGGTTAGATTAGGTGTTTAGATTCTGTTGGCAATTATTTGTATTTCATCCCTCGATTGTCGTCGCCCCCAAATCAACAGTAACATTTCATATTTGAAACTTGTGGATTAAGCGTTTACAGCGTCATGGTTCGAACAAAGGTCGTCAGCAAAGCACTTTTCGAGAACTGTTCGAACGTCAGCAGTTGAGTCGTGAGTAAACGTTTTTCATTCATAAACAGGGGATTTGTCGGCTGGATTAACAAACATTTGGTCATAGTTTGGGGACGGACTAGTGAGAGAGGAATGAGTTAGGGTTCGCTGCCTTTAGTGAGCGGTTCACACTTTTGCTGGACGATAATGCTTCGATCTTCTCTCCTAACAGTGGCGAGTTCGGGGCTCCGCAGCACCCTGGTGAGTATACTGCTCCGTATAGTTTTTTTTATTCGGTTTACAATACAAAATTTATTTATTAAATGAGGTTTCAACTGTATCAGCGTACGAGCAACGGAATACGCCATTATACGTTGGTCGAAATTAATAAGTGTTGATTGAATTAGCGTTCCAGTTTCCATATATGTTTGAATGGAAAGGAAATAGGCTGGAAAGGAAACGAATGGAAGGAACAGACACAGAAGGGAATGGGTTGGGACAGGAGAAATTGAGAGAGTTGTTACGAAGCCCCCCCCCCCAAAAAAAAAAACACGGAGTGAGCTCCAGATAGAGATAGAACTACGAGATGAGTGATTTACAATTTATTTACAATCAGGGGAAAGCGCAAAGCCATTACGACCGTATAGCACTTGGGTCAGGATAAGGATTTGGGATGGGACGAGGGGGAAGGAATGGTGCCCAACGACTTGTACGGTCGGGGATTGAACGCCGACCTGCATGAAGCGAGACCTTCGCTCTACCGTCCAGTCCAAGTGGTTGGACACGGGATGAGTGAGGTAGCTGCTTACAGAGTTAGTTGCTCGACAAGTGGCCACGTCTAAATACAGCCAAGATCTTGTAACTATAGAAATCTTAAGTACAGTGAGTAAAGTTATAATAATTGATGTATTGCATCACCTGATAATATTCACATTTTGTAATATCCACGAATGTGTCATTATTATAGAATGAATATTTTACTCATGCCTCTGTTTACCCGTGTTATCTGCAAGCCTGAACATAAGGTCCTGTAGTACAGTAATCTACTTTCTCGACTCGCAATCGGGAATCCCCAGGTTCGATCCTCGGGTGGGACAGTAATGATTGGGCAAGTTTCCGTTCATATAATAGCTCTGTTCGCCTACAGTCCTCGTAGGGCAGTGGTAAAACTCGCTCTGCGCTTCAAAAGCGATTTCGCCTGGGTTCGTATCCTGGCGGGGAGAATACGAAGGACTAGGCCCAAGTCCTTAACTGTACGCCTCTGCTCACCCAGCAGTGATTAGGTATCTGGTTGTTTAAATGATTGGCGAGTCGTATTCCAGGCAAACTAGTAGGATAAAGTTTACCATGAGCCATGGGAAGGGAAATCTCTCAGCCTGATAAGTCAGAGGTCGTCTGTTTCTCTACCCCACCCGTGCAAAAATCTCAGAATGTTTGCTAATAAGTTTATTGTTTGTGATGTGTGTCTATATATGTATTAATACGATGTACTGAACGGGGTAAGAATAGCTTGAGCTACCTCATCCCTTTGTGTGTATTTTACCTCAATAAACTTATTTCAATTTCAAACCCGTGCAAAAGAACGAAAAAAAACAGATACCCAGGCGTCGGGTAACTGTTGTAGGAAAGGTCAGTCGTTCAACCTAAATACAAGCCTAAGTTACAGGCTTCCTGTCCCCGACTGCTGGAATCAAGTTCATATCGCAACTTGCTCGGTATACTCAATACGTTTAAATGGACTATTTCCATTTGTATTTGGAAAGTTGAATTGTGTAACGACGAAAAATTTGTCGTTCTCATTGCATTGTAAATTTTAATTATTTTTATAAACTTGAACGAACAATTTGCCTCCAGAGCGCGCGCACGCACGCGCGCGCGCACACACACACACACACACACACACACACACACACACACACACACACACACACAATTCACACCCGGCCAAACATACACCGAAACTACGACGTTGCTACAACGTTCGAACAAGTTTTAACACCTAACCAGTTATAACAACCAATATAGCAAGTTGTAACAACGTTCTAATACGTCATAAACACGTTAAGCCAAGATGTAACAACTTTATTACAAGTTGTAACAAGCGGAAAATAGAGACAGTTACGGTTTGTGTTTCCAGAGATGTCTGGTAGCTGAGTGGACAGTGCGCAGGACTCGTAATTCTGTGGCCCGGGTTTGATTCCTGGTCCAGGCAGAAACAAATAGGCAAAGTTTCTTTCACCCTGAATGCCCCTGTTACCTAGCAATAAATAGGTACCTGGGAGTTAGACAGCTGTTACGGAGCTGCTGCCAGTGTGTGTGTGTGTGTGTGTGTGTGTGTGTGTGTGTGTGTGTGTGTGTGTGTGTGTGTGTGTGTGTGTGTGTGTGTGTGTGTGTGGAAAAAATTAATTAGTAACAGTTGATTGACAGTTGCGAGGCGGGCCGAAAGAGCAAAGCTCAACCCCCGCAAGCACAACTAGGTGAATACACACTCTCCTAGGTCAGCTGTGTGTGTGCATGTGTACCTACCTATCAATACTTGCCTATCAGTGTCTACGGAGGAGGAAAGGTAAGGTAATTATCAGGAGAAAGCACTAAGCCATTACGACTACATAGCACTAGGAAGAGACGAGGATAAGGATTTGGGATGGAACGGGGAGGAGTCCTAATAGGCCTAGTTGTTTATGCCCCGCCTACTAGTCTGGTACCTGTTGTGTGTTTACATAATTTCGTTTACTCTTCATTAATACTCAGAGTTATCACCGAACAACATTGAATACCAACAGTTTTAACATTGAATACCAACAGTTTTCTTATGAAGAGTACTAGGTTTACACTGTTCATATGAACAGTGTAAACCAATTTAACGTTAATACGAAAATAATCAGTGACCGGCCGCCTCCTGACGTTTTTGTGTCCAAATTAAATATTTGTTCACCAGACGCTGGTGGGTGATCATGAACAGGTGATCATTGCGCCCCACTTGCAATATGAGAGTATTCGGAGCCCCTCTCAGTCACCCACACGTTGCTGCCTCCCGCGTTTGGGCTTGACAAATGCACACGCGAATGAAACTCTACTTTATTTAATAGCTAGGTAGGACGAAGGGTGGAGACTCTGTTTCGCTGTATCTGTTGCCATTTTTACTGATTGTTCAGCTGTTGGAGGTATGAGTTTGGGGTGGGGAAGTCAGGGGGAACGATTTGGCTGCATTTTGGTCAAAGTTGGATCATGAACCTGCAGTGTGGATCCTAGAGTCTAGATAACTAGTCCTTCAGGGCTACATCGGATATCCTCCTTGTCTTTTTCTGTCTCGGAAATTGTTGCTACTGCTGTGGTAACTTTTCATTTGTTCTTGTTTTCAACTTCTACTACTTGCTTTTCAACTATAACTACATCATTTTAACTGTTATTTAGCCGTTGAAAACTCTTCGAGAAAATTTCATATGTAAGTGCATGTTTTGCAGTGGTTCCAATTACGGACGTTTCTTGAGATTGGAAAGAACTTTTAACTGTGTGGGGAAATTGTTAATTCTCACAAGAACTGTAGTCATTTTTTTAATAATTCGTCAAACTGCAGTCATATCCATAACCGAATATAACCATAAAAAAATATTTAATTGAATAAATAATTTTACGAGTAAGTTTGGTATGGTGTTGGGCTTAAGGCAAATTAACTTCTGGAGGGTTGTTGTTTGAGATTCATCTACTCGGAACAAAAGTTGCAAGTAGCACGGGCTATGGTGAGCCCGTAGTGGATTTACCTGGCACAAGAGCGGGGCTGCAACTTCTGGAGGGTTGTTAAGGCCTTCACAATAACTTACTGACCAACCTACAAGAATACTACAGTCCTGAACATCGTCCAGGACTGAAGTAAACTCTCAGTGTATATACACCGATAAGTGCGGTACACCACTCGGTTTATATACCCCTTGTGTGCGAGTAGGAACGAACCTATTCGTCAAATTGACGTAGACTATTTCCGGAAAACCAATCCATGGTTTGTCTTTATTAAAGTAAGACCTGTAATTTCGTTGGACTGAAAGTGTTTATCATTTCAAAGTTGTTTTATTTGGCAATTAGCGGGAATTGTGTTGACGCCGCGACGCAGTAGCCTCGTGTCCTACTGTCGTAGCCACAGCAGTGAGACGTCTGCCTAGTTTCAGCTTCGGATTTTATTCATTTAAGGCTCATCAACTTCTAGAGGGTTATTAAGGCCACCAATATACCATACAGACTAACCAACACGTATGCCTTAATATTAAACATAGCCCAGGGCTAAATTCAGTATACACCGTAAAGATGTTTATATTTCTTGGTGTATATGTTTATCTTATTCACATCCCGTAGCTCGTGTACTATTACCACTGATGACTTGGTGTTGAGCGAATTTCCCGAGTTATGTAAATGACATACACGGTCCATATTTCGCATTCCTGGTAGGTCCTGGAGGAAACAATGTGTGATCACGAGAGCAGCAAGGGACTCGCGGAATAATTGGATTGATATGCTGTAACCCATTCTCTAGTCCCCCTCTTCCAAAGGCAATCGTACACATAATGAATGTTGCTGATATCTGTATGGCAGTACATGGCATGTCAGTTGACAGCCAACTGGAGAAATGTATTTTTGTTTATATAGTGGAATAAAATCTTCTATTTTGGTAAACATAAAATATTATTATTCACTGTAAGGGTGTCAGGGTGTGATCAAGAAGGGTGACAGGGTGTGATCAAGAAGGGTGACGTGACTGACAGGGTGTGATAAAAAAGGGTGACGAGGATGACATGGTATTATTTTTATTATTAACATCTTTATTAACAAAATTAATTACAATTTTGCCTAATCTGAGGATTTCAATTAATTCTTATTAAAGTGAGGATAATTCTGGGATTCACTGTCACACAGAACAGAGGGTCATACACAAGACAACAACTCTAAACTGTAAGCTGAAGCACATGTATATCACGGTTACAATTAATGTTTTAATGTATGAATATGTGAAAACAACTTTCTATTGAGCACTGTTACCTATCGTACGTTACGGCTCGTGATCCTACAGCAGCCAAATTTTAATAAGTCTAGGGATACGACACAACTGCTGTTCTCAATAGCGAATCACCAGTATAACCCCTTAATAGGTAATGAGCACATAATTAACAATCTTCGTTTAGGACTGAAGAATAGATACACAATATGATAGCTATATATTCAAAACAGTAATATATAAAAACACAGATGGTAAAGTTAACTTATAGAATATGATTGTATAGTCATGGCACAATATATATAATAGTAATTATGGCAACAAATGAATAATAACAGACTTATCTCCCACTTGTTACTCCTCCTAGTTCCCCGAAGCTACTGAACTCTCGCTCTGTCGCCACCCACATTCACACCTCCCGTCTGCCTCATCCCAGGATGAGGGATGGAAACTAAGGACTTTTTAATATTATAAACTAATTGAACAACCACTTGTTCTCAAAACACATAAGACTGCAAGTTACATATAATAGTTACTTACAAAATATATAAGTACAATGACACCTGTTTAATTACAGTATATAAAACAATTCCTAACTAAAATAAAGTGACATCTGGAACTCTCAAACTGAACAGGTCCAGCTTTCCCGTATCTATCAGGTATTAGACTTGTGCAACGGCAAACGCTCTCCTGTCCACTGACGCTGCCAAACCACACGACAATTTACCCAAAACACAATGTGTGTACATATACATGCAATGATAAAATAAAATAATATTTATTTTAAATTTATATACGTATTCTGCTAGGAGTACGTAACACTTCCACCTCCAAGAAAAAAAATGCAATAGATTGAAGATCAATGGCATTTTTTCAAAGTAAAATGTATGACACTTGAGATTTATGGTATTAATTACACCAAACATGTATAAGTAATAAGAACACATTTCTGGATAAAAATGAAAACACTCCAAATATAGTCTTACAGGAAACTCAGAAATTTCAGTCTTATGACTATGTTCTACATATGTGTCACTGGAGTATGCAAATTTATCTCTCCAAGGTACTATCTCATTTATTTCACTTTGTTTTAGATCATATTTCACACTCCTATCTACATTATCATTAGTAGCATGAATAGAATTGTCAATAAAGGTAGCTGCTTTCACACAGTTATCATGGCAATTTTGCTTTTCATATGTTTCTACTATTTCTCCAAGATCAGTTTCATTTTTCCATGTGATTCCTTTTTCACATGGTGAATTTTCCCAAGACAGCCTCGATTTTCCATTACTTCCTTTTTCTGGAGCTGAACTGCTTAATTGAAGCAGGCTGTATGTTGAGTAGATTTGGGACTTCTCCTGGGTATGCTCTGACACAGACATCTGCTCATCACTCTTGATCCTCTGTGGAACACATACTCTCGCCCAATGGATACTAAAATTAGAGAAAGTAGCATTAAACCTCACAATTATGCATAAAACTTTCCCATTCATAGAACCTTCCGAAACACAAGACACCGACTTATCAAACCTTTGACCTTCCAACCAAGAAATACAACCCAAGATAAGTGCAAAGACTACCTGATCGAACTGACTCAGATGATCCATAAGGAACACAGAAATCAATTGCCTCATAACTCTGTCATAACGATCAGTGAAAGAAAACAGGCATCTGCCTAGGCACCATATCTCAATCATAACTCTCAAGACAAGTTCACACCCTCTGATGGTGAACTTGAACACAACACACACGTTCATCAACCGTCTAGTCTTCAAAGAGACTAAATAAAACATGCCGAAAACTTTACAACCTTCACCATCACTTCCCAAGTGATTTACGTCTGATGACAACCAATCAACCAAGAGGTTTAAGGGTCTGAACATCTTGAAGATGAACAGCAGATTACCTGGAACACGCCCTAGGACAATCTGAAACCCTTCACAATGATTAACTCTAGGTAGGATAACCTTATCCTCCAACTTGAATTGCACACCTGGAGCTTCAAACATCTGCTCCCCAGTATGATTTAATCCTTCACCCACAATATGATTCTGAAAATCAACACCACACTTAAGTGGAACATACACTTTTATTACTCGTGCATCAAAATTAACTGGATCTGAATATAGAGACACTGCTCTAGCATAACTCACCACTTCCTCAGAACTGGATGCACAACCTACTTGAGTAAACTCTCTCTGCTCAACCACAAGGCTTAACAAAGATGTCCCACAGTCCATTACTTCACAAGAAAATGGCTGCAGAATAAAAGTAGAGTTCAACATCCTACACACACTCTGACTCAATGTACCCAATGAGAAATACTTACTCCACATAGAATAAGAATCACAACTCCGCAACTTAGATCCAAATGCTACTTTACCACTCTTAATGATTTTACCAAAATTTCCTCCCATGACTTCTGGAGCTGCTTGGAGTACTGTCTGCTCACAATCAATAATATCACTACCAAGCTGGGTCACATCCTCACAGACAACTGAAGAGGGAGGCTCAATGGGTCTCCATCTACTCAACAGCTGATCCTCTGGCTGCTTTCCCACACTCTCCAAAACTGGATCTACAGTACAGACTGTCTCCTTGCTTCTCTCTGAAATCTTAGGGTCAGTTCTACTCAAAGCACATAAATGAAGGGAATCTGAAGCGAGCGGGCAAGTAACAGGTAGTTTGACCTCCTCCCCTATTATATCACCTTGACTAGGGTGAGGCGGGGCCTCGACAACGGACTTACTCTCGACAACTGATTCTAAACTTGGAGTGAGCGGGAATACTTCTGCCAACCCGACATCTTGTCCTAAACCATTCACTTGGCTGGAATACAGAGTCGTGGCTTTTAAGTTTCTCTCAACTCCTGGCACAACGTTCGTAGTGAGCGGGCAAGACAATGGTACATGGACATCCTTTCCCAATTTATTGGAATAAAGCAGAGTCATAGTATCAGGCTTACTCTCAACAACTAAATCGGCCACACAGGAATCTGGAACAACCACATCCCACTTCTCCACTGAAGGGGTACTGGTTACTGGCACAAATGCTTGAGTAACAACATCAGAACTGACAACTGGATTTATATTAGTACTGACATCAGCACAGGTAGAATAAACATGGTCTGCAACTGGCTGTTTACACAACCGGGGATCAATCTCACCCACAACATGATTTATGGCCACATCATTACCCAATATAACATCCACACCTGGGATGGGCAACTGTGTACTAACACCCACAGTGCATAAACGTGGTGTAATGGTGGATCTGAATTTAATGTCTATTAGAGGTACAGTTTTACATCCTGCAACACTCTGAAGAACAACAAACTTTCCTGTCTCTCTCTTTTCAACATCAGAAAGAATACTGGATGAAATTATGGTTTGGGAAGCACCTGTATCACGAAGAATAACCACTGGCTTCCACTTCCCATTAATACACAAGACTTCACCTGAAGACATATATGGTGAATACTGTTTCACCCAATTGGGGTTTACAGTTACATGTTTATTAGTAAGTTTATTTTGCACACCTCTGCAATAAATGAGACCAGTTGGTCGTAACTCAGGGTGCAATATAAAACATGAATGAATTCCATGGCCTTTTCTCTTACAATGGGAACAGGACCTTACAGTGGACACACTGGTAGAACCAACTGTAGGTTTAGAAATAACCTTATTATTATTTGACATTCCTGACAATGAAGTAGCAGGATTAGATTTTGTAAGAGAAGAGCTCATGGGAGTAACTGGAGTACTAGGACTGGATGGATTCTGATAAGGAGTTCGGTGAGCATTATAATTTACTCTACGACTAGACTTAGGTGAAGTGGCCGTAAACGGGGCCTTAGTCAACAACTCATGCTCATCCGCGAGCTTTGACAGCTCATCAATGTCTGTTACATTCTTTTGTTCTGCCATAAAAGTAGACAACTGGTCTGGGAGACATGACAATACTTCTTCCATTATAAGAAGATTCTTTAAAGCATCAAAGTCTGTGACTGAAAGTGACTTTAACCATCTGTTACAAAATTTCGTCTTCTGACGAGTAAAATCTGCTATTGTCTGATCACTTGTCCTCCTTAGATTTCTGAACTTTTGCCTGTGTGCCTCTGGATTTAGTTGATAAGCATTTAAGATGCTTTTCTTTACAAAATCATAATCAAAACTATGAGAGTCAGGTAGGGATGTGAAAACCTCCTGACTACGCCCCTTGAATTGAGACTGCATAATGGCTACCCACTGATCCCTTGGCCAGTTCATACTGATGGCAATTTTATTAAAATGTGCAAAGAAAACCTCAGGATCTTCCTCATTGAACTTGGGCAACTCTATATACTTATTCATCCTGATGGGATTATTATCACTATTTGTTGAAACATTACTAGTATTTCCATGCCCAGCTGCCATACGCTGTGATTCAAGCCTGAAGTTAGTGTCAGCCATTTGTTGTTGAATCTCTAATTGTTGCTTCTTTGTGGCTTCAAGTTGCAACTCAATTAAACCTCTCTGGTTTTGTGCCGCAATTTCTAAACGCCTAGTCTCAAGCTCCCTCTGCTGAGCTTCAGCCTCTAATATTTTCTGTTCTTTTTGAGCTTCAAGCTCTAATTGGCGAGCTTCTAACTCAAGACGCTTTAACGTCATCTGATCACTTGACTCCTCTCTTAACTCCTCTAGAATTTCTTCCTCTAAATCCCCATTCTCAACAAAATGCGTCACAATGACTTTCAATATTTGGGCTTTAACCATTCTATTGCTGGCGGTCAAATCCAAGTGATTTGCCATTTGTATTAACTCAGTCTTTTTAAGGTTCTGAATCCCTTCAAAGTCTGGGTGAGCCACCAACGCTGCAACTTTCTCCTCCATCGTTACTAACACTTGGCACTTTATTCACAAAAATAATTAACACAATGGCACTGCACTACACTTCACTGTAAAATTGTCACCACACTGAAAATTCGCTTGGCCTCACTGCACAAACAAAATATATAGGATGACTTACCTCAAAATCGTGAAACGTTGTTACTTGACACACAGGAAGGCTTGCTTGGCACATGGAATAGTTCTTAAGAAACACACAGAGACACTTGACACACTGGTACCTAGGAAGGCAAGGTTAGATTAGCATAGTTAAGTTAAGTGGGACAATATTTCCCGGCACAGGCCCCCATAACTCTTTGTTACCTATCGTACGTTACGGCTCGTGATCCTACAGCAGCCAAATTTTAATAAGTCTAGGGATACGACACAACTGCTGTTCTCAATAGCGAATCACCAGTATAACCCCTTAATAGGTAATGAGCACATAATTAACAATCTTCGTTTAGGACTGAAGAATAGATACACAATATGATAGCTATATATTCAAAACAGTAATATATAAAAACACAGATGGTAAAGTTAACTTATAGAATATGATTGTATAGTCATGGCACAATATATATAATAGTAATTATGGCAACAAATGAATAATAACAGACTTATCTCCCACTTGTTACTCCTCCTAGTTCCCCGAAGCTACTGAACTCTCGCTCTGTCGCCACCCACATTCACACCTCCCGTCTGCCTCATCCCAGGATGAGGGATGGAAACTAAGGTCTTTTTAATATTATAAACTAATTGAACAACCACTTGTTCTCAAAACATATAAGACTGCAAGTTACATATAATAGTTACTTACAAAATATATAAGTACAATGACACCTGTTTAATTACAGTATATAAAACAATTCCTAACTAAAATAAAGTGACATCTGGAACTCTCAAACTGAACAGGTCCAGCTTTCCCGTATCAATCAGGTATTAGACTTGTGCAACGGCAAACGCTCTCCTGTCCACTGACGCTGCCAAACCACACGACAATTTACCCAAAACACAATGTGTGTACATATACATGCAATGATAAAATAAAATAATATTTATTTTAAATTTATATACGTATTCTGCTAGGAGTACGTAACAAGCACTGCCACACAAGGGCAGGAAGCAGGGATGTCGTCCAGAACACCTGAGTCAATGAAACAGTTACACAGTTGGTGGTACAAGAGGCCAGGAGGTCACATGGGGTGATTAAATAGGGGGATAAGGAGTAGTCAAGAAGAGTGGTGAGAGCTGGCAGTGTGTGGTCAAAAAGGGTGACAAAGATGACAGGATGTGATCAAGAAGGGTGATGAGGGTGGCTGGGTATGATCAAAAAGGGTGATAGGGAGAGTGAAATTTATCCCATCCATAATTACTCTTAAGAATTACCGTCTCACAAAGTTTCCAGAGCGGAGGCGTCCTTGATTTGATCTTCATTAACGTGGCTGCCTGTGGAAGGGCAGAGGTAGCCGGCTGGAATTTAATACTCCTTGATAAATAAGGCAGAAGGTGTAATGGTTTGGTCAGCGACGTGAAAATAAGAAGATGTAATTCTCCCTCTCCCTCTTAGAATGGGGAAGTAAGAAAAGTTGTCGAAGATTGATCTAACATTCTAAAATATAGAAGAGTGAGTAGACATGATAAGATAAATATAAAATACTCAAAGGAATTGACAGGGTGAAGCACATGTTTACACTGAATTCCAATATGTATATTTAGCATGCCAGTCCATGTACAATGGATTGTACTAGACAAGGAGCCATTTGAGGACAACTCAATCTTCAATATTAAAAGTAGATATGATTTCTGACAATAAAATAGTCATTTTATTCAACCCATCCTCCTGTTTCGATAGTACTTTTTTGTAAATATATGCACTATAGTACAAATATTGACGGTATGAGCAATTAGATAGAAGAACTTTGTATTATTCACGTTACAGAGTCCGAACAAATTAAACTAAAAAACAAACTTGATTAAATAATCCTAAGCCTAGTGTAACACAATGTTTTATATATTAGGCCTCCGATAGCGTGTATTAGGCCTAGGAAGGTTAGGTTAGGTTAGTTTATCTGCAACGTAAGTAGAAAATAGTTTTCCAGTTTGTCCAAATTCAATAGTGCCGATTTCTACTTTATAATTGCGTTGTACGGCGGTATATGTACTATGGTCCTCATCCTTCCTATAAGTACTACCAAAACAGGATGGGGGAATGTTTTATTAGACGACCGGAGGCTGGACAGGCCGGGTTCAAGAGCTAAGACTTGATCATGCAGCATAAAATAGGTAAGCATACTTACCTATTTTAATAGGTAAGCATTTAAGCATACCTTTGATTCTAGAGAGCTAAAAAGCTAGGGAATAAATTTATTTTAAAATTATTTACCATCGAACACAAACATAAATTATTTGTCGTTTAAAACATGCGTATGACTGAACGACTAAACCCCCAAGAGGCCTCACACCTATCCATTATAGATCATTAAATATGAATTTAAATTAAAAGACAAACATGAGCTGTAGATAATTAATTAGGATGAGTATATCGCGCAGGAAAGTTTTGAGAGTATAAAGGACATGCAGGACACGGTGGATGGCAGATATTTATTGCATTATCATTTATTTAAGATAATGTTAATCTATGTAATTATCAGACTAGTGTACAAACCATATGGCTTTACATCTCTCACTATATCTATGTTGCAAAAATATTATTTATTAGCTAAACATTAGTAATTTAATGAGAAATTGTTTTGATATTTTATATCTTTCGATTGCATTGTCTGATTTCTTTTAATTGTATTTTCGATCTTCTTGCGATTATATTTCTATCTTCTTTCTATTGTATTTTCTACATTCCATTCACCTGGGATGTATGGGTCTCGAACTGTGGACCCCGTGTGTGTGATGCCGACACTTTATCAACTCTGCTATGAGCAGTCTTTTATTTTATATATTATTATACTTGTATTTTCCGAGTCTTCCTTTGCATTCACTCGTGCTATGTAAGGTATTGCATATTAGTTGATCAACACATTACCTACAAGTTAACTGTAACTATGGACGTTTGCCAGACAGGTAGACTCAAGGACAAGTGCATTATGGGAACAAAGATAGACACTGGAACAGGTTCAGGGGGTGATGGGAGGAGGAGGGGACAGCAGGGCCTGCAATGGCATCTTTCCTTTCGATTTAGATTGTAATTAATTCATCTAATTCCATCTAGGATACTTAGAAACTTGTCCGCAGTGACGACCATCCTCCACCTCTTCCGTTTGAAAATATTATCAAAGAGCCAACTATTTACATCGTTAACAAGCGGTTCGTCTCCTCCATTCCACACAGTAATCTCACACCCTGGGCCACTCGACCTCCCTTGAGAGCCGTGGATGCACAGTAACAAGGTGAACACCAGCCGCCGCCACCCTCGTTCTCACTCCAGGTTTTGCACTTTATATATATATATATGAGAGAGAATGTCTGTCTGTTCAAGGTTGGGGGAAATGGGGAAGACGAAGGGAGAGGGGAGGGAAGAAGGGAATGTGAGGAGAGGAGGGGGAAAGGGTATTCCCCATTCTAGTATACTATATTGTAAAGCGTCGTGAGTGTTAGATATGTTTGTTTTATTTACTCTTTATTGGTGAGCATTTTGATGCTCAAAATATTAGATGACTGGCATCAGTAGATTTGCAGGTTAAATGTTCTCTTGTGAAGGGCATTGACCCGAGAACACAATTGAGTTATGAACCAAGAGAGATATGAGATACAGAGTACCGTGCTCCAGCGTCATGGACGAGCAGCCTGTCGTCCTAAACAATGCCCAAATGCTCGTTAAATCCAGCCACCTAAACCTTCCTTTATGAATGATGAACACGATCAACAACAAATGGCGTTCGAACTTTTCTCGAAGTGTGCCCCGCTAACGTCCTCTGTTCGAATCACAACTCTGTAAATGATTTACCCACTTACTGCAAATACAAATAATTGCCAACAAAAACAAAACACCTAACCTAGACCTAACTATACACAAAATTGCAATTTATATTAATATTAGTTAATTCTTCAGAAAGTATAGCTTTCAGTTGCACAGTATATTACAAAATATATGAATACGTCTTGCGTAGCCTATCGCAGCTCGGACGAGCATATTTTGAGAACAGGTTGAGTGAAGCAGAGCGCTGGGCTCTGATATTTGCGTATAGCTTTAAGCTCAAGTTAATAGAAGAAAGCAGGAAGAGTAATGCTTCTTGTCTCGTGGGAAGACAGCCGAGAAGGCTATAACGGACTCTCGGTCTGTCCCCAGGAGGCATGGGCGAGAGGTCATTCTGTTCGGAAAGTTATAGACAGGCGGTCATTCTGTTCGGAAAGTTATAGACAGGCGGTCATTCTGTTCGGAAAGTTATAGACGGCGGTCATTCTTTTCGGAAAGTGGTAGACAGGCGGTCATTCTATTCGGAAAGTTATAGATAGGCGGTCATTCTGTTCGGAAATTCATGTTCATTCTGTTTAAATCATCGCCCTCGCTGTCAACATTCAGACCAAAGAAAAAATCGGAACCAGTTTCGTAAGACAAATTCCCTCTTCTATTTGTTAAGATAGGGCTCGAAACCGTTAACAAATATACCTTTCTAGTCGTAAAGTAATCTAATTTAACTTTCCAATTTGATTAGATTTGATAAAAATCCCCCTTTTGAAAGCCGTATTTTTACGCCCAATTAAACCTTAAAGATACGACAGACGCTGTAAAAAAAAACAAATTCTGAAGCTTGAGTGTATGAAACAGACGGATAAAAGAGACGGAATGAAGTACACAAACAGAAGCCACAACTATCCTCCGGCAGAGTGACGGGGATCGTGTGTGGGTAGAGATGATTATGGCTTATGATTATAGCACTGGCTGGGGTTGGATTTCTTCCTCATATTCCTCCTCTCCCTATCTCTTTTCATCCCTTATCTCTGTTTCTCTTCTTATTTTCTGTCTCTTTTTATGACTTTATTTCCCTCTGTCACTATTATGTACGTCTCTGTTAATATTGCACTCTCCTTTCTTCTCAGATTTGTATATCGTTCTGTCTGACTTAACCCGTGTACCTATTTGTCTCTCCCTGTCTATTCTCCTCTATTTCTGTCTCGTTTCTTGTTTGCATTCTACTCCCCCTCCCTCTATCTCTGTCTCTCTTCTAGTCTCCTTTCTCCACCTATATCTGTCTCTCTCACGTGTAATAAACAGAGAAATAGTATTAAGTCAGGCTAAAGAAAAAATATTCACAGCCGGATTGTAATAGCATTTCGGGCCTGCAGGCGGCCAGAACGAATAGCCTAATTGATCAGACAAGAACCATGGCTGCCTGAGGTCTGGCTGCGAGATTATATAGGTAATGAGAAAGACAATATTGCTCTCAGACGGTTATGAGGGCTAGGAGCTGGGATATTAGTGCTAGGAGCTGGGATATTACGGCTAGGAGCTGGGATATGAGGGCTAGGAGCTGGGATATGAGGGCTTAGGAGCTGGGATATGAGGGAGTGAAAGGAACATCATAGTACCTATTTATGCAGATAGCCAGACAACTACCCCAGACACTATTCATCAATTTTACCTATTTATAATAATAATAATAATTTTATTTAGGTAAGGTACATACATAAAGAGATTTTACAAAGTTTGTTGGCTTTATAGATAGAGCTAGTACATACAATGCCTAAAGCCACTATTACGCAAAGCGTTTCGGGCAGCCACGCAGCCATTTGTCTGATTTATTCGTCAAGCCATCAATCCATCTATCCAGTCAACCAA
The DNA here is from genome assembly GCF_040958095.1 of Procambarus clarkii. NCBI lineage: Eukaryota > Metazoa > Arthropoda > Malacostraca > Decapoda > Cambaridae > Procambarus > Procambarus clarkii. The sequence continues at coordinate 14,705,107 of NC_091159.1, read as the reverse complement.
CCACTGGGCATCCATTTATCCATCCACCCATCCAAACTACCAGACAAAGACCTGGAAAACAAGAAAACTGGCAAAACCAAGAAGAGCAGCCTCGCCTGAGGGGTACTCCACTCTGCTCTCAAATGTCACCCACAGAGAGGGGAGAAAGGCAAGGGAAGACGACGTCTCAGATGAGGGGAAAAGGTTGGGGAGAGAGAGGGGAGGATGGGGGGAGAGTGAGGAAGGAAGGGAGGGGGGGGGGGGGTAGCATAGAAAATGATAAATCGTATTAGATTACAGTAGAAAATTGCCTTGGGTGCGTACGTGAAGCCTCATCGACGTACTGATGATAAACATCACCATAAATACTGCACACACACTTGTAATCGATACAGCCATATATTTAAACCAATTTTTTACTTGTTCCAATACAGGTAGATGATAAGGTCTCAGCCAGGTATTTGTAAGTGTATGAATACGTAAGTACAATGTAGTGTATTAAGTGTATAATAGCGTATTCATAGTGCTTTACATAACGACATTTCCTAAAAAAAAAAAATGGACAAATATGGGACAAATAGGGACAAACAAATAAGAAATATTGTTTCCAGGGACAACAACTGGACTTCCAGATTTACAACAGATCTCAGTTTCTTCGCTGCTGTCAAGTTCCTTTTTTGCCAATCAACCGCGCGTCTGGAATTGAATGTCTAATTAAGGACGATGCCAATTAGGAAGGACCCCGTTCCCCCTTGGAATGATCCGTTCCATGAATAATGCAAAGTAATTAAGAACAGGTACGATAGTGCAGGAGCTGCACGAGGAGTTCTGTGGTGGACTCCTGAAGCGGATTATACAAAAGTGTATGATGTATATATAAAATTATGTACAAAGTTTATTTAAAAATGTATATAGAGAGTATACAGAACATATACAAAAGTATACATTAAATTGTATACAAAAGTGTATAAAAAACGCACCGAAAGGTGTGTCCTGGTTCTCGCTGTATGTTCACTGAGAAGGTTGCTAGTCTTGAATTATGGGGCAGACTAAAGTATACTGGATGGTCAGCAAGCAAATGTGGTGGCCTTAATAACCTTCCAGAGGTTAACAGGCCTTAATAACCTTCCAGAGGTTGACAGGCCTTAATAACCTTCCAGAAGTTGACAGGCCTTAATAACCTTCCAGAAGTTGACAGGCCTTAATAACCCCCACAGAAGTTAATAGGGCTTAAGCCCACCACCAAAGCAGAAATCACTCACAAAACAACAGTTGGAATGTTGGTAACAACAGGTAACAATTGTTGTTGAAAAGTCTTAATTCCCCGAGCCGTTTTCCAGCGGCTACTTACCACTTAACAGCGCAACAACCATCACGAAGCTGTACAAAGTAACACCACGTAACAAGCTCCTCGTGACTGCAGTTGGATTATATGTCACAGTATAACGTTATATGCCCTCTCCTTACATACCCCCCCTCCCTAGTTTAATCATTAACATTACATGTTCAGGTTAATTTTACGCGTGAAACTGCTCTTTAGTTCGCGTGCGCCGCGAAAATTACCAACAAGGATACACACAAAAAAAAGGTGGATAAAAAGCCTTATCTGTGGACGGTGTTTATAACGCCAAATATTTTCCAAACCGTTGTAATTAACGGGGCATTTATTTCACGTTTATGGCTAGGACGGTCCAGGACGCCACAGACTCGAAGCATTTTACCAGGTTCATCCCAAGAGTAATTACAGAGCTTTCCCTTCCCCCTTCCCCTTTAGAAGCTCTATAATGTATTGATTCCAAGACGTTTAGCGAGAAGATCAAAACAAGTGTGACTTAAACATAACATAAGAATATAGGTTACGAGGCTATATGAGGCAGTTCTTGTTTATATCTTCCCAAATTCATTCATATATGTCTGACCTTCGCTTGAAACACTCCAGTAATGCCATAACTATTATGTTACCTGGTAATTTGTTCAGTAAGTCAACCACATTGTTTCCAAAGCAGTATATACCCCAGGGGCCAGATTCACGAAGCAGTTACGCAAGTACTTACGAACGTGTATATCTTTCCTCTCTTTGACGGCTTTGGGTACATTTATTAAACAGTTTACAAGCATGAAAACTTCCCAATCAACTGTTGTTGTTATTATAAACAGCCTCCTGGTGCTTCGGAGCTCATTAACTGTTTAATAATTGTAAACAAAGCCGCGTACTTACGTAAGTACTTGCGTAACTGCTTCGTGAATCTGGCCCCCTGGTCTTTCTTGAATATAAATTTGTCCAATATATGAGAAAATCTTTGGAGTAGGGCGGTGGAATGGAGCCTAAATCCTAGGTCACCGCATACTTGCGCATTAGCCAGTGAACCAAGGTGTTGATTCCACCGCTCTGCTTTGAAGATATTCTGAGAGATATGTAATGTCAGGCTTTCTAGAAACCTTTGTGTGTGTGTGTGTGTGTGTGTGTGTGTGTGTGTGTGTGTGTGTGTGTGTGTGTGTGTGTGTGTGTGCGTGTGTGTGTGTGTGTGTGTGTGTGTGTGTTTGCCTTTGCAGGACGAGTCTCTGCTCCTGGACCCCAGTTTACAGTCACCGGGTTGACAATCGTATTTTTTTTATCTTTATTTAAGAAAATACAATATAAATAATAAGTACAGTACACACATACTAAAAGAATAGGGGTGGTAGGAGAAGAAAATATCAAAGTGTTCAGTGAGGATCCACAATGGCTTCTCTGAGTACTCATCATTTTCTTCTCCGAGGTTATGGGTCCCTACACTTGCACCAGAGGTGGTACCTCCTTGTAGGTTGATATAAATCATATACTGTACATAAATTTTACAAGGCAATACTAAAACATTACATATACAGAAGTATAGTTCTCAGTAAACAAGTGTTTCATTATCACAGAACATGAACTTTAAATCCCTAAATGTTATACTTATTTTTCTTGAAATGATTTACAATATTGGAGATTATATTTACATTAATTTACAGGGGGAATACAATCGTATTGGCTGGATCCCGACCCTCTTGCTTCATGTTGTATCTACTCTTGAAGCTGTGTCCGAAGCAAGCCTCAACCCCCCCCCCCCCCTGCCCCTTGTAATCTATTCTACTTGCTACTCTGACTCCTCACAATCACCAGGGATTCCTCACAATCACCACAGGACTTTCTGCATTCACCCAGGACTTCCCACAATCACCAGGGGTTCCACACAATCATCAGGTACTCTTCTCCCTCACCAGGGACTCCCCACAATCATCAAGAATACTTATCAACAAACATTTACTCGTAGAATGAGAGAAAGCAAAGCAAGTGGACACAAGTGGAAGCTGGAAACGTAAAGGAGTTATACAAATGTAAGGAAATACACGTACCGTGTACGGGTGGTCAACAAGTGGAATGACTTGAAAGAGAAGGTCGAGGAAGCCACCTCCATCCAGAACTTCAAAGGCCAGATAGAACAAGGATCTTGAACGTTAGTATAGTTTAATACAGGTAGATCCAGGATCGGAAGTGGGAAGGGTGGGGTGGATATTGAGCTAGACTTCACTGCCATAGTCACTGTTAGGTAAGCAGTATTAGGCCTGCAACACCATTATTCACCATGCACGTTCATCATTATCATCATTATCATCATCATAACACACGAGTAAAATTCACCACCACTATCACCACCAATGAGTCACATTCACCACTATGCAGTCACCTTCATTACTAGGCAGTCACATTCACCGCGAACATTGTGATGACCAAGACCGTCACTATCACGACCACCATCGCCACCATTAGTGGCAGCTCAGGACCTGTTTATACCACAGTATTTTCTCCTTTATAGTCAATAATATCGGACTTGATAGTGTATTGGCTGATTTATAGCGAAATATGACACACTGTAATGCGCTCTTCCAATTTGGAAATCATTATGGCTCGAGTCCGATCCAGACATGTTTATTGGGTATGTGCGTGTGTGTGTACTATTTGTGCCTGCAGCATCGAGCTCTTAGCTCTTGGACCCCGCCTTTCTAATCGTTGGTTGTCTAGTATTCTGACTCCCGTCCTATTTTCCTGTATGATATCTGCTGCATATTTCTCTCCTATCAAACAAACATCCCTAGGAAGCAGCCTGTAGCAGCTGTCTAACTCCCAGGTACCTATTTACTGCTAGGTAAACAAGGCATCACGTGAAAGAAATTCTGCCCATTTGTTTGTGCCTCGGCCAGGAATGGAACCCGGGCCCTTAGGACCAAGACTCCCAAGAGATATCTACTCTGCCGGGAGGCCTTGAGAGAAATTGAGAGAGACAGCCTGTGTATGTGGTTTGCGCGCGTGTGTGTGTGTTTGTGTCTGTGGGAAGAAGGGTGTCTTTTATATAGTATACGTATTTATAAGTTTATATCTAATAATTATTACGTTCGTGTGTGTATACACATACATGCATGTGTAATAAGTTCAATCCAACACTGAATTATCCACCTTTAAATATAATCCAGTACAAATATAATCCACACATACATCATCCACCTGCAAATAGTATCACCCTTGAGATACAATCTATTTTCAAATATTATCGAATAACAAGTTTCAACCCCACGAATATTCCCATTTTTTGAACCCACATCAATATTATTAATATTTATCACGAACTAAACAAACTCTCTATGTACATACAATTTTTGTAGCATGAGAAAAAAATGTAATTTAGCTTTTCAAAATAGAGAAGGTAAACACCCAAATTCCAATCAAGTTACACAAAAGGAGTTTCTAGGGTCCATGATGTGACCTGCTTCACTGTCGTGAGATATTTGCGTTTCCTGTTTTATGCTCGAGTGGTTCGCATATATATTTCTTCCATAATGGTGCATTTGCGGTTCTTGACATCATAGTGGAATGATTTAAGGGTTGTCATTCCTGTCGGAAGGTCTCGGAGCTGGTTGATTATAGGTGTAATCTGTCTTGTGTCTAGTCACGTATTATTTAATCCTTATTAAAGTTGAAGGTGACTGTAAAGAATGGGCTTGTGGTCGAGAGAGAGAGAGAGAGAGAGAGAGAGAGAGAGAGAGAGAGAGAGAGAGAGAGAGAAAGAGAGACATAAGAGGTAGATTGTGTTAGGTAATTTGGGAGGAGCCTCGTGCTAAATAAGCAATAAATGTTATTGTTTTGCCACTTTTAAGACATTCCAAACCACCGCAGAATACAGCTACACACATCCACACACACACACACAGTCTTCTGCTTGGTTTGGGAAATTTGTGTCAGCATTTATGCAATATTATTAGTCAAAATAATTCAACATACCACATACACCATACTTCATAATCATTGCAAAACTAAAATAAAATTTATATAAATGTTAATACCTTTTTTTTCGGCATTTTAAGACATTTAACATAAACCAAATATATATTATATATATATATATATATATATATATATATATATATATATATATATATATATATATATATATATATATATATATATATATATATATATATATATATTGTGGTGTACAGGGCATGGCGTATGGCGTAGAAAATAATTATTTCTCCTTTCCTCCTACATGTTTTAAAAGTAAACGACTATCTCCTTGCGCGTGGGTAAACTCGCTGTAATTAGCAGAGTTGCAATTAAAGAGGAACGAAGTATTACAACATCTTGACCTATGATTTACATTTGTGTTTTTGTGTATGTGTGATTGTTTGTCCAATCGTTAGTTCTTGTGTGATTGCTTGTTTAGTCTTAAGTCTCTCCTGAGTTTTCGTATTTATCAGTTATTTATACTTGTCTTTTATAAACATTTTCACTCCATTATATTTACTTGTTCCTAAAATTCCAGAAGTCTCGAGTTAATAACAAAGTTTACAATTTTGTAAACTTTCGTTGCATATGTTATGAATGCATCTATTGATGTTTGTTAGGTTAGGTCGCGTAATTGTAAGTTAGGTTAAATAAACTTAGGCTAAAGGTTTTAGGTTAAGCTAGGCTAGCTTATGGTTATGTAAATTTAAGTTAAATTAGGCTAAGTTATGATTAGATTAAGGTCAGGTACGCTGGGTTAGGTTAAGTAAATGTTAATTAACGTTAGGTGAAGCTAAGTAATGTTAATATAGAATAGGTTAAGAAAGATTAGGTTAGGTACTGCCAGCAGTACTCCCAGCAGGTACTATCCTAATCGCTAGTTCCAGTCACCTCATTGCTTCAATTAATATAATCATCGGTGTATATACACCTAGAAATAGAATATACCTTCATGCATATATATATATATCCATTTTTTGAACTCCATAACATATAAAAATGCAATGATGACTAGCATTTCTATTTACAAATCCAGCTTAATGTCCAAACTTGTACTACAATTGAAATGCAATTAACATATTTTCGAAAAACACAAAAATTAATTATCAGTACTTCACTGGACAACAACGAAGGCTGCAACATGCAATAATTTGTACAAGTGCCACTGAACTATTCCGGTGGCTATGATAATTGCTGCGCTAATAACCCAGGCCACAATTATCTTACCGTGGATAAAAATAATTTCGTCACAATTATGAGATGCATGAAATGACACGGAGGTTATTATTCCACCGCGATTATTTCGGACATTGTTGTTATTACTCGTACATATATATATTTAATTCTGAGGTGAAGGGCAGGAGAGAGGGAGAGAGGAAGAGAGAGAGGGAGGGAGGGAGGGAGAGAGAGGGGGGCCTTGCTGACAGCTGCCGGCGAAATATATAATAAAATTAGTTATTCCATTCATCTGAGCTGTAGGAGTCTCGAACCGTGGACCCCACGTGTGTGAGGCCGACGCGCTATCGACTGGACCATGAGTAGTCTTAATAAGGAAAGTTTCCTTATTAAGTTTGAAAATCAGTTATTTTTAGCAATAATCTCCAAACAGTTCTCATCTCTGGTATACACACGCTAGTACCCCCTCACCCAGGCATCGATACCTACCTTTGCAGGTGTTTTATGCCTTGCACAGGACAACAGGATTATGCAATAATAGTCTCCCTGCCACCCTAAACATCTGCCTAGTCAAACAATAGGCAAAGCTGAGGCGTCCATCAATTACCATAATGTAGGTAAACACTACTGGCTTCATTACCAAAGTTGGCAAACTTACTTACACTTTGGTAAACAGTCACCTGATATAGTCTTTGGACTGGAAACATTTCCCGGTGACAGGACTCATAAAGAGTTCTGATAAGCTCTTTATGAGCTTTATAAGCTCCGGTTGTATCTCATGTGGGCGTCCAAACAGGCTGGAACTCTTTGCTTCAACAAGCCTGAACTTACACACCCCGTTGATATTTCTAAGCCTGCTCGGTTGGCAATGGTCTTTAAGCTATTAGTTAAGCTCAGAACCTTGGGACTACAGTATGCAGAGAAGACTCTTCAAGGCAGGACGCAGACTTGATCATCTTCCTTATTATTCAACATGTCACCACATTTTGATTGGCGGTGGGACATCAACCACAGAGATTTTGATGATCTCGTTAACAACTTTCAACCTGAAATATTTCTTGACGTAGTGACACACACCTGTCTCTACTTCTGATCCAGTTATACCTGAACTACATGTAGTCATGGTTATTTTACTTAGTACCTGGGATACGTAGCTTCCTGCAGCCACCGGACTGTCTTCACTACACTGCCCATCGCGACAGATCAAGGGGGAATAAGCTCGCACAAACTGGCTTTGGGACAAGGGAAACTGGTGAGGTCTCTAGTTCAGTTTTGTAGACACACTGACTTTCTCATACTGGAACACAACCCTTCTTTGTCTTTCTTATGTGGACATAGTTCCGATTCAAAGAAGGAAGACCAGTACAGCGGTCTGCATCAACAGGTTAATAATATCTCTGATGTCAACACCAGTAAAATTCTTGAGGAAATCATTTCACTGCAAATTGCATATAGACAGATCTTTTGTGTGGCCATCAATAAGAATCCAGAGGAGGTCATTCGGCAATTGAATCCCTTCACAAGGTCTGACCAGTCACTGCATGGATTTCAGACCAGCTGTGTTATTGAGCTGAGCATGCTAGGTATGAGAACAGTTTTCGAACAGTGCCCAACCACTTGGACGGTCGGGGATTGAACGCCGAACTGCATGTAGCGAGACCGTCGCTCTATCGTCCAAGCGAATGACAAGTCCGTCACACTTTAAGTACGAACGACTTTCTGGAATCTCTCGTTCTCCAGTATTTCTTTAGCCACAGAACAAGATGGAGAATTATGCAAGACGACTCCCCTCAGGCCTTGACCCCTCCTGGCCTCAGGCCTCGACCCCTCCTGGTCTCAGGCGTTGACCCCTCCTGGCCTCAGGCCTTGACCCCTCCTGGCCTCAGGCCTTGACCCCTCTTGCCCTCAGGCCTTGACCCCTCCTGGCCTCAGACCTTGACCCCTCCTGGCTAAACATGTAATTTCATCAGTCTTGAACACCGGGACCATAGTCATGCCTCAGGACTGTTTTATGGCAATATTCTCAAAGTTCTCGGAAACACGAGACGCTGAGTGGGCAGGAGGATTACCCTGGCTCTCAACACTGTTATCACTTCATCAGTTAAAGTATTCCTTCCTCAGCTGACTGGCATCGTGAATATATCGTCCCCTTACTGCCTGCCTCTTCAGAACCATTCATGAAAACCTCTGACCGACAGATGGCTCCAACTTCAGTCTGTATTTAGCGAATGTAACTGATCGATAACAAACTAAACAACGTGTAAAAGATAACAATCTGTAAAATATATGAGGCAATGTAGGTCGGGTTTCAAAATAGGTTGATGAAAGATAACACCAAAAGAGAATGAACAATATGAAAAGAATGGGAAAATAACAGAATAAAGAGAGAGAGAGAGAGAGAGAGAGAGAGAGGGGGGGGGGGGTGGCAGGTGGCAGTAGTTACTCTTCACGTGGGAAATAATTCACGGGCTGTTGTAAGCCGTGACAATTGCAGAGGTTTGCGTGGCTGCCGGTGTTAATGGTTGTGGTAAAATGATGATGGATGACCCCAGGTGACCCTCTCCCAGGTGCCCCTCTCCCAGGTGCCCCTCTCCCAGGTGCCCCTCTCCCAGGTGTCCCTCTCCCAGGTGCCCCCTCTCCCAGGTGACCCTCTCCTAGGTGACCCTCTCCCAGGTGCCCCTCTCCCAGGTGCCCCTCTCCCAGGTGCCCCTCTCCCAGGTGACCCTCTCCCAGGTGCCCCTCTCCCAGGTGTCCCTCTCCCAGGTGCCCCTCTCCCAGGTGCCCCTCTCCCAGGTGCCCCTCTCCCAGGTGTCCCTCTCCCAGGTGTCCCTCTCCCAGGTGTCCCTCTCCCAGGTGCCCCTCTCCCAGGTGACCCTCTCCCAGGTGACCCTCTCCCAGGTGCCCCTCTCCCAGGTGCCCCTCTCCCAGGTGCCCCTCTCCCAGGTGCCCCTCTCCCAGGTGTCCCTCTCCCAGGTGTCCCTCTCCCAGGTGCCCCTCTCCCAGGTGTCCCTCTCCCAGGTGCCCCCTCTCCCAGGTGACCCTCTCCCAGGTGCCCCTCTCCCAGGTGACCCTCTCCCAGGTGTCCCTCTCCCAGGTGTCCCTCTCCCAGGTGCCCCTCTCCCAGGTGACCCTCTCCCAGGTGCCCCTCTCCCAGGTGCCCCTCTCCCAGGTGTCCCTCTCCCAGGTGCCCCTCTCCCAGGTGCCCCTCTCCCAGGTGCCCCTCTCCCAGGTGCCCCTCTCCCAGGTGCCCCTCTCCCAGGTGCCCCTCTCCCAGGTGCCCCTCTGCCAGGTGTCCCTCTCCCAGGTGACCCTCTCCCAGGTGCCCCTCTCCCAGGTGCCCCTCTCCCAGGTGACCCTCTCCCAGGTGACCCTCTCCCAGGTGACCCTCTCCCAGGTGCCCCTCTCCCAGGTGCCCCTCTCCCAGGTGACCCTCCCATCCCATCACCCTACCCCGCCTAGACTCTTCATTCATGCATATGTTCATGTTCTCTCTCTCTCTCTCTCTCTCTCTCTCTCTCTCTCTCTCTCTCTCTCTTACACAAACATACAGACACACAAACATACAGACACACAGACACAAACACACAGACACAAACACACAGACACACAGACACAGACACACAGACACAAACACACAGACACACAAACACAGACACAAACACACAGACACAAACACACAGACACAAACACACAGACACACAGACACAAACACACAAACACACAGACACAAACACACAAACACACAGACACACAGACACAAACACACAAACACACAGACACAAACACACAGACACACAGACACAAACACACAGACACACAGACACAAACACACAGACACACAGACACAAACACACAAACACACAGACACAAACACACAGACACAAACACACAGACACACAGACACAAACACACAGACACAAACACACAGACACACAGACACACAGACACAAACACACAGACACACACCAAATATCATTTTAACAACATGCAAATTGCTTTCCTGAGTCGACTGATCCAGTTTCCTCAACTTCCTTAAGAGGGCTCACGGAGATTACTGTAATGATGACGGCCGCGGCGCGCCTTGTTCTCAACCAACTCCTCAAGTGATAGATGCTTCCTCAGGTACCCTTCACGTCTGTATCACGAGACGGTGTATACCAAGATCTGAAGGAGTATATGTATTTAGTGTAACGGACGAATCATATCGAGGTTAGGGGGAATTACGTTGCATTTCGTGTTTCTGTATCGAGATGCAATCGTTCGCATTGCAATGGTAATTTATTGATTGGCACTAGGCCAGGCATTTGGAGTGATCGTTACACCGACAGCCCCGTTTCTTAAAGGGTCAGGGCTCGATCCCCGAGTGTTACAAGTGGTCGGGTATCTTTCGCTCACTCCATCTCCCTATCCAGTCTTCATATCCCAGCTCCTATCCTCATATCCCAGCTTCCATCTTACCCTCGTGTCACTTCCATATGGTATAATTATTGTCATACTGGTTTACTGCTTTCTCTTCATATTTTCCTTTCCTACCCGTATTTACCTGTAGTCATTTCTGAGTGTTTAGTCTCTACCCAAGCCCGGCTTGAGGCTAGGTTTGTCTTGATAGGAAAGACTGTTGCTTGGACCAATAAGGGACACATTAACTCACCAGCGGAAAAAGAGGGAAACACAAGCTATTATGAATTGTCTCTCCTGGGGAAGCTGGAGGCGCCTTATCCACAAGTTATCTGATAATTACGGCAGCAACCGACAAGAAATTAAATTAGAAATTAGAGGGATTAGCTTAAATAAATAATTTAAAGAGCCATTGTCATACACAGGAGATTATGTCACAATGGCGTGGCATCCATCCTACACATGTAAGATGAAAGTGACGAGGGTTCGGTCCGTCCTGGACCCATATGTGACGACGTTTCGGTCCGTCCTGGACCCATATGTGACGACGTTTCGGTCCGTCCTGGACCCATATGTGACGACGTTTCGGTCCGTCCTGGACCCTTATGTGACGACGTTTCGGTCCGTCTTGGACCCTTTTGTGACGACGTTTCGGTCTGTCCTGGTCCCTTATGTGACGACGTTTCGGTCCGTCCTGGACTCTTATGTGACGATGTTTCGGTCCGTCCTGGACCCATATGTGACGACGTTTCGGTCCCTCCTGGACCCATATGTGACGACGTTTCGGTCCGTCCTGGGCCCATATGTGACGACGTTTCGGTCCGTCCTAGACCCATATGTGACGACGTTTCCGTCCGTCCTGGACCCATATGTGACGACGTTTCCGTCCGTCCTGGACCCTTATGTGACGACGTTTCGGTCCGTCCTGGACCTCTTATGTGACGATGTTTCGGTCCGTTCTGGAAGCCTTATTATATCATGTCGAGTTGCAGTTACCACATACAGTGTGGGTGGAAAAAATACCTGTAGTTAATTCCGGGGATCAGTGTCCCTGTGGCCCGGTCTCTAACCAGTCCTCTTTGCAAATTGATCTCTGAATTATACCTTTAAATGAAAAGTTATGAAAGAAAAAAACTAATTCACGAGGCACAGAAATTACCTGTAACATTTAAATAGAAAATTAGTGTATGAAAAGATTTTTTTTATATCTAGTTCAACCTTGTTAATAACCAGTGCCGACCGAATGCCAATTATTTTGAGCTGCTTAAAGATTATTTTATGCAGATGCGAATATATCTTTTTCATTCCTGAGGTTCCTTTTATTCATACTAAAGACCTCTTTGTTAGTTTACATTTTCTTTTAGTAACTAAAGTTCAGCGTAAACTCAGTTGTGAATAACATTTAAGAGATGTTCTAAGAGCTCACCAAGGGGCTCTAAGAACGATCTTTTGATGTTAAGTTGCGATGCTTTTCGCAGAAGTGCGTGTGTGTGTGCGTGTGTGTGTGTGTGTGTGTGTGCGTGTGTGTGTGTGTGTGTATGTGTGTGTGTGTGTGTGTGTGTGTGTGTGTGTGTGTGTGTGTGTGTGCGTGTGTGCTGCTTGCGTGCGTGCGTGCGTGCGTGCTTGAATGTGTGTTACAAACAAGTGACCATAATGACATGCAACATGTGAATAAGACATTATACAAAAACCAATTCTAAAACATGATTCACAAATATTTGTACACACGCAATTGAGTTTGTTGGTGGAATTCGGTGTAAACTACCACGCAAACAAGAGGCTGTATAGCCCGCAACAAACAGATGTGTGCCTGCAAACAGAACTCGTCATCCCGTAGCCTATCTGGGTCTGGACCAGATCAACAGTCTAGCGGGAAGCAACGGCAAATACGACCGTGTTCCGATATGCAAGGAGGAATGTTTTTCAGCCGTGAACCGTACGCTCGTGTGTGTGTTCTTAATTCCGTCCGTAAACAATTCGAACAGACTGAAATGATTTATTAAGGCTCTTGCATCCAGTTTGTTTGTTTGTCTCACTGTTGTTTAAGTTTCATTGGAATATTGCTTTGATACGAAGGATTTATTTGTTTTTGGTAAAGAATTATAAGTAAATAGTTATTAGCAGTAAGGGTTTCGTGTTAGGGGTCACGTACATCACTAGCCAGGGGTCACATCACCAGCCTGGGGTCACATCACCAGCCTAGGGTCACATCACCAGCCTGGGGTCACACCACCAGCCTGGGGTCACATCACCAGCCTGGGGTCACATCACCAGCCTGGGGTCACATCACCAGCCTGGGGTCACATCACCAGCCTGGGGTCACATCACCAGCCTGGGGTCACATCACCAGCCTGGGGTCACATCACCACCAGCCTGGGGTCACATCACCACCAGCCTGGGGTCACATCACCACCAGCCTGGGGTCACATCACCACCAGCCTGGGGTCACATCACCACCAGCCTGGGGTCACATCACCACCAGCCTGGGGTCACATCACCAGCCTGGGGTCACATCACCAGCCTGGGGTCACACCAACCTGGGGTCACATCACCACCAGCCTGGGGTCACATCACCAGCCTGGGGTCACATCACCAGCCTGGGGTCACATCACCACCAGCCTGGGGTCACATCACCACCAGCCTGGGGTCACATCACCACCAGCCTGGGGTCACATCGCCAGCCTGGGGTCACATCACCACCAGCCTGGGGTCACATCACCACCAGCCTGGGGTCACATCACCACCAGCCTGGGGTCACATCACCACCAGCCTGGGGTCACATCACCACCAGCCTGGGGTCACATCACCACCAGCCTGGGGTCACATCACCACCAGCCTGGGGTCACATCACCAGCCTGGGGTCACATCACCAACCTGGGGTCACATCACCACTAGACTGGGGTCACATCACCAGCCTGGGGTCACACCACCAACCTGGGGTCACACCACCAACCTGGGGTCACACCACCAACCTGGGGTCACATCACCATCAGCCTGGGGTCACATCACCACCAGCCTGGGGTCACATCACCACCAGCCTGGGGTCACATCACCACCAGCCTGGGGTCACATCACCAACCTGGGGTCACACCACCAACCTGGGGTCACACCACCAACCTGGGGTCACATCACCACCAGCCTGGGGTCACATCACCACCAGCCTGGGGTCACATCACCACCAGCCTGGGGTCACACCACCAGCCTGGGGTCACACCACCAACCTGGGGTCACAGTAACATAAGGAGCAAGCAAAATATCAGTAAACAAATCAAGTAAAAAAAAATCCCGCTGAAGAGTTGTTTGCTTCTAAAAAAGAAGAACACATTGGTCAGAAATATCTGGTAATACTAACTCCTTTAGTATAACAATACAGTGTTGCCAAACTGTGTATATAGTTCTATACAAACCCGGTTTTCATAATTAAACATTTAAATGTATATGATAAGGTGTTCTCACTCAATACTGTTAGATAGTGACATGTGATATGTTCAGCTTGGAGTAGCGTGTAGTGGTCTGATTGTTACGCTTAGAGTAGCGTGTAGTGGTGTGATTGTTATGCTTAGAGTAGCGTGTAATGGTCTGATTGTCACGCTTAGAGTAGCGTGTAGTGGTCTGATTGTTACGCTTAGAGTAGCGTGTAGTGGTCTGATTGTTACGCTTAGAGTAGCGTGTAGTGGTCTGATTGTCACGCTTAGAGTAGCGTGTAGTGGTCTGATTGTTACGCTTAGAGTAGCGTGTAGTGGTCTGATTGTTACGCTTAGAGTAGCGTGTAGTGGTCTGATTGTTACGCTTAGAGTAGCGTGTAGTGGTCTGATTGTTACGCTTAGAGTAGCGTGTAGTGGTCTGATTGTTACGCTTAGAGTAGCGTGTAGTGGTCTGATTGTCACGCTTAGAGTAGCGTGTAGTGGTCTGATTGTTACGCTTAGAGTAGCGTGTAGTGGTCTGATTGTTACGCTTAGAGTAGCGTGTAGTGGTCTGATTGTTACGCTTAGAGTAGCGTGTAGTGGTCTGATTGTTACGCTTAGAGTAGCGTGTAGTGGTCTGATTGTTACGCTTAGAGTAGCGTGTAGTGGTCTGATTGTTACGCTTAGAGTAGCGTGTAGTGGTCTGATTGTTACGCTTAGAGTAGCGTGTAGTGGTCTGATTGTTACGCTTAGAGTAGCGTGTAGTGGTCTGATTGTTACGCTTAGAGTAGCGTGTAGTGGTCTGATTGTTACGCTTAGAGTAGCGTGTAGTGGTCTGATTGTTACGCTTAGAGTAGCGTGTAGTGGTCTGATTGTTACGCTTAGAGTAGCGTGTAGTGGTCTGATTGTTACGCTTAGAGTAGCGTGTAGTGGTCTGATTGTTACGCTTAGAGTAGCGTGTAGTGGTCTGATTGTCACGCTTAGAGTAGCGTGTAGTGGTCTGATTGTCACGCTTAGAGTAGCGTGTAGTGGTCTGATTGTTACGCTTAGAGTAGCGTGTAGTGGTCTGATTGTCACGCTTAGAGTAGCGTGTAGTGGTCTGATTGTTACGCTTAGAGTAGCGTGTAGTGGTCTAGATCATGATTGTTATTATAATTGTTATTACTGATGCAGAACAATCACGGTTTCTGAGCGCCAAATGGTAACACACCATCTCGTGGGTCTAAGGATTAAAACTCACGAAGAGTTCTGATTCACAAACACCGTTCTGAGTTCACCTGAACGCCCTATAATATGAACGCGCGCATGTCAATTCAGTGGGTCAGTTTTGTGAACGCAAGAGAAAGGACTTTTGACTGATGTAAATCACTCAGGAGAATGTTCTTGTCTACAGTCAGAGATTTTCTTTGTGCATTGCGAAACCGATAAAGTGTTTTTGTTTCCTTGAGGGAAGTTGCACTTGTGTGTGTCTATGTCTTTGTTAACAAGAAGAAGGACTTGACTATATTTAGAGTTTGAAATCAAACGAGGCGTTAAGGTGTAACGAGATGCCTTACTCTAAACACTATGCTGACCAAAGAATGTGAAGAAACTCATCAAAAAGTGGAGAAACTCATCAGGGAATGAAGAAACTCATCAGGAAGTGGAGAAACTCATCAGGAAGTGGAGAAACTCATCAAGAAGTGGAGAAACTCATCAGGAAGTGGAGAAACTCATCAGGAAGTGGAGAAACTCATCAGGAAGTGGAGAAACTTATCAGGAAGTGGAGAAACTCATCAAGAAGTGGAGAAACTCATCAGGAAGTGGAGAAACTCATCAGGAAGTGGAGAAACTCATCAGGGAATGAAGAAACTCATCAGGAAGTGGAGAAACTCATCAGAAAGTGTAGAAACTCATCAGAAAGTGTAGAAACTCATCAGGAAGTGGAGAAACTCATCAGGAAGTGGAGAAACTCATCAGGAAGTGGAGAAACTCATCAGAAAGTGGAGAAACTCATCAGGAAGTGGAGAAACTCATCAGAAAGTGGAGAAACTCATCAGGAAGTGGAGAAACTCATCAGGAAGTGGAGAAACTCATCAGAAAGGGAAGAAACGACGACGTTTCGGTCCGTCCTGTACCAATATCAAATCTTGTGACCAATATGTTACAGCCAGTATGACTAGCCCTTGGAAGGAAGTATGAGGAGGAGCTGGAATACTTATACCTGATGAAGGAGGGGTGCCCAATCGCTTCCACCATCTGGGATCGAACACCGATCCGGTAAAATACAAGGCCTTTGCTGTATCGAGCAATGCAAGTGGCTGGGAATACTTACTGTAAGATACAGTATACGTAATCAAAGGCTAAAAAGTCAAGGTAGAAGTGACTGTAGAATTAAGCAGCTTTTTGGGATTCATTAAACATCCTATATTTATGAGCCACGTTTCCGACGTCAAAGGATCAGTTGATATAAAAATCTTTCATATAAAAAGGCACGATAATTTTTTATAGCTGTAAAAGCCAAGCAAGATCTCAAGCCCTGCAATTTATTACCCCCCATTAAACTGCAAGTTTTTTACCCCATTACGCATTAAACTTATAATATTTTACCATACTACCCATTAAATTGGTAATATTAAACATATTACCAATTTATTACCAATTAACCAAACTTATATTATTTACCTCACTAACCATTCTATTTGTAACATTTACCCCCATTAAACTTGTAATAATTATCCCATTGCAAATTAAACTTGCAATATTTACAAGATCAAAGGGTTCAAACCACGAGGAGAGTAGTGTTATTAGTGTGGTAAGTGAAGCCTTGCACCCTGCTTCACGGGTTCGAGATTAGTTCAGTTGAAGTTAAAAAAAAATAATAGAAAACGACTAAATGAGCGATTATTGCTAGGACTCAAAGATTAATTGCCTCTCCAAAGTGTCAGGAAATGAAAAATGAACGCTTGACTTTAAGATGCATGAATATGAGACCGTAGTGGATGTATATAATATTCATTGAGCTGGTGAACAGTATTGAATAACGATGTTTCAAGCTGAGGTATTCGCTTGTTCGCTTCGTGCGAAATGAACATGTCTTAAAGAGAGGTGGAATCCATTAATGAAAAATATTGAACAATAATGTGGAGGTAAATAAGATTAGTGACACGGAAATAAGAGTAATTTCTTAAGAGAAGTAGACTCCATTAATGAAAATATATAATGAACAATAATGTGAGGGGGAAAAATGATTAATGGCACGATAAAGGGTGAAAATATAATGCAAAGATAATTAGTAAGGAAGAAGAAGCAGGAGACATAAAAAAAGATTCGGAAAATCATTAATTAAATAAAGATCGACCAGAAATAAGGTGGAAAAAATATTTTTTTTGGGTTTATAGTAAAGAGAGAGATTCGTATAAAATCTACAGCGCCGGAAATAGAGTTGTATCCCCTCACAAAATATATTTATACAAACGCGCACACACACACACACACACAATGTAGGAAGTGATGTGGTGGAGGCAGACTCCATACACACTTTCAAATGTAGATATGATAGAGCCCAGTACGCTCAGGAATCTGTACGCCAGTTGACTGAGAGGCGGGACCAGAGAGCTGAAGCTCGACTCCCACAAGCACAACTAGGTGAGTACACACACATCCATATATTAAATATTGAATTATACATATATATTATGTATGATGGCACACCAGCACTTCACTTTATCCTGAATATAATTCTTGAATAAAATAAATTATAAGTGTATAAAAACCGAGACATCATTCGCCTTAGTGGTCAGTATACTACATTTGTGATGTAATATTATGCCCATTATTATATCTCAGCTCCTTGTCCTCGTATCCCAGCTCCCTGTCCTCGTATCTCAGCTCCTTGTCCTCGTATCCCAGCTCCCTGTCCTCGTATCCCAGCTCCTTGTCCTCGTATCTCAGCTCCCTGTCCTCGTATCCCAACTCCCTGTCCTCGTATCCCAGCTCCTTGTCCTATTATCTCGGCTCCTTGTCCTCGTATCTCAGCTCTCTGTCCTCGTATCCCAGCTCCCTGTCCTCGTATCCCAGCTCCTTGTCCTTGTATCTCAGCTCCCTGTCCTCGTATCCCAGCTCCCTGTCCTCTTATCTCGGCTCCTTGTCCTCGTATCCCCCTTTCCCCAAAGAGAGTCAAAATCCATGTATCACTTGTAAGCACAGATAACGGCATTTCTTCAGTGATAAACAACTGAGGAAAGTTGCAGTGACTTCCTCACTGAGTCACTGCCCACTGTGGGGGGGGGGGGGGGGGTGGGAGTGAGGTCGGTCCTTATTTACGGTAAGGACTGTATGGCTTATTTAATCTCTGACGTATGTGCTCTGCTCTTATGCGCACAGTTTGCAGGCCTTGACGAATGTGGTCTGCTCGCGTGAGCATGTTGCAAGGTCGTGAGGCATGTGCATCGCCTGGAGAAGGACCAATGCTCCCATGGGCTTGTTGACAGGTCCTGACAATAATATTTACTCGACTTCTGTATTAAGTTAATAGTGAAAAAATCTTTTTTTTTGTCACTGATAATTTGCACAAAGGAATATATATATATATTATATATATATATATAAAACTGAAAACTCCACACTCCAGAAGTGACTCGAACCCAGACAGCCAGGAGCACTATGCAACTGGCGTACATGGTACCTTAACCACTTTGTCTTTTGTGCGGTCATGGTTGGTCAAGTGGTTAAGGTATCATTTACGCCAGTTGCATAGTGCTCCTGGCTGTCTGGGTTCGAGTCACTTCTGGGGTGTGGAGTTTTCAGTTGCATATTGGCTTGGGTACCATTCAACCTTGTTCGCATATATGTATAATATGTATATAATATATATATATATATATATATATATGTATATTTTATATATAGGGGTACCACGTCTGGTGCAAGTGAAGGGACTCATAGCCTCGGAGAAGAAAATAAAGAGTACTCGGGGAAGACCTTGTGGATCCTCACTGAACACTTTGATATTTTCTTCCCCTACCACCCCTATTCTTTTAGTGTGTGTATATATATCTAACTTTATTTTAAAATTTCATTACACAAAAAGGGTTACAACATTGGTTACATGCAAGGTACAAGACTACTTGTCACAAGTTGTACAGCTCCTCCAGCTCCTCAGATGACGGGCAGGAAACATGGATGCAGTGAGCATTTCCTCTCTGGATCGCCACACTAAGACGCTGAAAGAGAAAACTGGCAGCTCTAGAGTCTCTAGTTGTTTCAATCAGCTTGGACCCCAGCTTCTTCAAAAAACTTGCAGCAATTTTACCACAGGCACCAAGTGTCTCTGAGGCAATGGGGACAAAATTGTAGTGGTGACCAAGGTTTCCATATTTACGTGACTTGGCTGCTTCCCGGTGATTGGCAGCACCTCCTGCCTGTGCAGCACTGAAGTTAACATAGGTGTTGGCTAAGGTTGAAACGCAAGTGTAGTCCCACACCAACTGTCTACCATTCTTACAGTGGTTCACCGTGATCCCGTCTGGGCGACCGACAGGCTCATCAGAGTTGCGGTGCATTAGGTAACGGGGCTCTCTCTCTGCTGGACAACTGGCCATGGTAAGGCGTCTCTTGATAATGTTGTTAACCTCGCCGTGTCTTGCATGCCATCCTCCATCATATATATATATATATATATATATATATATATATATATATATATATATATATATATATATATATATATACCCTCAACCCCGACCACAAGTCCCAAAAGACCACAAGCAGGCCCACTGGGATAGCCCCATAATGGAAAAGACTGTCACAGCAATGATTGACAACGCTGATGCTGAAAACAAAGCCCGCCTCCTAGCGGTAACAGCACCCCACGCCGGGGATTTTTTATTTGCTGTGCCCAATGCAGCCCTGGGAACTCGCCTCAGTCATGACGCTCTCCGCATTGGAGTTGCCCTTCGCCTTGCCGCCCCCATCCTCACCGAACATAGGTGCATCTGCGGAACTGCGATGGCAGACCAATATGGTCGTCATGGTCTGGTATGTCGTAAATCACAGGGTAAAATTGCAAGACATGAAGAAGTCAACGACATCATCAAGAGGAGCCTCGCCACAGCCCGCTGCCCGGCACAAAGAGAACCACACTTATCCAGACCTAACGACCCTCAGAAGCGCCCTGATGGGGTCACCTTGCTACCTTGGAAGGATGGTAAGCAAGTGGTATGGGACTACACGTGCGCTGCCACACTGGCCAGTACCTACCTCCACTACAGCACACGTGAAAGCGGTGGTGCTGCTTCTTTCAGGGAATCGCAGAAAATTATTAAATACAGAGGTCTAGCACACTGCTACAGCTTTGTTCCGATCGGCTCAGAGACCCTCGGTTCGTGGGGAAAAGGTGCATTGAAGTTCCTGAAGGAGTTGGGGGACAAATTGATCAGCGCTACAAAAGACCAGAGAGCAAAAAGTTTCTTGTTCCAGCGCCTCAGTGTTGCGATTCAGAGGGGAAATGCCTGTTGCGTCTTGGGCACTAGTCCAACTTCAGAGGAATTCGAAGAAGTGTTTGACTTGCAACAATGATCGAACCCGTCTGTGACTTTCATCAATGTTTCCCATTGTTGTGTTCTTCAAGAGATCCATAACCTTTAAGCACCTTTTTGCATTATTATTTTTGTATCAACCCATGTATATCTTGTAACCATCAAATATATATATATATATATATATATATATATATATATATATATATATATATATATATATATATATATATATATATATATATATATATATATTATTTTCTGTTACGAGACCACTCCATCTAGATTTATTGGAGAAAGAGGAAGATAGCTCGAGGATGAAATATGGAATTTAAGTGTTTAAAATGTGTTGTAATTTCAGTTTTAAGGTCTTGCGGACACCTTGGTTGACTATTCTGGCAATTTAGGCTCCTATATAGTTCAGTCGTTTATTAACCGAAACGTATTGGGGTCCAAATCTAGCAGCAGGATATGTTTGGGCATGTTTCCTTTCTCCTCATGCAGTAAAACTGTTGGTCACGCAACTGTTTAGCTGTTGAGTTGAGCCTCACCCGATATAAGGGTGGACCTTCAAAGGTCAAGGCTACCAATACAAGTCAATGAATAAATGAAAAATATATAATTTTAGTTCCAAATAAATTTATGCCCCATAGACATATCATCCATGAACATATTATTAAGATTTATGAAGAAATAAAACAATTTTTACACTAGAAATTGGTTGATATGCTGAAATACCTCGTGTCGTGTATAATTTGTTCACAATTTGCAAAAGTATCGACCAAGTGGAACATTATTCACAGCAACGACGCGACACGGGAGATTGAACATTCCAACACAGCTTTCTTAAGGCCATAAACTCTCTATAATGGGCGTGTCATATTGCTTTATTGTGTAGCAATCAATCGTGATTTTTAAGTCTAGTTCGTGAGTGTTTCTGTATAGATGAATTAATATTTCTGTAAAGATGAGTCAATATTTTTGCGAAGATGAGTCTTATTTCTGCGAAGATGAGTCTTATTTCTGCGAAGATGAGTCTTATTTCTGCGAAGATGAATCTTATTTCTGCGAAGATGAGTCTTATTTCTGCGAAGATGAGTCTTATTTCTGTAACGATGTGTCAATGTTTCTTCAAAAATCAGTGTCTCTTTATAGAACAATATTTATGTCATGCATTAGTAAAATAGATTACAGAATACGTAACTGTTTCAAACTCTTTTGAACTGTGTTTCGACGGCAACAATTACCCTCAAGAAACCTGAACTTTAGATGAATGAAAACTGAGCTAAATTTTGAAACTAATATTAACTCTATTGTTTTCCTTCGCTCTCCACCACAGACATCATTACACACCTCAAACATTCGTTCAAAAAACCTTGGACGATAGTTAAAAGGAAGAGCAGAGAGCCTCATATTGATATACTTCTCGTCATAATTCTAAAACATGTAATGGGTTTAGAAATGCAATTAGTTTCATGTCAAACATATTAAGAAATGTAATGAAAGTTTCTCCCGAGAGAGTCAGGCTAGGAAGGGAGACCCCCCCCCCCCCATTCCCCCCCTAAAGACCCTGCAAGTAATTATCTTCGCAAATACCAGATTTTTTCTTCAACTGGGAAGAAAAAACAGTTCTGTTTACACTTGGGATTTACGAGAAACAAGAATTCCTTTTGTGTAAAAGCTTAGTCCACCACGTGTATCGATTATCAAATTACGAACAAAATATAAATCTCATACCGAGATGTGTTTTTTTTGGAATGTTGAGATAGTGAAGGGGGTTATATTATAGTGATAGTAATTATATTATAGTGATTATATTATACACTATCTATAGTTAAGATAGTGAAGGGGGTTGAGGATATTATCTACACAGGGAATGTTATAATAATGCGAGCTGAGGTAAGAAGCCTAGCCTTCACAGATGATCAGGAAAGCGACGTTTCGGTCCGTCCAGAACCCTGAAAGCGACGTTTCGGTCCGTCCTGAACCCTGAAAGCGACAACGTTTCGGTCCGTCCGGACCCTGAAAGCGACGTTTCGGACTATCCAGAACCCTGAAAGTGACTTTTCGGACCGTCCTAAACCCTGAAAACGACAACGTTCCGGATCATCCTGAACCCTAAAAGCGACGACGTTTCGGTCCGTCTCAGACTCAAAGTGGTGACTTTCACTCCTGCTCTCCCTTATCACGACTCGATAAGCAGTCCACAACGGGCCGAAACGTTGCCATTTCAATATCACGTGTGTGTGTCAAGCTATTTATACGCATTGTTTAGTATGTATAAGGAACTCCTCCTGTGAAGGACAATTGAAAGTTACAGACTCATAATGGGGTTCAGGAAATGGAGCCAACAATGTCAGCAAAGTTACAGGTGTAAATGAATTATTTACATTAGAGTTGGCTAGAATTATATTTTTTTTAGGTAACACGTCATTGTGACTGAAAAATTTAGACATTCCTTGGGCATACGTGATAGAAATGTCTCCTAAATTCTTGGATTATTTTACACTCAAGAACCGTAACATCAAACTAACGGAGTTGGTGTTTAGTCAGGCCTACAATAGTGGGTGGTACAAAATTCCCTTGATAGCCCAGCTTGTAGTCGGAGGCGCTGCCTGGAGTAAGAGGTCTACTTGTAGCTCAGAGATAGGCCTACTTGTAGCTCAGAGATAGGCCTACTTGTAGCTCAGAGAGAGGCCTACTTGTAGCTCAGAGGGAGGCCTACTTGTAGCTCAGAGAGAGGCCTACTTGTAGCTCAGAGAGAGGCCTACTTGTAGCTCAGAGAGAGGCCTACTTGTAGCTCAGAGAGAGGCCTACTTGTAGCTCAGAGAGAGGCCTACTTGTAGCTCAGAGAGAGGCCTACTTGTAGCTCTTGTCTCTCTTGGTTTTCCTATTCTTCATATTTTCGTTCACCAATTTTGTCTTCATGGTTATTCTTGGTTCTGGTGGTCCGCTGGCCCGGTGGACCGGTGGTCCGCTGGCCTGGGGTCCGGTGGCCTGGTGGACCGGTGGCCTGGTGGTCCGCTGGCCTGGTGGCCCTATGGCTTGGTGGTCCAGTGGCCTGGTGGACCGGTGGCCTGGTGGACCGGTGGCCTGGTGGTCCGCTGGCCTGGTGGCCCTATAGCCTGGTGGTCCAGTGGCCTGGTGGACCGGTGGCCTGGTGGTCCGGTGGCCTGGTGGTCCACTGGCCTGGTGGACCGGTGGCCTGGTGGTCCAGTGGCCTGGTGGACCGGTGGCCTGGTGGTCCGCTGGTCTGGTGGACCGGTGGTCCACCTGCCTGGTGGACCGGTGGCCTGGTGGTCCACTGGCCTGGTGGTCCGCTGGCCTGGTGTTCCAGTGGCCTGGTGGTCCGGTGGCCTGGTGGACCGGTGGTCCGGTGGCCCGGTGGTTCTACTTTTCGCTTAGTGTGTGTGTATCCTCTACTATCTTCCCCGCTGTGTCATCTCCCAGGATAACATCCGCCTTTCCCTCCGCCCAGCCTCTCATTTATCCGCGACTCGGAGGCGACAATGAGGCACAAAAGCTGTGTTTACCATCCACTTGGTGTATACGTATTGTCGGTATAAAACACTCTGTTAATAAGCCCGTGAGTGGCCCCGAGCTCCTTCGCCCCCTCCTACAGAGTGTGGCCCCCGTCTCACCCACAAGGGGGCCCCCGTCTCACCCACAAGGGGTCCCCGTCTCATCCACAAGGGGGCCCCCGTCTCACCCACAAGGGGGCCCCTGTGTAACCCAGCTAATTAAACCGGACAAGGTTCCGTCTCACAGCTTCTCTGGGTAAAAATTGTGGAGAAGCTGAAGCTGATAAAAAGGGAGAGTAAGAGAAGGAAGAGAATTAAAGTATGTGTATATTTTACAGCGTATGAATTCAGTGACGGCAGAGGCACTGAGAGAAGAAAGAGAGAGAGAGAGAGAGAGAGAGAGAGAGAGAGAGAGAGAGAGAGAGAGAGAGAGAGAGAGAGAGAGAGAGAGAGAGAGAGAGAGAGAGAGAGAGAGGGTAAATGAACGGATGGATAGTGAAAGGAAACTTGCCTTTAAAACTGACCAAGAAAGGAAAGTTCGATAAAGTAACCACGACGATAAAAGATCCTGAAATCCTCCTTAAACAAAAAAAAAAAAAATGGAACAAACTTAGAATTCAAAGGTACTGAAAACTCTTGAAACTAAGAGTCGAACTCATTAGACCAGTTCGCAAAGGCTCTCACACACACTCTCAAACTCTCGACCTCCTCTACAGGTACAACGGTCACATCCAGGTAACTTTAAGTTCCATCTATTTTCGCTTCTGTTGTAGCGACTTCAAAGTTTTAATGGCAATGCATCGCAGGGGGGGGGGGGAGACTAACTTAAAATTAAGTTCATGACTTATCAAGATTATTTAGAGCTGGAAATTAGAGATGTTCCGGGTTCATTATAGCTGTTGATGATGATTGTGATCACAATCGTTGATGATGATTGGTGATCACAATCGTTGATGATCACAGTTGATGATGATTGATAGTCACAGTTGATGATGATTGATAGTCACAGTTGATGATTGATAGTCACAGTTATTAAAGATAGTCATTGAGAGACACAGCTGTTGGTAATCATTGAGGGTTATTGATGATTACAGATGTTGATGACTGATGATTGTTAATTGATGACTGATGATCAATAACGATCAAAGCTCGTTCATTTATGAAAACTGATCATTGACGCGAAAAATATAAAATTAACTTGTCTGCAATAATAATAATAATAATAATAATAATAATAATATTAGTATTATTAATTAAAAACAATAATGCGAATGATTAATTAATTATTGATTAATATTTTAGGTGTAGAGAATGATGAAAATCTCTCGTCCATTGATCATGAAAAATATGTGGAAGCTTAATGAGTTAAGCTTTTACACCTCTACACAGGTTCACAAATCAGCTTGAAAGCTAAGAGGTGTTTAACAGCCCTACACCTGAAAAATTGGGAGCTATCATTGTCACCACTAATTTGGGATTCTTGTTCAAGCTGAACAAGATAAAATGAAGCTGGTAGCTAAATCAAGCTCCATCTGGTAGATACAATGAACAACAATGCACATCTCTCAAGAAGTAAACTCGTGTAACGTCTTGATGTGTCTCTGTGAGACTAGTTCGGTCGTTAACAGCTGCCAGTCATGTCAAATGTTATTCATTCCAGCTCCTTCTCATAAACAAAGGCCCGTTAATGTAGCCACCAAACCCTATGTTTATGAGTGGCTGGATCTGGTTACTGGTTGTCTGTAAACCTAGTCGGTGGACTGGTTTACACAACCAGTCCTCCGACTAGGCTCGTTAAAGCGGCGGCCGTCCTTCCCCACAAGATGCATGCAGCTGTTTTTAATGTATTAAAATAGACTATTCAAATAGGCTTGTTCTCACATACAAATTAATATTATTATTATATACTGAAGTTATATGTTCAGTTAGGCGTAAATTCGAATAATTAATTGGATTCGTAATTTTTAAGTTTTTAACCAACGTCATTTAGATACAAATAATTGCCAGCAGAACCTAAGCACCTAACCTAAATCCTAACCTAAGCCTAATCTAGCCTACTCCTAACCTAAGCCTAACCTATCTTAACCTACGCCTAACCTAACCTATGTACAATATACTAATATAGAATAATATTGATTTATACTTGAGATTATTTGAATTTTGAATGAACAGCATGTTAATAAAATTGATGAATACGTTTTTCGGGCTTGGCCGGTGGACGGGTTAAACAGTATGAGTATTGTCTGCTCTCCATAAATTAACGTAATCAAAACATCTTACCTACATAGCCTTATCTATAATCTTACAATATATAATAATATTGATGTATATTAAAAAAAAAAAGCTTAAGCTATGCGAAAGATTGATTTTCACTCGTTTGTCTGCTGAATAAGTCAAATTTTGACTTGCTAAAATCTCCGAAAGTCAGTATTAGACTTAAGAGCACTGCAACAATTCAAACAACTTGTAAATCAACACTACAAAATTGCAGCAATAATAATAATAATAATAATAATAATAATACTGTCCAGAAAACTCGTAGCACTATATACATCAATGTATGTTACTAGGATTCACTTCTCTGTGCTTCTCGTGAGATTATGACCTCTAAGCACCCCACCACGTTGTTCCCAGTCATTTAACAAATCCTCTTAACCCACCTTTCCCTTGGCTTTTAGCCTCTATTGCTGATTAAGCCCTTTTTATTAGGTAATTACCATCTCAAATAGCTTCTTCCCCGTTTTCTCTTAATCCAACCAGCGTCTTATTTTCTTTTGTGTTTTATCTATATAAATAAAGGATTACATTTTTTTGGTGTTGTAATGTTAGTTTTAAATCAACAAAACCTTGAGAGATTAAATGAATGTAGAGGAAAATTTTGAGGTCTTTTATCAAAGCTAAGAGATTAAACTCGTTTTTATTCGCTATATTTTAATTTAGTGTTAGCCAATCATCGCCGCTTTGAGAAAACCAGAGTTTTCACGGGCGTGTTTCAAGACATGATTTTTGTTTTTGTTTCTGATCCTTGCATGGACCTCTTCGCTCATGCTTTCTCTATCCCACTTATTCCCCCCTTCTTCGTACTTCTTACATTCATCTGTTTTTTATCATTTCAATTACATAACCCTTTTTTTCATTTACATATGCACTTCTCATTTTCTTTTTGTTGCCTTTTTCTCGAGGCACCAACACCGACAAGATCAATTCACTCTCTCTCGACCAGTTTTGGTCTCTCGATCTCTACGTCCCGTCCTCACTACAGCGCCTTGTTCTCCCCCTCGCACTGCCCTTAGCTTCTCACAGCAATTTAACATTCTCTTTATCTCCTGGAGGAAACTTTGCTCATTTTTCGTCCCAGTTTACACTAATTTAACTCTCTCTTTGTTCCTTGGTAAAGCAGCAAAGCATGTTGTTTCCTCCTCGAGTGATACAACACCAGTTCTTCCTTCTTAATTAAGGCTTGCTGAGCTTGGGTTTCTCCTCTCTCTCTGTCCCATCTTCTATCACTCTCCACTCCCCTGCCCTTCCACGCCTATTCATTCCCCCTCCCTTCCTCCTCCTATTCCCCATCTCACCTTCGGATATAAATTTCTCGGCAACTTTCTCCCTGGCGCCGCAGAACTCGTGTCGGCTTCCTGTCTAACTCTGGGCACCGATCGGCGTCGCTGTCCGCTTCTCTCCGGAATGTGTGGTGGGACATAAACACCAATGTTAAGACATTAACATACTGCTTTCCTGTGTCCTATGTTAAACTGCTGCTCTTGGGGAAACTTGAAGCTGCAGTGGGAGCTTGTCGCTGGAGAGGGAACTTGTCAGGAAAGAAGGAACTTGTCAACGAAGAAGGAACTTGAAACTGGGTGTGAACCTTGACGGTCAAGAGGATCAGAAGAAAACAAGTGTATCGACGATCATCCTCAAGGCTTCTAGATCACAAGCGTGTGAGGAATACCCCAGAGCCTCAGTCTCGCCTCATAATGAGGATGGGTATGTGAAACAGGGGCCAGATTCACGAAAGAACTTACGCAAACACTTACGAACGTGTACATCTTTCCTCAATCTTTGACGGCTTTGGTTACATTTATTAAACAGTTTACAAGCATGAAAACTTCCCAATCAACTGTTGTTATTGTTCTAAACAGCCTCCTGGTGCTTCGGATCTCATTAACTGTTTAATAATTGTAAACAAAGCCGCCAAAGATTGAGAAAAAATGTACAGGTTCGTAGGTGTTTGCGTTAGTGCTTTCGTGAATCTGGCCCCAGGTTTCTTAAGATTTACGTGAAAATACAATATACTAGAAGGTAAGCTTACGAGGTCAATCAGGTTGTTTCACCCACAAAACCGGCGTGAACTTTGTTGCGTATACAAACATCCTGGTAGGCTACAGTACAGTAACTTCCTCTCTATTTGTATGACTCGTTCGTACACCGATACAACAATTAAAGGTAAGAACATGAATTAACTTGAGCTTTATAAAGGAACGTATTCCATTGTACAATATCAATATTTCTGACAAGTGAAATGGTTGTATATATATGCATATTTAATACCATTTTAGGTCATTGAAATTCACCTTTTGAGTTTCTCCATTAATGTTCTAATAAAGTTAACAAGGAATTCTGTCATTCAAATTCAATTTAGCTTAAGATCGTATTTACATTACACGGATGAAACATTTACAGAGTTGAGCTTCGAACACATTAAGAGCGAAGCACTGATCGAGACAAGCTCAAACGTAATCTATAGTTATGAGTTGAAACATTTTTATTTCAATAACGGAGAGGGGGTGGGGGGTGGGGGGAATTTGTTGAGTATTAGTTGGAAGCGTGTGTAACCCAACCACAGATAGGGGGGAGACGGAAAAAAAAGTACCTGTGTACAATAGGCTTCCGATATCGTATCATCCAGCTCCAGCGCCTCTCTCGGCTCCTTCCCTAACCACCAAATACTGCTTCGTTTCATTAGCTCGGAGCTTCTTGATGGAACTCATTAATATAAGGTGGCATTTACGGGTCTTCGTCGGCTCTGAGGGATAATGAGGCTTCGTTTAGGCCCGTACAACCGAGATTTTTTGCAACTCTGAAAAGTTTGGTATGAATCTTGGCTCGTTTGTTGAAGTTTTTGATACATCAGAAGTTATAATCTCGGAAAGTTGTCAGCAGATTTTCTGTTTTATTTAAAAGTTACCTCTTGGATTTTGTTCTGCTGAAACATGTCGAGAATTTACAGCTAAACTCAATCTAACTTTATCTCCTTCCCTCTTTCTTTATCTTTCTTCCCCGAGTCTGTTTCCATTCCTCTTAATCTTTCTTTCTGTTTATTATTTTTCTTCCTGTTTCTCCGTCTCACTTCATGTTTCTCTAAATTCCTTGCTATTTCTACATCTCCTTTCCTGTCACATTTATCACCCTCCCTCCCCTCCCTTCCTCTCTCCTGAGATTAATATATCAACAGACAGATGAACAGGAGGCACTGTCGCTTTCCGTTAACGTCGAGCTGGAAACGGGTGAACGCGTTCCTTCTGATAGCGTCGTGCTGAAAAACAGGTGAACGCGGTTGACAATGAACTCCAACAGCTGTGAGTGGCTTCCACTTGTCTGCCAGTGCTAAACAGCTGTTGAGACCGGGTGCAGGGCACCGGTGACTGACATTGTGGCCGGCTGACAGCTGCTGCTGACATCTCTATGCCCATCAGACGAGGCACGAAACAAACCTGCTCTTTAGTACGAAACGCCCATGATTGTTACTCATTGAATTGTAAACAAAATCAATCGATATTTCCCCCCCCCCTCTCTCTCTCTCTCTCTCTCTCTCTCTCTCTCTCTCTCTCTCTCTCTCTCTCTCTCTCTCTCTCTCTCTCTTCTGTCATTAGAACTGAGGGATAGTTTGATATACAGTAGTAGTTTGCGGTTGGCTGAATGGTGTTGTTATGAACAGGTTCGAACACACATTGGTAATTGAGATCCCACACCAGATACACACACACACATATTTATTGACAGCACCAAATCAGAATCACAAGACTTATTTTTAACATCGTGTGTGGTTGGACAAAAGTGGTTTTGTCAACACACTTATATTTTCGTCTCTTACGTAAGCTTAGGATGAAACGTTGACCAGCGGTTGAAACGTGGCGTTGATCTCACTAACGTCAAATAGTAATTGGACGTCTAACACGTATGCCTATTTAGTTAAGTCAGATTTAGACTGAGGTTAATGGGTGCTGCTTGCTAATGTAGCTACCAATTCCTGCCTGCTGGATAGAGCTCTTTAGCTCATGGGCTCCGCCTTTCAAATCGCCGGGTGACTATATTACTGAGTCCCAATCTCTTTCCTTATGTATACTTGATATTTCTCTCTGTCACATCCCCAGGATGCAGCTCACAACAGCTCTCTAGCTCTTGGGTACCTATTTACCCTTAGGTGAACAGAGGCATCAGATGAAAGGAAATATGACGCAGCCGAGAATCGAACCTGGGTCCGTGTAATCATGGACGCTGGGAACACCTGGCTGCGATACCCAGTGTGAGCGTGTGCGGCAAGATGGGTTGATATCACCCCGCACCAGGTGTTGGTAGCCGCGTTCCACACTCAACGCCCATCACAGGAGCATTGATCAAGCGTCTGTTGATGCCTGGCCTGGATCACGGGCTAGGGTGTGAGGGGAGAGATGAGGGTAGAGGGGTGAGGGATGAGATGTTACCAATGGATAGAGCAAGGGGAGAGGGGGGGGGGGTGAGATGTATGGGGTGGAGGAGAGCTTGAAGCCAAGCTTGGGATTAATAATGGAGAGACTGTAGTGACATCCTGTCTACCTTCTTTCCCTTCCTTGCATCAATACATCGTTCCTTCTTTTTCCCTTCAGTTCCTCCTATCTTCCTTCAGAGAGAGAAAGAGAGAGAGAGAGAGCGAGCGAGAGAGAAAGAGAGAGAGAGAGAGCGAGGGAGCGAGAGAGAAAGAGAGAGAGAGAGAGAGAGGATTCCTTAAAATGCTAAGTGAAAAATGCAGAAGAAATTGAATCCATACCGTAACGATGGCCACTAAAACTAATTCGATTTTGTTCTTATTTCTGTTCTGGTTTATTGAGTTTCTTTATATAGCTGTCGTCTTTATGTTGGTGGTGTGAGGGAGGTGGCTGCCATCTTTATGCTGGTGGTGGGAGGGAGGTGGCTGCCATCTTTATGTTGGTGGTGGGAGGGAGGTGGCTGCCATCTTTATGTTGGTGGTGGGAGGGAGGTGGCTGCCATCTTTATGTTGGTGGTGGGAGGGAGGTGGCTGCCATCTTTATGTTGGTGGTGTGAGGGAGGTGGCTGCCATCTTTATGTTGGTGGTGTGAGGGAGGTGGCTGCCATCTTTATGTTGGTGGTGGGAGGGAGGTGGCTGCCATCTTTATGTTGGTGGTGGGAGGGAGGTGGCTGCCATCTTTATGTTGGTGGTGTGAGGGAGGTGGCTGCCATCTTTATGTTGGTGGTGGGAGGGAGGTGGCTGCCATCTTTATGTTGGTGGTGGGAGGGAGGTGGCTGCCATCTTTATGTTGGTGGTGTGAGGGAGGTGGCTGCCATCTTTATGTTGGTGGTGGGAGGGAGGTGGCTGCCATCTTTATGTTGGTGGTGGGAGGGAGGTGGCTGCCATCTTTATGCTGGTGGTGGGAGGGAGGTGGCTGCCATCTTTATGTTGGTGGTGGGAGGGAGGTGGCTGCCTTCTTTATGTTGGTGGTGGGAGGGAGGTGGCTGCCATCTTTATGTTGGTGGTGTGAGGGAGGTGGCTGCCATCTTTATGTTGGTGGTGGGAGGGAGGTGGCTGCCATCTTTATGTTGGTGGTGTGAGGGAGGTGGCTGCCATCTTTATGTTGGTGGTGGGAGGGAGGTGGCTGCCATCTTTATGTTGGTGGTGTGAGGGAGGTGGCTGCCATCTTTATGTTGGTGATGTGAGGGAGGTGGCTGCCATCTTTATGTTGGTGGTGGGAGGGAGGTGGCTGCCTTCTTTATGTTGGTGGTGGGAGGGAGGTGGCTGCCTTCTTTATGATGGTGGTGTGAGGGAGGTGGCTGCCATCTTTATGTTGGTGGTGGGAGGGAGGTGGCTGCCTTCTTTATGTTGGTGGTGTGAGGGAGGTGGCTGCCATCTTTATGTTGGTGGTGCGAGGGAGGTGGCTGCCATCTTTATGCTGGTGGTGTGAGGGAGGTGGCTGCCATCTTTATGATGGTGGTGGGAGGGAGGTGGCTGCCATCTTTATGTTGGTGGTGGGAGGGAGGCGGCTGCCATCTTTATGTTGGTGGTGTGAGGGAGGTGGCTGTCATCTTTATGTTGGTGGTGTGAGGGAGGTGGCTGCCATCTTTATGTTGGTGGTGTGAGGGAGGTGGCTGTCGTCTTTATGTTGGATGTGGGAGGGAGGTGGCTGCCATCTTTATGTTGGTGGTGGGAGGGAGGTGGCTGCCATCTTTATGTTGGTGGTGGGAGGGAGGTGGCTGCCATCTTTATGTTGGTGGTGGGAGGGAGGTGGCTGCCATCTTTATGTTGGTGGTGGGAGGGAGGTGGCTGCCATCTTTATGTTGGTGGTGGGAGGGAGGTGGCTGCCATCTTTATGTTGGTGGTGGGAGGGAGGTGGCTGCCATCTTTATATTGGTGGTGGGAGGGAGGTGGCTGCCATCTTTATATTGGTGGTGGGAGGGAGGTGGCTGTCATCTTTATATTGGTGGTGGGAGGGAGGTGGCTGCCTTCTTTATGTTGGTGGAGGGAGGTGGCTGCCATCTTTATGTTGGTGGTGGGAGGGAGGTGGCTGCCATCTTTATGTTGGTGGTGGGAGGGAGGTGGCTGCCATCTTTATGTTGGTGGTGGGAGGGAGGTGGCTGCCATCTTTATGTTGGTGGTGGGAGGGAGGTGGCTGCCATCTTTATATTGGTGGTGGGAGGGAGGTGGCTGCCATCTTTATATTGGTGGTGGGAGGGAGGTGGCTGCCTTCTTTATGTTGGTGGAGGGAGGTGGCTGAGGCTGCAATAAAGGCATCAAGAGGAAGAGTCAGGAAGGGGAAGTGGAGAAGCAGTAATAGAAAGAGAAGGGGAAGGATAATGGAAGGTAAATGAGAAAACAGAAAGATGAAAGACAAAGGAATGAGAGATAACAATAGGAATTAGAGTGTGACGAGAGAGAGAGAGAGAGAGAGAGAGAGAGAGAGAGAGAGAGAGAGAGAGAGAGAGAGAGAGAGAGAGAGAGAGAGAGAGAGAGAGAGAGAGAGAGAGAGACGGAAAAACAGATACAGAGGTAGTCATACAGAAAGACAGACGGACAGCAGCAAAGAACGCATATCTCATAAGATAGAACACTTCCAAGAGAACATAACATACAACCTCCAGCACCAGCCTTCATCAGCCTATAACTACCCACCAGTTTGTTCTTGACCATGACTGTTCAACATCTCTAAACCTAAACATCTCACCCACCCGCCTCCTGTGGTAATAAAGCCTAATATTAAGCAAGAAAAAAAATATTTTACTCTGGGCGTGATATGATGCCATTAAAATTTTTGAGGGGTGAGTGAAAACTCATTATTAAAGCTTGAAGACCTTATCACATTTTTTGTCACGGGACAAATTGTAATACTTAGATATGTTTTTGTTAGGCTTCGAGAGCTTTTATATTTGTAGATTGCATTTTTAAATTGTTATATCTGGATTTGTATACCTCTATACGTGATTAACTTTGATCATGTGTGGCTTTACTTTCACTTGCTGAATTGACCATCTGTTTGCCTAATCCTTTCCTCAACCTTTTCAAAATCTCTAGATTGCATTTTTAAATTGTTATATCTGGATTTGTATACCTCTATACGTGATTAACTTTGATCATGTGTGGCTTTACTTTCACTTGCTGAATTGACCATCTGTTTGCCTAATCCTTTCCTCAACCTTTTCAAAATCTCTATCTTAATGCAATATATCTGCCTGAATCCATATTTTATTATTATTAATAAAGTTTTATTATTTTAAAGTAAAATATTATTATTATTAATTTATTGAAGGTCTGAGTTTGGTGTAGTGGTTTAAAGGCGTACCTGCTATGCAAGTTGCTGTGAGGCTTCAGTGCTGGCTAGGGTTCGAGTCTTCTGGTGAGAAAGTGTTCTAAAGTTGTAAAACTTCACTTGCGTGTTTAGGCAAGTTAGTGCATATATATATATATATATATATATATATATATATATATATATATATATATATATATATATATATATATATATATATATATATATATATATATATATATGACAATGTCAGACCACGGAGGAAAAATGAAACAGGAATTTCCTTAAGTACTTTCGTATATTAAATACATCTTCAGAAGGTCCTTTTTGACCTTCTGAAGATGTATTTAATATACGAAAGTACTTAAGGAAATTCCTGTTTCATTTTCCTCCGTGGTCTGACATTGTCACATTCTTAATCACGTGTTTATTTTCGTGATACACACACACACACACACACACACACACATATATATATATATATATATATATATATATATATATATATATATATATATATATATATATATATATTTATATATATATATATATGTCGTACCTAGTAGCCAGAACGCACTTTTCTGCCTACTATGCAAGGCCCGATTTGCCTAATAAGCCAAGTTTTACTGAATTAATATATTTTCTTTAATTTTTTTCTTATGAAATGATAAAGCTACTCATTTCATTACGCATGAGGTCAATTTTTTTTTATTGAAGTTAAAATTAACGTAGATATATGACCGAACCTAACCAACCCTACCTAACCTAACCTAACGTTTAAAGATAGGTTAGGTTAGGTTAGGTAGCCGAAAAAGTTAGGTTAGGTTAGGTAGGTTAGGTTGTCGAAAA
The DNA here is from genome assembly GCF_040958095.1 of Procambarus clarkii. NCBI lineage: Eukaryota > Metazoa > Arthropoda > Malacostraca > Decapoda > Cambaridae > Procambarus > Procambarus clarkii. The sequence continues at coordinate 14,669,947 of NC_091159.1, read as the reverse complement.
ACAATTAATTCATGAAAACTTGGCTTATTAGGCAAATTTGGCCTTGCATAGTAGGCTGAGAAGTGCGTTCTGGCTACTAGGTACGACATATATATATATATATATATATATATATATATATATATATATATATATATATATATGAAAACTCACACCCCAGAAGTGACTCGAACCCATACTCCCAGAAGCAACGCAACTGGTAACTACAGGGCGCCTTAATCCGCTTGACCATCACGGCCGTCAAAAGGAAGTGATAGCCGAGGCTATTTGAGCCACTTCCCCGACGGCAACTCGGATGGTAATCTTGGGCATAGCATTTCAACATTTCAACCATTCAGGCTTGTTCGCATTTGTGTTCCTCACGTGTGCCCCAAAGAATGAGGTGATTTGGTGAAATGCTATGCCCAAGATTACCATCCGAGTTGCCGTCGGGGAAGTGGCTCAAATAGCCTCGGCTATCACTTCCTTTTGACGGCCGTGATGGTCAAGCGGATTAAAGCGCCCTGTAGTTACCAGTTGCGTTGCTTCTGGGAGTATGGGTTCGAGTCACTTCTGGGGTGTGAGTTTTCATTCGCATATAGTCCTGGGGACCATTCAGGCTTGTTCGCATATATATATATATATATATATATATAATGTGTGTGTGTAAATCATAAAAATTAGCACGTGATGTAAAATGTGACTTGTCAGACCACGGAGGAAGAATTGAAACAAGAATTTCCTTAAGTACTTTCGTATTTTAATAATATATCTTCAGAAGGAATCTGTAAGTACTTAAGGAAATTCCTGCTTTAATTCTTCCTCCGTGGTCTGACAATTTTATATATATATATATATATATATATATATATATATATATATATATATATATATATATATATATATATATATATATTATTAAATATGACCGAAAAAGTAAGATTAATAATTCTAACACGAATTTTCTCAATCTTTCGTACATTTCGCTTCACTGTTGGAGGTAAATAAAAAATCAATTCTCCAAAATTCATTTTTATTTCTAGTCTGACGCGACACGAGCGCGTTTCGTAAAACTTATTACATTTTCAAAGACTTTAGTTCACAAATACACAACTGAATAGAACTTACGCATCTCCGATTTTATATCTACATTTTGAGTGAGGTGGAAGGGGTGATGTGGCATTAACACAAGACAAAATGTGGTATTAATAGGGTATTAATTTCATCAACACAAGACAGAACAAGAGTATTAATAGGGCGTATGGAAATGTCAAGACGCACAAGCCTGGAAACCCACTTCGGCCAATCATTAGCCAGATACCCACACCCACGTACAGACTGGCGAAGCGACTCAATGGCCTGCTGACTCCTTATGTTCCTTGCGCCTTCAGCCTGAAGTTTTCAAAGGAATTTGTTGACTTACTGCGGAGCACACAGGCCACAGGGATAAGAGCCTCGTTGGACGTAGAATCGCTGTTTACCAACGTACCTGTGGACGAGACAATCGGAATGATAGCCGACAGAGTGTATCGTGATCCAGCCTGTACTCCTCTTGACATACCAGAAAATATTCTGAGGAAACTACTCCAAGCTTGTACTAAAGAGGCACCCTTCTTGAGCCCGGATGGGCACATGTATAAGCAAGTAGATGGGGTCGCCATGGGTTCTCCCCTAGGTGTCCTGTTTGCAAACTTCTACATGGGTACCATCGAGCAAAAAGTCTTAGTCGACATGAACTTGAAACCGGCCATATACTGCAGGTATGTTGACGACATTTTTACACAGGTACCTGATGTCAGACATCTGCAGGAGCTGAAGGAGGCATTTGAGCAGAGTTCCGTGCTGCGTTTCACTTACGAGATGGAAAAGGATGGGAAGCTGCCCTTTCTAGATGTAACAGTCATGGAAAAGGGCGGAGGTTTCCACACTGCAGTCTACACTAAGGAAACAAACATAGGAATGTGCCTAAATGCCAACAGCGACTGCCCAGACAGGTACAAGAGGAGTGTTGTTAACGCATATGTCGACCGTGCTCTCAGCCACAGCTCAGAATGGAAGCAAGTCGACGAAGAACTCTGTAGGGTAAGGCAGGTCCTAGTCAATAACGGCTTCTCCAATGGTTTCGTCGAAGACATCATAAGAAGGAAAGTGAAAAGCCATGCAACCTCTGAAGAGACAACTAACACAACACCTATACCCCGTATTAGACTATTTTACAGGAACTTCTTTTCCACAGCTCATAAAACGGAGGAAAGGGTCCTGAAAGATATTGTTAATCGAAACGTTATCCCTACAGACAAAAATCAGAGGATACAACTGACGATTTACTATAAAACCAGAAAAACGGCCAGCCTACTCATGAGAAACTCTCCAGACACAAAACAGAACGCTTTAAAAGAGACTAACGTCGTCTATGCCTTCAAATGCCCACTTGGGGACTGTAAGCTCCAAACAACCCAGTATATAGGCAAGACAACAACATCTCTTTCTAGGCGTTTAACGATGCATAAGCAACAGGGCTCCATTAAGGAACATATAATCTCTTCCCACAACCAAACCATCGCCAGAGAAATCCTAGTAAACAACACAGAAATCATCAATAGATACAGCGATAGCAGGCGGCTTGACGTTTGCGAGGCACTACACATCAAGAAGTCAACACCAGCAATCAACAGCCAATTATTGCACAACTATATTCTACCCACCTCAAGACTCCGCTCCAATATAGAAGCATCAAGAAATATGGACCAATAGGCTTTCTACAAACACTTCTATTCAATATCCATTGTTTCGTGTTCTGTCTTGTGTTGATGAAATTAATACCCTATTAATACTCTTGTTCTGTCTTGTGTTGATGAAATTAATACCCTATTAATACCACATTTTGTTCTGTCTTGTGTTAATGCCACATCACCCCTTCCACATCACTCAAAATGTAGATATAAAATCGGAGATGCGTAAGTTCTATTCAGTTGTGTATTTGTGAACTAAAGTCTTTGAAAATGTAATAAGTTTTACGAAACGCGCTCGTGTCGCGTCAGACTAGAAATAAAAATGAATTTTGGAGAATTGATTTTTTATTTACCTCCAACAGTGAAGCGAAATGTACGAAAGATTGAGAAAATTCGTGTTAGAATTATTAATCTTACTTTTTCGGTCATATTTAATAATGTATGTCTACAGGAAAGACTGCTACCAAAATATACTAATATATATATATATATATATATATATAACTGAAAACTCACACCCCAGAAGTGACTCGAACCCATACTCCCACAACTGGTATGTACAGGGACGCCTTAATCCGCTTGACCATCACGACCGGACATAAGGAAGTGATAGCCGAGGCTATATGAACCACTTCCCCGCCGGCACTCGGATGGTAATCTTGGGCATAGCATTTTATCAAATCACCTCATTCTTTGGGGCACACGTGAGGAACACAAATGCAAACAAGCCTGAATGGTCCCCAGGACTATATACAACTGAAAACTCACACCCCAGAAGTGACTCGAACCCATACTCCCACAACTGGTATGTACAGGGACGCCTTAATCCGCTTGACCATCACGACCGGACATAAGGAAGTGATAGCCGAGGCTATATGAACCACTTCCCCGCCGGCACTCGGATGGTAATCTTGGGCATAGCATTTTATCAAATCACCTCATTCTTTGGGGCACACGTGAGGAACACAAATGCAAACAAGCCTGAATGGTCCCCAGGACTATATACAACTGAAAACTCACACCCCAGAAGTGACTCGAACCCATACTCCCACAACTGGTATGTACAGGGACGCCTTAATCCGCTTGACCATCACGACCGGACATAAGGAAGTGATAGCCGAGGCTATATGAACCACTTCCCCGCCGGCACTCGGATGGTAATCTTGGGCATAGCATTTTATCAAATCACCTCATTCTTTGGGGCACACGTGAGGAACACAAATGCAAACAAGCCTGAATGGTCCCCAGGACTATATACAACTGAAAACTCACACCCCAGAAGTGACTCGAACCCATACTCCCACAACTGGTATGTACAGGGACGCCTTAATCCGCTTGACCATCACGACCGGACATAAGCGGATTAAGGCGTCCCTGTACATACCAGTTGTGGGAGTATGGGTTCGAGTCACTTCTGGGGTGTGAGTTTTCAGTTGTATATAGTCCTGGGGACCATTCAGGCTTGTTTGCATTTGTGTTCCTCACGTGTGCCCCAAAGAATGAGGTGATTTGATAAAATGCTATGCCCAAGATTACCATCCGAGTGCAGGCGGGGAAGTGGTTCATATAGCCTCGGCTATCACTTCCTTATGTCCGGTCGTGATGGTCAAGCGGATTAAGGCGTCCCTGTACATACCAGTTGTGGGAGTATGGGTTCGAGTCACTTCTGGGGTGTGAGTTTTCAGTTGTATATAGTCCTGGGGACCATTCAGGCTTGTTTGCATTTGTGTTCCTCACGTGTGCCCCAAAGAATGAGGTGATTTGATAAAATGCTATGCCCAAGATTACCATCCGAGTGCCGGCGGGGAAGTGGTTCATATAGCCTCGGCTATCACTTCCTTATGTCCGGTCGTGATGGTCAAGCGGATTAAGGCGTCCCTGTACATACCAGTTGTGGGAGTATGGGTTCGAGTCACTTCTGGGGTGTGAGTTTTCAGTTGTATATAGTCCTGGGGACCATTCAGGCTTGTTTGCATTTGTGTTCCTCACGTGTGCCCCAAAGAATGAGGTGATTTGATAAAATGCTATGCCCAAGATTACCATCCGAGTGCCGGCGGGGAAGTGGTTCATATAGCCTCGGCTATCACTTCCTTATGTCCGGTCGTGATGGTCAAGCGGATTAAGGCGTCCCTGTACATACCAGTTGTGGGAGTATGGGTTCGAGTCACTTCTGGGGTGTGAGTTTTCAGTTGTATATAGTCCTGGGGACCATTCAGGCTTGTTTGCATATATATATATATATATATATATATATATATATATATATATATATATATATATATATATATATATATATATAATGTTGGTAAAAATACATAAATATTATGACAGGCAACGAGATGCAGACAGATACATACATATACAATAACATAAATAATTACCAAAACAAAACAAGCACTGCAAACAAACACAAAAACTCCAACATTGAAAATTCCATCCTCCCCCAAAACACAGATTGAATTGCGAAAACCACATACATATTAGACTACAGCAAAAATTCATAATCTGCGTTTCAACACGAATGCGTAATCAAATCTCCAATTACTCAATCTACAATAGGCTTTGTCAGTCGATCTAAATAACTCATTATTATATGAGCAACTCACAATGCCCACTCAGCCATTGTATCCAGCTAACAAGCAGTTCCAGCGAGTGATTACATCTCTTTTGTAAACACGGTAAGTCATCAGTCGGACATGATATGATGAGGCTCGGTTGCACGCATGCGACTCGCCAATAATAAACATTATATATTATATATATATTATTATATATATATTTTTATATATACAATATTTTAGCGTGTTCCGGTCCCCCAGCTCAACATTCCAGGATTTCACAATTGGGTGCATGAGAGAGAGAGGAATATTTACATACGTTCCAGGCTCTTCGGATCCAAGACTTGAGGATCTGCAGATTCGGTATGATAATCATGTTTGCATGGCTGAATAATTATTTTCTGTAGCTTGCAGTTTCAAGGACGAGAAAGAACACTGATTGATGGATAAGGATTGAAATTCGTTTATCAAAAGGATTTCCTCTGCTATGTAGCTTGTTAAACGAATCTGTAAAGACTTTGATAAATAGGTAATTTAATTACATTATATATTATATATTAAGACTTTGTAAATCATTGTACCCTACACAACCGTTTTAACCTTAGCAAAAAAAAATATGGCAATTTATTTAAAGTAATGCAGGAAACTTTAAAATGTATATATACCAAATTCGCAAAAGTTTATAAAATATTGAGAATGCTATAGAAATAGTTTCATGAAGAATGCCAGTCAACCTCTGGAGGGTTGGTTATTAAGTCTTATCACAATAGTTTACTGAGCAACCAGCAAGTATACTTTAATCCTGAACAGAATTGAGGACTAAAACAAACTCTCTGTAAATACAACGAACAACGGAATTTTGCTTTGGTTTGGTGTTTGCCTTAAGGCCTATCAAGCTCCGTAAGGCTATTAGGGCCACATTTGCTTACTGACCAACCAGCAAGTATCCTTGCTTGTCAAGGAATAGTCAAGACTTGCTTGTCAACCAGTCAAGGAATAAAGGAAGTTCAGTGTATACGAACACCGAGAAGCAAAATACACCACTCGGTGTATATAACCCTTGATAAAAATCGAAGACTCCGCAGCTTTATGTATCTATACAAATATTACAATTCCTAAAACTATCATATCAAATTATTTGCATAAATTGTCAAATTTGTCACAAGATAACATAAAAAAGGTCTTGATTTAATATTTTATGGTAAGGAAGACTAGGGCCGCATATTACCATAACAACGACTCGGTCACTGAAAGCTGCATGAATACTGAGCAGGGAGGGAGGGAGACAGAGAGGGAGAGTGGGAGGGAGGGAGGGAGAGACCTGATGGGGCATTGTTGGGGGAGTGATGGGGGTGGGGGGAGCCGAGGGGTGATATAGAGAAGTGGTTAGAGGGCAAGAGAGGGGTAATATTTAAGTGTTGCTGGGGAGGAGGTTATATGGGGGAGTGGTGATGGAGAGAGGGGAGAATAAGGTAGAGAGGGGTGAGAGAGATATGGTACAGAGGGTAGAAAGGGGAGAAAGATAAGGTACAGAGGGGGAGAACAATGAAATATAGAAGGAGAATGATAAAAAGAGAGAAGATTGAAAGGGGAGGAAATGCTGGTCGGAATGAAATGGTCAGTGAGAGAATAATATTTAAATTGAATACAAACAATCAAAAATAAAATTGAATCACTTCGGGTAGGTGAAAAGGGCGAGAGAATAGAAGGAAATGGGGTGAGAGTAGTCAGAGGGGGGATGGAAAAAGGGATGGGAAGAGTGAAAGGAAAACTGACAAACAGTGGGAAGGTTGAGACAATGTTAAAAGCCCATCTGGAGAATAGAAGACATGAAAGGGGCAAGAGAAGACAGACAGAATGAAAATAAGTGTCGAATCTTGTGTGTGGTCTTCCTTGTAGGAATGAGTATGAGTGGTTTTGCGTGAATGAAGTTGTGTGTATAGACGTCAATGATTGAACGTATTTATTGTTTTCATCCAAGTGAATAATTGTGTGTTGTGTGTGTGTTCCCATGTATAAGTGTTTTTATTCACGAACTTGTCTGTACATGGGTTCCAACTTGTGGCTATCTATGTGTGCATAGACACAATATCTAACTCAAAAATGTCTTAATTCAAAACCGCATATTTAATTAGATGGTATATTCGATTCTTATCACATGAACACTTCCCTTATTAGATTAAAAAATAGTCGTAATTCGATAGGTATATTTTTTTGGATAATATCAACCTAATCAAAACGAAACTAACTGAATCAGGAACATCCATTCCCAATCAAGATTTACTTTCCTAATCTGATGGAGTAGTTACCTGATTGGAAAGGCATCTATGTAATCATATATATATATATATATATATATATATATATATATATATATATATATATATATATATATATATATATAATATATATATATATATATATATATATATATATATATATATATATATATATATATATAATATATATATAATATATATATATATAATATATATATATGTCGTACCTAGTAGCCAGAACGCACTTCTCAGCCTACTATGCAAGGCCCGATTTGCCTAATAAGCCAAGTTTTCCTGAATCAATATATTTTCTCAATTTTTTTTCTTATGAAATGATAAAGCTACCCATTTCAATATGAATGAGGTCAATTTTTTTTTATTGGAGTTAAAATTAACGTAGATATATGACCGAACCTAACCAACCCTACCTATCTTTATAGGTTAGGTTTGGTTAGGTAGCCGAAAAAGTTAGGTTAGGTTTGGTTAGGTAGTCGAAAAAACATTAATTCATGAAAACTTGGCTTATTAGGCAAATCGGGCCTTGCATAGTAGGCTGAGAAGTGCGTTCTGGCTACTAGGTACGACATACATATATATATATATATGTCGTACCAAGTAGCCAGAACGCACTTCTCAGCCTACTATGCAAGGCCCGATTTGGCTAATAAGCCAAGTTTTCATGAATTAATGTTATTTCGATTACCTAACCTACCTAACCTAACCTAACCTAACTTTTTCGGCTACCTAACCTAACCCAACCTATAAAGATAGGTTAGGTTAGGTTAGGTAGGGTTGGATAGGTTCGGTCATATATCTACGTTAATTTTAACTCCAATTAAATAAAATTTACCTCATACATAATGAAATGGGTAGGTTTATCATTTCATAAGAAAAAAATTAGAGAAAATATATTAATTCAGGAAAACTTGGCTTATTAGGCAAATCGGGCCTTGCATAGTAGGCTGAGAAGTGCGTTCTGGCTACTAGGTACGACATATATATATATATATATATATATATATATATATATATATATATATATATATATATATATATATATATATATATATATGTGTGTGTATATCACGAAAATAAACACGTGATTAAGAATGTGACAATGTCAGACCACGGAGGAAAAATGAAACAGGAAATTTCCTTAAGTACTTTCGTATATTAAATACATCTTCAGAAGGTCCTTCTGAAGATGTATTTAATATACGAAAGTACTTAAGGAAATTTCCTGTTTCATTTTTCCTCCGTGGTCTGACATTGTCATATATATATATATATATATATATATATATATATATATATATATATATATATATATATATATATATATATATATATATATATATTATTAAATATGACCGAAAAAGTAAGATTAATAATTCTAACACGAATTTTCTCGATCTTTCTTACGTTTCTTTTCACTGTTGATGGTAATTCAAAGATCAATTCTCCAAAATTCATTTTTATTTCTAGTCTGACGCGACACTTGAGCGCGTTTCGTAAAACTTATTACATTTTGAAAGACTTTAGTTTACACAAACACACACAACTTTAACTGAATAGAGCTTAAACATCTTTCGAGTTTTTATACCTACATTTGGGTGAAGTGACATGTTACAATAGTTTTGGATGAGGTGAAAATAAACTTTTAACACAAGACAGAACACGAAACAATGAAATACAATTAGGTATTAAAAGTAGGTAACTGCAGAAGGCCTATTTTTATTGGCCCATATTTCTTGATGCTTCTATATTGGAGCGGAGTCTTGAAGTGGGTAGACTATAAACCGCACGGAGTACAGCATCCCTCCGCACCAAATTGAAGGCATTTTTGAAATCTAGCTTGATAAGGGCCTTTTCGTCTGTGATGTTGGCGATGAAGGCTCGAGCTGCATGGGCTGCCGCCTCACACCCTTGTGGAATGCCAAACCCGAGCTGTTTTGGCTTCAGCATGTTGGCCGCTGCATCACTAACTGTTCTTGCAGCTGCCTTTGCGACGAGACGCCGGAGAGAATTGCCCACAGCTATTGGCCTGATCCCTCCATCCTTTTTCTTTAGAGCACAGAGAGATGCTCCAAAAAAGATAGGTTTTATGGACGCTGGTATGTTGCCAGCTAGACATGTGTTGGTGAATCTGGTTAGTTCCACCAAGAGGTTCTTTGCAATGTCACCCAGTGCAGGGTTGAGCATTTGCTTGAGGTGGTTGGGTTTTAGTCATGTGAACCCACCTGCTGATCCTGTAGGGAAGGACATGGCTGCTTTATGGACCACAGATTCAGCCACCCAGAGAGGTTCTGCTCCGGTAGCCCCCACTTGTACAATGTCGTCCTCACGCGGAGCCCTGGCTATATATATATATATATATATATATATATATATATATATATATATATATATATATATAATATATATATATATATATATATATATTATATATTATATATTTACACAGAAACTGTATTGGAGGGGATCTAAACATTCCCTCTAATGCGTTATGCGTGGTTTCCTCCGAGGCTATGGGTCCCCCTTCTTCCAGCTAGAGGTGGTACTCGTCTTTTAATTATATATATATATATATATTATATATATATTATATATATATTATATATATATATATATATATATATATATATATATATATATATATATATATATATATGTATACACGGTTTTGAGAGTCAGACAACGAGCTTAGTCGAACCATCTTGTGAATACAAACCCCGTCTCGAACATGTTTACCACTCTTTTGAAAACGGAGTAAGTTTCAGGCAATATCCCACTCTTGTCATATATTCCGAGAAATGTTTGTGTTGCCCTCCACACAATGCTTTAAAGGTCGAAGGAAAGCTTTGACAATAACACCTCCAGCAGCTTGAGGCCATTAACGGATCGATTTTGTTCTCAAGAAGCAATTTTATTCTCGATAATATTAGTGTTCATTCATCTATTATTTAATGTTTCATTGTATAACGATTGGTAATTGTTATGGTATTGCTAGTAGCAGTCGTGATTGGTTAAATTGTATTGCTAGTGTCAAAAGTTATCGTAGTTTTTGTATTTGCAACAACTGTAGATATCGTAGTTGTTATATTGCTAATATCAAGTTATCGTAGTTATTGTGTTGGCAATAACAGTAGCTATTGTAGTTTTGTTACTAATATAACAAGTTACCGTAGTTATTGTATTGCTAATACCAAATGTTACCGTAGTTGTTTTATTAACAATATCAGCAGTTATTGTAGTTGTATTGCTAATAGCAAGCGTTATCGTTGTTGATGTATTGCTAATAAGAATGGTTATCGTAGTTGATGTATCGGCAATAGCAGTTGCGATTATCGTAGTTGAGTTGCCAATAACAGTAAGCGTCGTAAGAGATGTGTTGGTAATGATCGTTGTCAATTGCATTGCCAATAGCAACAGTGATCGTATATTCATGCATGAACGGTGGCTGGGCCGTTTACTTGCAGTATTGTTTCAATATATTATTACCTGGTCCGCCCCAATAATCGATATATCGTGATCATGTCAACATCGCTTCTGACCACCAACATCACTCGTTACCAAACTTGAGAAAAGCGATTTGTTTTAGGGGAAACTAAAATTAGGAACATTTTCATGTTTCTACACATTATCAAAGAATATTTATACTAGGGGTCCCATTCTGTCTCCATTACTACCTCCATTCTTCTCTAACCTCTCCCCTCTATCTTCCACATCTTTTCTCCCCTTGTCTCTTCGTCTTTCTCCTTTTCAGTAGGGGGCATAAGTGTAGGCTGAGAACGCGAGTGTGTTACTGTGGTCAGTCTGTAGTTAATCGAGTCTGTTGCAGTAGTAAAGCATGTTATTGGCCCACCATCTGTCTGTAGGCTCTCTCTCTCCTTTCTTTTCTGTGTCTGTGTCACTTCATCCCGGCCTCTTCGATAGTTAGCAAATTCTTCGATTCTTTTTCGTATATAAATACTGTGTGGGAATATACCGGGATTGGATGCATGAGGAGAATTACATAGGACCAAAATGTGGTTGCTAGAACCAAGAATTTAAAATTAAATACAATTCTAAAATTTATAATAAGTACAACACAAAGCTCTTAGCTGTATGCAAGGTTCCTATGCTGGATTGTAAGTCCACTCCTCTGTGAACTTGATACTGGTAATGGGCTGTAGTAGGTTGGGTCCTTAAGGCTGATCTGGCTTAAATATTGCAGAACACAATATTATTCCTGCGGGTACACCCTCACATTTAACATGTAATTTTACATGGATATGATAAAACAGTTCTATGACTGCAAGCACTGGTAAGGTATTCTGGTAACATATTCTAGGATCTGAACCATACTCTCTCTAGCCTAGTCCTGGGAATATCTGTTCTGCTGCACATAAGGTATAATTACACAAGTTGTATGTAAATTTGCATACATAAATTATTATATGTAATAAAATAAACTTGATAAATTAAGATTAATGAATATGGCAATTAAATGTATGATGAGTTATATTAAAGAATTTTATATACACAATATATGAATATTCTGATTATATGAATATTCAGCAATAAAAGAGATTCATTGACTGAAAAGTCAGAACTTACAGATGATGAGGCGTTGGCTCGCTGCCTAACGACTCTCAATTTATATATATGGATGTATTAATGTTATAAAGCGTGCTAATTGGCCAATCTACGCTCTAAAACAATTAATAACTTATCCTGAATTGAGAACCGGATCCTAGCTGACAGTAACCAGATGGTGTGTCTTCTGAAACAAGACTCTACATTTTAATGATGAATATAGCAGCTTGATGATGCTGATTTGGATGTCACAACGTTGCTATAAAGATTCTGATTACTTGCTCAAATATGGAATGCACGTTGTTGCGTCTGATTTGGTAAATGAGGTGGTGGTGGGACCTCACTAGGCGGTGGACCTCCACACTCTTGATTTTGGATATGTGTACCAGGGATTCTTCCCTTTTTACAGTTCAGACACACTCCCAGTATTTAGGGAGCTATCGCAGAAGATTATGGTAAGTTTGTGTGTAATTATCTTGCTGAAAATGTCTCCAGCAATTCACATATGTGCACTCTCCGGATGTAAACAAAGAATGATCAGGTACAGGACGAGTCTGCCCCACCAGCGGCGTCAGTGAAGGTGCCGGCAATGATTATAGATTGATTATTTTCATTATTTAGACTATTGTGATAAAGTTATATCACAAGATAATTGCCTAGTTTATTTAAAGATTATTAATAGTATTGGATAGCACAATTTATCCTTCATTAAGGATTTTGAAAATACATCATTTGGAAGTTACTAATTTGGTTGTAATAATATTTTTGATTATATGGAAGCTTCTATATATTTGTGATCACATCTACAATATTATTTAGGTATTAAGTCCAAAGGTGTACTTGCCTAATCGTCATGAAGGGTGCTGATGTAGATACAGTAGATATGATCAGTAGATAACGAATCGGATATGATTCTGATATATAGATATGACATGGAATAATACATTCCTTAGATAATAATAATATTAACATGACGAGTGGAATTTTCCACAAATACAATGGTTTATCCGAAATCAGAATAATTTGTTCCATATTTTTCCACTGGTCTGTTGTTTGGGAATTAGAGAATGCTGAACTCGTTTTCGGCTCAATTCGCCTCCAGCCGATCAAGATAGACTCGCTCTCTATCTTGCTCTGATGAAGGCAAATTGAGCCGAAAACGCGTTCAGCATTCTCCCATTCTTTAACATTTGGGGTTTACGGCTCATGCTCGGTGATGATATAGAAAATTGGTTTACTGAGAATTATATAAAATGTAAATGTAGTATTTTCTCTTGTTAATGGATGTAAATATGATCTTCATATTGTATAATATTTGATAAAGAAACAACAAAATTCTTTAAGTGTGGTTTTTACACACACACACACACACCAAAGAGCCAAAGCTCAACCCCCGCAAGCACAATTAGGCGAGTACACACACATACTGTATATATGCGAAAGAAAAAAAAAGATTTAAAAATTAGTCTGATTTTTCAATGTGGTTTTTGCGCGTACTCGCATACTTTGAATAGTGTTTTCGTGATCGTTGTTCCATATATATATATATATATATATATATATATATATATATATATATATATATATATATATATATATATATATATATATATATATATATATAATTTATATATCACTTGTGTGTGTCCTCAGAATTGTGCTTGCAGGTGTTGAGCTCTGGCTCTGATCCCGCCTCTCAACTGTCAATCAACTGGTGTACAGATTTCTGAGCCTACTGGGCTCTATCATATCTACATTTGAAACTGTGTATGGAGTCAGCCTCCACCACATCACTGCCTAATGCATTCCATCCGTTAATTACTCTGACACTGAAAAAGTTCTTTTTAACGTGCCTGTGGCTCATTTGGGTACTCAGTTTCCACCTGTGTCCCCTGAGGTAGTGATTATGTCTTCTCGAGCTCTCCTCCAGCGACGTGAGGTGGATTTCATGCAGCCTTTCCTCGTAACTCATGCCTCTTAGTTCTGGAACTAGCCTAGTGGCATACCTCTGAATTTTTTCCAGCTTAGTCCTGAGCTTGAGAAGGTACGGGCTCCATGCTGGGGTCGCATACTCTAGGATTGGTCTTACATATGTGGTATACAAGGTTCTGTAGGATTCCTTACATAGGTTCCCGAAGGCAGTTAGGTGCGTGTGTGTGTGTGTGTGTGTGTTGGGTGGGAAAGAGGATGGCCTGCTATTAAAGCAAAAATTAGATTGTGTGTCGTGCGTGAAATTTGAACTCAGTAATATAACATTGCCAGTATAAGTAGAGAATGGTAAAGCCTAATTTCACGGAGAAGAAACAGAGGATTATAAATCCCAGGAAATCTGCTGCCTCTTAACACCGGCTTTTGACCGCACATATTGGTCGCGATTTTGAAGTAGAGATCATGCCAATATGACATGACATACTGCTTTGCTAAGCCAGTGTGATAACCCCCTTCACCAATCCCACGCATGCCTGGCTGATCCACCTAGACGACACAGACATAAACACGAGAGCAGCAGCCTACTGCTGTTGTAGCAGGACGAAAACTCGAAAACGAAAACTCCACATCCCATGAGCACTCCACCTAAACGTGGAAGTGAACTGAGTTTTGACATCATGCTTCAAATACATCGTCCAGAACGAAACACCATGAGACATTATTCAGAGTGCATTCACCTTGTCTCCCGCTAGAGTGCAACCAATAATTTGAGTCCCATGGAAGAAGCTTTAGAGTGGAGTCTCCAGTGTTGACCTTGGCGACCAAAAGGCTTTGAAATAGTGAGGCTTGTGCTGGAATTGGGCCGGGTTGAATAGGGGCTGGAAATGGGCCATTAGTATGAGCTCAGTGAGTATTTCGAATATTATGACAAAGCACGAGTTTATATCCATGTATACTATCATGCATACATATATGCATTTTTTCATACATTCATCTATAAACTCATATATGTTTATGAATATATGATCGTATGTAAATACTGTACACTCAAAAATGCAAGCATCTTTTTATAACTTGCATATACACTGGCATTTGTATACATCTTTTCATACTTTCATATATACACTCTTACATGCATTTAAACACTAGAACAGGCACATCTAGTGTCTCACATATATTGTATACATAGAGATATACAATAATTCATTTGATCGATTATTCTAAACATTTCATTATGTATTCGTAGTCAAGATCATTGTAATCCTTGGATAAACTCTTTTAAAGCAAAATAGATTCAATTCTTCAATCAAGAAGCTGTTGCAAGTGCAACACGTGCGTGTGTGTATGTATTCAAGGACCTATGGATTGCACAACAACTTTCAGTGGTGGTTCATTCGCTTTCATTTAATGGCAACAGTGAAATTCTGCCATTATAATTTTTTATGTCATGTAATACCGCGATAATGATGGCAATCAATGGGGCAAGAGTAAACAGGTGGATATATTTGTCTGTCTCTCTCTCTCTCTCTCTCTCTCTCTCTCTCTCTCTCTCTCTCTCTCTCTCTCTCTCTCTCTCTCTCTCTCTCTCTCTCTCTCTCTCTCTCTCTCTTTCTCTCTTTCTCTCTCTTTCTCTCCTTAGTAGGTCTCCTGCCGACGTCGGCCGACTTTCAGTTCAACAATGGCTGGCGTATCAGCAATTGAACATCGATAAACTTTATTTGACGTCAAAACAATTTTTTCTTTTATTTGCTGCTATTGTTATTTGCTGCTTTTGTTGTTTTAAGCTTTTGCTGTTTGAGACTTTTCTTGTTTGAAGTTTTTTATTTATTTTTTTTATTTTAAACTTTTGCTTTGTAAAACTTTTTCTCATTAAAAAAAATCATTTAAACTTTTGCTGTGTAAACAGTCACACAAATACACACATACACAAACACACACACATATATACACACACACACACACACACACACACACACACACACACACACACACACACACCTAGTTAATAGTCCATACCTATTTAAACACAAGACAAAGTTAGAGAAGATTCAGCGGTATGCCACCAGGCTCGTCCCGGAACTGAGAGGTATGAGCTACGAGGAAAGGCTAAAGGAGCTGAACCTCACGTCCCTGGAAAACAGAAGAGTAAGGGGAGACATGATAACCACCTACAAAATTCTCAGGGGAATTGACAGGGTGAACAAAGACAAACTCTTCAGCACGGTTGGGACACGAACAAGGGGACACAGGTGGAAACTTAGTACCCAGATGAGCCACAGAGACGTTAGAAACAATTTTTTCAGTGTCAAAGTAGTTAATAAATGGAATGCACTAAGCAGTGATGTGGTGGAGGCTGACTCCACACACAGTTTCAAATGTAGATATGATAGAGCCCAGTAGGCTCAGGAACCTGTACACCAGTTGATTGACAGTTGAGAGGCGGGACCAAAGAGCCAGAGCTCAACCCCCGCAAGCACAACTAGGTGAGTACACACACACACACACACACACACACACACACACACACACACACACACACACACACACACACTGACTCACACACACACACACACACACACACACACACACACACACACACACACACACACACACACACACACACACACACACACACACACACACAAACCAATCGACTAGAAGCAAAAAGACAGAACCATACCCAAGCTACTAGAGGCTTGCATCGCACCAGGTACAACATTACCTCTACCTGTCTACCTATCTCAGACAGCCAAACCTTGCAACAATCGACCGACCCCCCACAAACTGACAAAAAACTCTTCCTTCAGCACACAAACACTGGCAAAACGGAGTTAACAGTATCTCACATGGCTGGGAAAGGGGTAGGAAGGTGAGCAGAGAAAAAGCTTGAAATTGGAAGCAGTAGAACAAGCACTAGCAACGATAACGAGAGATTGGGATGAGCCACACAGATGTTAGGAAATATTTCTTCAGGGGAATGAACCAGGGGAGATTGTGAGAGTGGAGTGAGGGTCAAGGATTAGTTGCAAAAGATGACCGATAGCTGGGATATTGGGGCTCAGGAGCTGTAGCTTGACCTAACACATTCAAATAGGTGAGTAAAAATAAGTTTAAATAGCACGCGGGCAGGGCATAACTCTCTCTCACACACACACACACACACACACACACACACACACACACACACACACACACACACACACACACACAGATTGAGAAGACTGTGCGAAGAAAGCTAGTGGAGCACCTGGAGCGAAGGAACTTTGTAATACAGCATCAACATGGGTTCAGGGATGGCAGGTCCTGCCTCACAGGGTTACTTGAATTCAACGACCAGGCAACAAAAATAAGGCAAGAAAGAGAAGGGTGGGCAGACTGCATATTTTTAGATTGTCAGAAAGCCTTTGATACAGTGCCACATAAGAGGCTAGTGAAAAAGCTGGAGATGCAGGCTGGAGTGAAAGGGAAGGCACTCCATTGGATAAAGGAGTACCTAAGCAACAGGAGACAACGAGTCAGTGTGAGGGGTGAGGTCTCTGATTGGCGAGACGTTATGAGTGGAGTCCCGCAGGGGTCAGTCCTTGGACCTATACTGTTTCTGGTATATGTAAATGATCTCCCAGAGGGTATAGAATCGTTTCTCTCAATGTTTGCCGATGATGCAAAAATTATGAGGAGGATTGAAACTGAGGATGATAGTAGGAGGCTACAAGATGACCAAGACAGACTGAGTGAATGGTCCAACAAATGGCTGTTGAAGTTCAACCTGAGTAAATGCAAAGTAATGAAACTAGGCAGTGGAAACAGGAGGCCAGACACAGGATACAGAATAGGAGATGAAGTACTTAATGAAACGGACAGAGAGAAAGATCTAAGAGTTGATATCACACTAAACCTGTCTCCTGAAGCCCACATAAAAAGAATAACATCTGCAGCTTAAATTAAGCAAGGCTAGCTAACATCAGAACAGCCTTCAGGAACCTGTGTAAGGAATCATCCAGAACCTTGTATACCACATATGTAAGACCAATCCTGGAGTATGCGGCCCCAGCGTGGAGCCCCTATCTTGTCAAGCACAAGACGAAGCTGGAAAAAAATTCAGAGGTATGCCACTAGACTAGTCCCAGAACTAAGAGGCATGAGTTACGAGGAAAGGCTGTGGGAAATGCACCTTACGACACTGAAAGACAGACGGGTGAAGGGGAGACATGATCACAACCTACAAAATTCTCAGGGGAATTGACAGGGTAGACACGGATAAACTATTCAACACTGGTGGTACGAGAACAAGGGGACACAGGTGGAAACTGAGTACCCAAATGAGCCACAGAGATATTAGAAAGAACTTTTTCAGTGTCAGATTAGTTAACAGGTGGAATGCATTAGGCAGTGATGTGGTGGAGGCTGACTCCATACACACTTTTAAATGTAGATATGATAGAGCCCAGTTGGCTCAGGAATCTGTACACCAGTTGATTGACAGTTGAGAGGCAGGACCAAAGAGCCAAAGATCAACCCCCGCAAGCACAAATAGGTGAGTACAATTAGGTGAGTACACACACAACAACACACACACACACACAACTAGGTAAGTACACACACACACACAACTAGGTAAGTACACACACACACACACACACACGCACACACACACACACACAAACTAGGTAAGTACACACACACACACACACACACACACACACACACACACACACACACACACACACACACACACACACACACACACACGCTAGAAGTGTCCCAGAGCTGAGAAGAATGAGTTACAAGGTAAGGCTATTGCAATTAAACCTGGAAGACAGAAGAGTCAGAGAGACATGATTACCATCTCCAAAATTCTCAGAAGAATTGAAAGACAAACATATTATTTAGCACGGGTGGAACACGAAAAAGGGGCCACAGGTGGAAACTTAGTACCCAAATGAGCCACAGAAACAAGAAGTTTTTTAGTGTCAGAGTAGTTATCAAATGGAATACATTAGCTGTGATGTGGTGGAGGCTGAATCGATACACGGAATGAAATGTAAATATGATAAAGCCTAATAGGCTCAGGAACCTGTACACCAGTTGACTGAGAGTTCACAGGCAGGACCAAAGAGCCGAAACTCAACAACTGTAAGCAAAGCTAGCTGAATACAAATAGATGAGTATATACCTACACAGAAACAGATGGGCAGTGTCTTTCACCCGTTGCTCCTATTGATCTAGTACCTATTCACCTAGTACCAACTCATCAAAAGGTTTCTTGTGAGTTTGACAGCTGCTATGGACTGCATGCTGGGCATGCGTGTCTGCGAGAGAGAGAAATATACACAGTAGATATGAAAGAGGTGAAATAGGTTAGGAGTTTGTATATTAGACAACCGACGGCTAGAAAGGCGGAGTCCAAGAGCTAACACCTCGATCCTACAGACACAAATACACACACTCCCACCACCTTCACCTAACGTCCTTGTTACTAGAGCGGACAACACACAAAATCAATGTTTGCTAAGCTCACTGAGGGAAATGAACAGCCAATTCCTCCAGTTTGTTTACCGATGAACAAACACTCCAATCGCGAATGGCCTGCCGTGAATGTGTTTGCTTGTTTGAATGTTTGTACTCTTGTGTGTGTGTGTGTGTGTGTGTGTGTGTGTGTGTGTGTGTGTGTGTGTGTGTGTGAATGGCGGGAGACTCGCACAAAGAGAGAGAGAGAGAGAGAGAGAGAGAGAGAGAGAGAGAGAGAGAGAGAGAGAGAGAGAGAGAAAGAGAGAAAGAGAGAGAGAGAGAGAGAGAGAGAGAGAGAGAGAGAGAGAGAGAGAGAGAGAGAGAGAGAGAGAGAGAGAGAGAGTGAGAGAGAGAGAGAGAGAGAAAGAGAGAGAGAGAGAGAGTGAGAGAGAGAGAGAGAGAGAGAGAGCAGAAGACAAAAAATATGTAAAACATGTGTGTGTAACTCACATGTACAACAACACTACATATATGACGGGTAACCAAAGTATTGCAGCCAAACGAAAAAGAGTTGAATTAAAGATACCAGTTTAATAGACAACACAAACACAAACTTGCACTCTTGACTTTACCAGAACGAAAATGGCAGCTGCTTTCAAACACATCAAGGGACCTCAAAAACCCGACGAGGAAAAATTCCGTACTCCTGCCTGAGGTTAGGCCATGGGCCGCGCACTAAAGAAAATAAATGGGAAAAAATGAACGTAGAAAAACTATTTTTGTTCGTCTTAGTTGTGGACAACTGGAGCTCGCACGCACGCACGCACTCACACACAGCCGGGAGCCGAGCGGACAGCACGCTGGACACGTGATCCTGTGGTCCCAGGTTCAATCGCGGGTGCCAGCGAGAAACGATGGGCTGAGTTTCTTTCACCCAATGCTCCTGTTACCTAGCAGTAAATAGGTACCTGGGAGTTATGTTGACCAGACCACACACTAGAAGGTGAAGGGACGACGACGTTTCGATCCGTCCTGGACCATTCTCAAGTCGATGAGAATGGTCGATTGATCGACTTGAGAATGGTCCAGGGCGGACCGAAACGTCATCGTCCCTTCACCTTCTAGTATCTACGTTTCCCCCAACCCGTCCTCCGAAAATGGGGAGGTAAATGTAACAGCACAAGTAAGTGAAATTATGTACTATTCATAGTAGTCAGGAATTGTACTTATTTTCACTTAGTATTAAACCATACTGTCAAATCTAGGTCTGGTCAACATACTTTAGCCACCTTATTGTGACTCATCGCCTGCACCTGGGAGTTAATCAGCTGTCACGGGCTGCTTCCTGGTGTGTGTCTGTGTGTGTGTGAGGTAGGGTAAAAAAAAATAGTAGTAGAAACAGTTGATTGACAGTTAAGAGGCAGGGCCAAAGAGCCAAAGCTCAACTCCCGCAAGCACATAGGTGAGTACACACACATTTTAAATGTATTTCAATACCAAAGCATTTTCCCTTATTAGATGCATATATATATATATATATATATATATATATATATATATATATATATATATATATATATATATATATATATATATATATAACTGAAAACTCACACCCCAGAAGTGACTCGAACCCATACTCCCACAACTGGTATGTACAGGGACGCCTTAATCCGCTTGACCATCACGACCGGACTAAGGAAGTGATAGCCGAGGCTATATGAACCACTTCCCCGCCGGCACTCGGATGGTAATCTTGGGCATAGCATTTTATCAAATCACCTCATTCTTTGGGGCACACGTGAGGAACACAAATGCAAACAAGCCTGAATGGTCCCCAGGACTATATACAACTGAAAACTCACACCCCAGAAGTGTGAAGTGTTTCAGTTGTATATAGTCCTGGGGACCATTCAGGCTTGTTTGCATTTGTGTTCCTCACGTGTGCCCCAAAGAATGAGGTGATTTGATAAAATGCTATGCCCAAGATTACCATCCGAGTGCCGGCGGGGAAGTGGTTCATATAGCCTCGGCTATCACTTCCTTAGTCCGGTCGTGATGGTCAAGTGGATTAAGGCGTCCCTGTACATACCAGTTGTGGGAGTATGGGTTCGAGTCACTTCTGGGGTGTGAGTTTTCAGTTGTATATAGTCCTGGGGACCATTCAGGCTTGTTTGCATTTGTGTTCCTCACGTGTGCCCCAAAGAATGAGGTGATTTGATAAAATGCTATGCCCAAGATTACCATCCGAGTGCCGGCGGGGAAGTGGTTCATATAGCCTTGGCTATCACTTCCTTAGTCCGGTCGTGATGGTCAAGCGGATTAAGGCGTCCCTGTACATACCAGTTGTGGGAGTATGGGTTCGAGTCACTTCTGGGGTGTGAGTTTTCAGTTGTATATAGTCCTGGGGACCATTCAGGCTTGTTTGCATTTGTGTTCCTCACGTGTGCCCCAAAGAATGAGGTGATTTGATAAAATGCTATGCCCAAGATTACCATCCGAGTGCCGGCGGGGAAGTGGTTCATATAGCCTCGGCTATCACTTCCTTAGTCCGGTCGTGATGGTCAAGCGGATTAAGGCGTCCCTGTACATACCAGTTGTGGGAGTATGGGTTCGAGTCACTTCTGGGGTGTGAGTTTTCAGTTGTATATAGTCCTGGGGACCATTCAGGCTTGTTTGCATATATATATATATATATATATATATATATATATATATATATATATATATATATATATTGCATATTGTCATCAGTTGCATATTGTCCTGGGGACCATTCAGGCTTGTTCGCATATATATATATATATATATATATATATATATATATATATATATATATATATATATATATATATATATGCATGTTTCATTGAATATGATAGCATATTCCGTATTAACTATTTTCTGATTTAGGGCTTCTCTCCCTCTTACTAATGCTCTTGCATCAGGGTTCAGCTGGAAGAGTTCACGAAAAGTCATATTCGTTTTTTCAAGGTGAAGAAAAAGAAGTGAATACCTGAATAATGTTATTATATAATCGCACTTATTATAAAATCGCACGACGTTTCGAACCTACATGGTTCATTCTCAAGTGATAAGAAATTACAAAACTCGGTAGATTTATACCAGTACGGGGTCAGGTGAAAACATAAGTGGAAAACGGGGGTAAATAGAGGCACATACAATGATGTAATCAGATGTAATAGGCCTATTATGTTGATCAGTGTCTTGTGTGTTGGCATCTTCGTGTTCCGGTCTTGTCCTTACTCTCATGGTGGGTAGAGTGAATAGTTCCGAAATTTGGGTATTCATGGTAGGTTGTTTTATTTTTATGTGGATTGCTTCAAGAATTTGTAATCGTCTTGCATCTTGGGTTTTGTCTATTATACAAGTGTTTTTATAATATATATATATATATATATATATATATATATATATATATATATATATATATATATATATATATATATATACATATATATATATATATATATATATATATATATATATATATATATATATATATAATATACTAGCTACCTATTACACACAGAAATCACAATAGCGTGATGCATCAAATGAACAAATCCACAAGGGCTGTGACGAGGGTTCGAATCTACGTCCGAGAGGATCCCAGATGCTGCATTAATCAATTAAGCTACGACATGGTTAAAAGAATTGCAACCGGGAAATTATCCTGATCTACTGCAGGTCATGCAGCCTCTCCGAGATACAAACCAGGGCTTCACGCAATTCTCCTGGGTTTTACTTCATTTCTGTGTGTAATAAAGTAAGGGCAAAGAGGTAAAACAGGCCATTGCCAGAGCTTGGGTGCATGGGGGGGAATTGCGTAAAACCCTGGTTTGTGTCTCAGAGAGGCTGCAGGACCCCGCTGTAGATCAGGATGATTTCCCGGTTGCAATTCTTTTAACCATGTCGTAGCTTAGTCGATTAAGGCACCATCTGGGATCCTCTCGGACGTAGGTTCGAACCCTCGTCACGGCCAATATAGCAAGTTGTAACAACGTTCTAATACGTCATAAACACGTTAAGCCAAGATGTAACAACTTTATTACAAGTTGTAACAAGCGGAAAATAGAGACAGTCACGGTTTGTGTTTCGAGGGAGGGGACGAGGGGGTGGGGAGGACGAGGGGATGGGGGGGAGGGGGGGAGGGGGGGAGGAAAGGGGGGACTGGGGAGGGTTGCCGTGGCTCAGCAGTGCGCCACAGCAACGCGTGGCCGGGTACAGCTAATAGACTATAATTATATAAACACAAACAACGGGTCATAATGAAGCCCTTTCTGCAATCATCAAACTTCTCATTAGCGATCAATGAATGAAGAAAAAACCATAATGAAAGAAATGAGATCAAGTAGAACAACAGAGAATGAAAAATAGACATAAAAAACTCGGACTTAGAGAGACAGACAGACACATCAATTTCCTGTCTAGCAAAACATACCATAAACCACCAGCATCAATTATTCAGTGACATAAAACATATAATTATATGCCGATTTTATAAATAATTTTGTCGTGGAGAATAATGTATTCCGCAGTGATTTGTCTGGATTGGAGGATTATATGGGATTATAGACGGGAGCCAGTGTGGTGATGATGAATGGCCCAGACTTGCCCATATTTGTTCGTCTGGCCGGTTTTGTGCACCTAATTGTTCTGCCGACTTGTTTCGCCGCTTGTGGACTATACGGTGGAAGTCCCGACTCTCCGGAACGGCTTGGGCGTTCCTGCGTTAGATTCGTGTGTAGCTGTTCGTTCCGAGGGGGGTTCTGCCTCTTTGGAACGGCCTAGGGGCGTTCCTGCGTTAGATTCGTGTGTAGCTATTCGTTCCGAGGGGGGTTCTGCCTCTTTGGAACGGCCTAGGGGCGTTCCTGCGTTAGATTCGTGTGTAGCTATTCGTTCCGAGGGGGGTTCTGCCTCTTTGGAACGGCCTAGGGGCGTTCCTGCGTTAGATTCGTGTGTAACTATTCGTTCCGAGTGGGGTTCTGCCTCTCCGGAACGGCCTGAGCGTTCCTGCGTTAGATTCGTGTGTAGCTATTCGTTCCGAGTGGGGTTCTGCCTCTCCGGAACGGCCTGCGGGCGTTCCTGCGTTAGATTTGTGTGTAGCTATTCGTTCCGTGTGGGGTTCTGCCTCTCCGGAACGGCCTGCGGGCGTTCCTGCGTTAGATTCGTGTGTAACTATTCGTTCCGAGTGGGGTTCTGCCTCTCCGGAACGGCCTGAGCGTTCCTGCGTTAGATTCGTGTGTAACTATTCGTTCCGAGTGGGGTTCTGCCTCTCCTGAACGACCCGGACGTTCCAAAGTTCCGCCTGAGGTAGACCATCAGTAAGATTGTTTCTGTCTCCTGACTTGCATGATCTCCGCCGTTATAAAGGAATTTGATCGCCTTGATTAGTGCAACAACCCATCCTCTCAGTTAATAAGTCGCAATTTTCACGTTCCGGTAATCACCGTAACAATTGCAACCTACTTTGAAAAGTAACTATTCACGAGTATCTACGTTTCCCCTGGGCCCGTCCTCCAAAAATGGGGAGGTAAATGTAAAAGCACAAGTAAGTGAAATTATGTACTATTCATAGTAGTCAGAAATTGTACTTATTTTCACTTAGTATTAAACCATACTGTCAAATATATTGTGAATATTTTAGTTTACCTGAAAAGCTGAATAGAAAATCACGACCTCACCTAACCGTCTTACTGTTTGAAGATAAGTATTTTATTGCTCCTTAATTACAATTTGTACTTAACCTATAGCTATATTGATATTACAGTTTTATAAAACTAATAAAACAAAACTAAAATATTTCAATAAATTGTAAAGAAACTCAGGATATTTTCAATTTTTGTATAAAATCTCTATTGTTTAATAAAACCGAAAAAGAAATTTCTGATATTTAAAACTTGTGAATAGCAAATTAAACTCGAAAACTTCAATTTAAATTTCTGAGTGCTTTAACAGAAAACGAGGAGAAGAAATGGGGAGGTAAATGTAACAACCCGTTAAGTGCAATTATGTACTATATATGACAGTTAGGAAATGTACTTACTTCACTTCGTACGCTTCTGGTTGTCTTAGGAGGTTGGAATTGATTATAGAGTGGCAAATCATGAGAATAGGCTGCTTTATGGACGCAGACGGTTCATGCACAAGCGATTGGTCCTGGGTTCGATTCTCGAGTGGAGTGAGCCGCTTGGGCACATGTCTTTACAGCCCATGAATAGACTAAATATATACAGGTAGGTGCAAGAACATAAGCGAATCCCTACGTGAATTTCGACCATGTGCTACAGTACGTAGTAGTAGAATAAGTAGTGGTAGAATAGGTAGTAGTAGTAGTAATGAGAAGAGAAGGGGGAAAGGGGAAGCCTTCACAATGGGAGCATTATACCATTATATTACCCCCCTTGTGTCAACAGTGGACAATAGAGCACAAGGGCCCGTGAGTCCTGTGTGGGATATTCAGCCATTTGTTCCACTCGTGCCTCCTCCAGTCCCCCTTGTTAAGAGCTGTCCCCACGGCTCGTTGGCCCAGCACATAATTAGCTGTCCAAACTCGAAGGAACAGCGCCCGCTTGAGGAGGAAGTAATTCAAGAGTTTGAACGGTGAGTTTGCTCAAGGGAAGGAAGGAAGACACATGGTTGGGGGTGTGTAAGGGGGGGGGGGACACGTGGGTTGTGTGGGGAGAAAGGGAGATACATAGCCTGTGAGGGGCGAAAATTAAGAGGACACACACAGTCTGTGAGTGGGGAGATACATAGGCTGTGAGGGGTGAAAATTAAGAGGACACACACAGTCTGTGAGTGGGGAGATACATAGGCTGTGAAGGACACATAGGCTGTGAGGAAGTAAGGGAGATTATACACAGGTTGTGAAGTAGTAGGGAGGATACATACACATGTATACATACATACACATCCCTTCCAGCAAGCACTGTATAGATTTTTTGTCTGATCAATTATTGATTATGCTGCCCCGACATGGAGTCACTGCAAACTAAAGATGGTTGAAAGGCGGGACTTAAGAGCAGAAGTTCACCCCTACAACCACAACCGAGTTTGATCAGAAACACACACACACACCAGGAATCTGTACACCAGTAGATTGACAGTTGAGAGGCGGGACCAAAGAGCCGAAGCTCAACCCCCCGCAAGCACAACTAGGTGAGTACACACACACACACACACACACACACACACACACGCACACGCTCACACACATATGTAGTCTAATACATATTTCCCCAGCACTTTGCACAGGAGAACAAAGGACATATTAACAGAGAGCTCGCCATGTGGTTCAGATCTGCATAATTCCAGGATTTGAAAGATTTAATAACCCGTCAGGTAAGAGTTCCTTAAACTTGAAAATGCCTGATTTATCAAAGACCTTCGTCAGATGAGAACGTGAGGAACATCACTAGAGAACGTAAGGAACACCGCTCAGAGGAGGAACGGGGGTTTTAGACACACAAAAGGGCCAAAATTTCAGAGTTAGAGGGCGACGAAGACCCTCAGACCTAATTGGTCTGCCATAGCAAAAATTTTGTCAGGGGGAGAGGAATGATGGATTGTGAGGGGTGATGTATTATAATGGTAGTTAAGCAAGGAAAAGGAATGATATGATGGAAGAGGCTGATGGAGTGGGTGTGATGGAGCAGGCATAATGGAAGACGCCCTAGTAGAGGGAGTGATGGACGTAGGCTTTGGTTAAAGGACTCTCTAAGAGAGATCTTTAAGACCGTCTTAATTCCCCAGACCCTCGTTGCAGGGTCATGAAGACCAGAGACTTTCCCTTCCCTTCTCCCACAGGAGCTGCAAGAAGACCACAGACCTCCTCCTTCAACTGTTTATTCCTGGATCCGCCACGGGTCGTGATCAATCTATCAGTGAGATGTTCAACATTCTTGACTGAAAACCCACCAGCCTCCCTCCGCTGCGCTGGGATTCCCTGGCAACATTCTTGCAGTATTAAAACTGCAGCCTTCCTGTACTCTTGCACCACCACTGATCTTCATTTAGTTTCGTTTACCTTAATAATCATTCTCTCTCTCTCTCTCTCTCTCTCTCTCTCTCTCTCTCTCTCTCTCTCTCTCTCTCTCTCTCTCTCTCTCTCTCTCTCTCTCTCTCTGCTTCCGTTTTCTTTCATCTTCCGGTATTTTCGAACCGTCATTATTATGAAATTGAGGACAAACAGAGAGAGAGAGAGAGAGAGAGAGAGAGAGAGAGAGAGAGAGAGAGAGAGAGAGAGAGCCAAGTATTCAGCATCTCATTGGGCATTCGGCCGCTTCCAGTCAAGTCCAGCTATGTCCTAGCAGATAGCATTAATTCCTAGCAAGGTACACATAGCCTCTCTCAGTCAAGTATCCCGTATCCCAATCACATTCCTCCACCCCAGCCACCTACCACCTTCATCATCCCCCCCCACCTATGTGCTACCATACCCCCACCCACTGATCTCAACCCCCCACCCCTCTAGCCCTTTTTCTAACATTAATGTTTTTACACCGCACATTTCCTCATTAACCCCATTCCTTGTCCTCCGCCCACCATCGCGCTCCCACGGACGCACGAACGAGAGCGCACGAGCCCACGAACGAGGAATAATGAACCAGTCTGCAATTTGCCTGCTCGACGGAGCTATAAAAGTGTGTGCAAAACTCTCCTACACAAAGGCTGGTCAGCCAAACTTTACAGACTCCAGGGAGTTGACGTTTGGGCCCTCCCTCCCTCCCTCTAGTCCGCCAGGTTGTTGGGGGTTGTTGGGGGTTGTTGGGGGTTGTTGAGGGTTGTTGGGGGTCGTTGTTGTTTTATATTCAGCTACTCGGAAGGGAAGGGAACTATCTGGAGAAAGCGCCAAGCCATTAGGACTTTTAGAGCACTGGGAAGGGGGGGGGGGTCAAGATAAAGATTTGGGATGGGACAGGGATGGAAGGAATGGTGCCCCAACCATTTGGACAGTCGGGGATTGAACGCCGACCTGCATGAAGCGAGACCGTCGCTCTATCGTCCAGCCCCAAGTGTTGGACTGAACAAATGTTCCAAGTAGCACGGGCTATGGTGAGCCCGTAGTGGGCGAGGTATATTAGGCGACTAGATGGGATGAGGGACACACATATATATACATACATATATATGCATACATACATAAATATAGTCCCCTAGTGGCGCAGTGATAAAAGGCTCGTCTCGCGCCTTGCGAGCGATGTGTCCGGTGTCGAGTCCCGACCAACAAGAATTGTCTATATGTCAATCATTAATTCTTTGACGCCTCTGTTTTACCAGCAGTAATTGGGTACCTGGTTGTAAGCCGACTGACGGGTCGTGTTCCAGGGGAAATTACTGACCAAACCTTACCATGAGTTGCGTGAAGGGAGAGTTCTCAGTCTGGTGACTCAAAAATCGTCTGTACTCACCTGTGTAAAGAAAATACACATACAACCACGAATACACATATGCATACACGGGTATATATACATCCTTCGGAGGGTGTATTATTAAATATGAAAGTACTTGAGGAAATTCCTGTCTTAATCCTTCCTTCGTGGTCTGACACTGACACATTCCTCATTTCTTCGTGATGTACATACATACATATGCATATGCATACATACTCGAATGTTTACACGAATTTATGCATATATATAAACATATATGCATATTTACACGAATATATGCATACATGCGAACATTTATTCATGCATGTATAAATGAAACAAGCATTCAGACATATGTAGATGCATATTTGCATATTCATACACACCCAGGCCTGCAGAAAAAAACATACACACGCATGTATACAAATACATGCATTCAACTATACAAAATATGTGCATATATGCATTCACAGACATTCATAAATATATATATATATATATATATATATATATATATATATATATATATATATATATATATATATATATATATATATATACATCACACATATCATAGAAGTAGAAGAAAAAATCAGACTAATAGAGAGAGAGAGAGAGAGAGAGAGAGAGAGAGAGAGAGAGAGAGAGAGAGAGAGAGAGAGAGAGAGACAGAGAGAGGCAGAGAGAGACAGAGACAAAGTGACAGACACACTGACAGCAGTGTTGTCATCTTGAATTAATCGCCTCGTTGACGTAAGCAGGACAGGGAGACGAGATCAGGGGTGAATGCCTAAGTCATTACATAAAGCAGTTGCCCCTCTATAAGTGGAGTGTGATCCGCTTTTAATGACCGTAATCACCTTCATCCGGGGTCATTAAGAGGATTAACCTGGGCAGTCAGCTGATCAGGAGTGCGTCCGAGCAAAGGTGAGCGCGTGCGCACGCGTATTAGAATTTGTCTGTTTCTGCTAGTGTGAGGGGTGAGTTATTGCAGCTGTTTCTTGGTATATATATGTATATACATATGTATTTACATATCACCCCCAACCACTACCACCAGCCAATCACCTTCACCCATTACATCATCACCATCACACTATCCTCACCACCACTACACTACCACCATCACCACCACTACACTACCACCATCACCACCACTACACTACCACCATCACCACCACTACACTACCACCATCACCACCACTACACTACCACCATCACCACCACTACACTACCACCATCACCCCCCTACCATCACCATCCTGGCTTAAAGTGCTGCATCTACCCAGTCTCGGTTCCGGCTCCCCGCCCCTGGTCGGACAGTAGAGGAAATGGGAAAGTTGGAAATGGGCGCACGGAGGCCAGTAAGTGTCCCCACGTGGGCGTAGGGCGCCTCCACGGGCGGTGTTTGACAACCTAGGTTCAGGGAATGGGCTTCTGCTGACACCCTCCCCCCCCCTCTGGGCTGGAGGGAAGGGGAAGCAGGGAGGGAATAGGGATAAAGAAAGAAGAGAGAATGGATATATCAGAGAGGGACTGAGGGAGAGAAGGAGAAGGGGAGGAGAGAGAGAGAGAGAGAGAAAGAGAGAGAGAGAAAGAGAGAGAGAGAAAAGAGAGAGAGAGAGAAGAGAGAGAGAGAGAGAGAGAGAGAGAGAGAGAGAGAGAGAGAGAGAGAGAGAGAGAGAGAGAGAGAGAGAGAGAGAGAGAGAGAGAGAGAGAGATAGAGGAGAGACAAAGGAGGGCGGGTGAAAAAATGAAAGAGAAACAATATTGATGAAAAATATATATATATTTGCATACATTAAATCCTGTCACAAAGGCACAAATAAACAGGATAACATCAGCAGCGTATGCCTGTCCTCTCGTCATAATCCAAGATTGTGTAAAACATTTACGTCCCCATTCACGAACCCTTTACATCTTTCCACCACCATGTCGACAGAGTTAACACATATTAAAGAGTTTACAAGCTCTGAAGCGCTTCGAGGGTGTCAATAACACTGTTAACCTTGAGTCGAGAACGACCTCACAGCGTCTCCAAGCCCGTAAATAGTTCAATAGTTACTATGATCGACTTAAGACACGTGTCTTAAGTGGACACGTAAATCCTGTGTGATGAAGCTTAGGACTAGAGGACCTGGGACTCTAGAATGAAGCTGGACTACCCTCCTGGGTAGATTGACTTTACAGGGGCAAGTAGATAAACCTAACTCTTGCAAAGTTTCAGTATGTTATAATGCAAGAGGATCGGGGTGCCATTGCAATTAGCGACGGGCCATTGAAAGGTGGAGCCCAAGAGCCGAATCTCTCCTGCAAGCAAGTGAGGCATTCGACCTGACCATGTTGTGGCAACATGGAAACCAGTATGCATAACCTGGTCTTAACAAGCCACTAAGACTGGTCAAGTCTGGGGTCCAGTAGCAGGAGCACAACCGGCTAGACGGCTCCGCCATCATATTGTTAAGAAAGACATGTGGATAGTCCCATCTTTCTTCTGTCCCACCTCTTCCTTCTCTTTCTCCTCACCCATCACTACGTGTCCCATCTTTTTGTTTTCCTTCTGTCCCTACTCTTTCTTCTTCTGATCTACCTCCTCCTACACTTCCTCCGTCCCAATCTTTTCCTGTTCCTCATCTCCCTCTTCCTTTCCTTGTTGCCGTCCTACTCTTCATTCTCATATTTTTGTTCCGTTTCATATTCTCTCCCCATTTCTCTCTTATCTGTCCTGCTATACCATTTTTCCTATTCCACTTTCTTATCATTAAATCCTTATCTCCTCACCTCCCCTTCCTCTCAATTTTCGTCTCGCTATTCCGTCGTCTCCTTTATGACCTCATCCCCTTTCATTCCATTGTTCTCTTTCCCATCCCTTTCCTCTTTTCGCTCTCTCTCTTCTATCCCTCCTAAAAAAGCCCCCCTTACATCACAACTCACGAGAGACGAAGACTGTAACGATAAAGAGAGAGAGAGAGAGAGAGAGAGAGAGAGAGAGAGAGAGAGAGAGAGAGAGAGAGAGAGAGACATCTGCTGGGAGTCTTAATTACAGAAAGTATTTGGAAAAGATCAGTGATAACAGAGACCAGATAACGGCGACCGAGTTAGAGATAATTCTGACCCACTATGATCAAGTGTCACTCCAGGACAAACTCGCGCTTGTTCGTCACTAGGGGCATAAACTCGCTCCAGTTCGTCATTAGGGGGGTACAAACTCGCTCCAGTTCGTCATTAGGGGGCACAAACACGCTCCAGTTCGTCACTAGGGGCACAAACACGCTCCAGTTCGTCACTAGGGGGCACAAACTCGCTCCAGTTCGTCACTAGGGGGCACACAAACACGCGCCAGTTCGTTACTAAGAAGCACAAACTCGCGCGAGAGTAGCTGAGAGATTAATGACCACAGACAACAGACTATCAGCACACATCAGGTCTGGGATAAACTCATCACTGGCGGCCGTGCAGCGTGGCTGGCTGGGTGGCGCGGCCACACTTGTTGCTCCAGACAATGGCAGTTCTCGCCCAGATGACGAGGAGCCTAATGACCGAAAATACAATCTTTCCCAGAGCGGCAACACGACCGAACTAACAACAGCAAGATGCCACAAACCAGGAAGACGCGACAATGTGAGAATGCCAGTGGTTTATGAGGAGAGGGAAGTATTGGATCAGCCTTGGATCAGAAAAGGACCATGTTGGATCAGAAGAGAACCATGCTGTACCACAAAGAAACGACACCTATCTCAGAAAACAGAATATAGCAGTATTGACTCAAAATACAGCAAATGTCTCAAAATGCAGGTGAGTTGTTTTAATATTAAATGACAATTTATCATGAAAAACAGGAATGTTATACCTTGAGGCTTCAGAGATAGAAAACTTTTATTTATCAATGAAATCAGAGGGGACGAGAGGGGGTAGCAGGCAAAAATATGATGAATTGCAGGATAAACTATGCTAAACGTGAGAGTTAAAGATGCCAAATCTGAATAACAGGACAGAGATGTATACAGCGAGATGTGTACCCCATTTCTCGGTGTATATTTACTGAGAGTTTACTTTGGTCCTGGACTATGTTCGGAACAAAAGCATACATACTAGTTGCTTAGTAAACTCTTGTGTTGGCATTACTAACGTCTCCAGAGATTGATAGGCTTCAGGATCTAAAGCCACTGTGTATTAGAAACATCAAAATTAGCAGAGGAAATTTGTCACAAACACTTCGAAGATTTAGAACGATATCGTGTAATAAACGAGTCAAACTTATGACGATAATTACCACAAACTTCTCTCTGAAAGATCTGTTTCTGAAATGACAAATAACTAACGCTCTGGCAAGCAAGCGGGAGGCTGGAGGACAACGCAAGCCTCATCAACGCCAGGAAACTCCACATGCCTATAAAGACTTCAAAACGACAAACTTCGGTATACAAGAGATGAACAACACAAACATGACGTACGTTAACAAGAATGATTCTATTCACACACACATCCTTATGCAAAAATTTCACAAACGCACGCATTATCAAACGTACAATATATGGTAATAAAATTACTATAAAACAACGCCAAGAACAAACAAGAAGCCAACAGAGACGACCAAACAGGCTACAACAGTACCAGTTTAAACAAATAATCATACCCAAGCACCAACTTACTTGAGTCCATAAACAAAGAAAGGCCCATAAGCATATGATTGAGCCTTAGCAACCGGAAGCAGGAGTTCCCACAACCTGTAGAAAAAACAACATCCAGAGTCGAGTTATCTTGATAATTAAGCAGTGCGGTGCTATAAAGGCGTCTGCACGAGCACACTGCGGTGAAATTAATCTCAACAGGGTACGTCCCTTCTCCTTGTGTTCCTTGAAAAACCTAACAAGACCGAATGGGAGAGAGAGCGAGAGAGAGAAACAAGAGCAAGCAAGCGTGTCCACAGCGTTTAAGGTGCCAGCCAAATCCATTATCGGCAGCCCTGAACGATTTTCGCATTGATTCCTGCAGGCGGTGTGTGTGTGTGTGTGTGTGTGTGTGTGTGTGTGTGTGTGTGTGTGTGTGTGTGTGTGTGTGTGTGTGTGTTTTGCTGGCAAATGTCGCTCGACCGACTGTGTGCATGACATTTGGGTCGTTCATGCCACATTCCTCCGTCAGTCAAGACGGAGAGTGGAAGCGATAGGGATACACGGGAGAGGAAGAGATAGGGAAATACGAGAGAGGAAGAGAAAGGGAGACACGAGAGAGGAAGAGAGAGGCGGAAAGGACTAGGCTTTATGTGCGGGGAAGAGGAGGGAGAAAAGTCAGAACGTGAAGAGAATTCGTCACCTCTCTTCCGCACAGATGTTATCCAAGATACTGTGCAAGTCGTGTCTGCCCTTCTAACACTGACAAACGTCCGGAGAATCCAAATCTATGAGATGAGAAAAATTCAATTAAATTCAAATATTATTTACCTAAGAGAAAGTCTAAATAATAACATGACATGGAATATCTATAATTATGTACAGTATATTTATAATTTAGATTTAGAAACTACATTTGTCAGTGGTTTAAAAATCCCTACAGAAGTGATCAAAAATCAAAATCAGAATGTATGTTTGTAACAACCTATAAAGATCATTACAGTAATGACTGAACTAAACAGATGTACATCAGGCTAAATAAATTTTTGCATTTCTGACACCGTGAATAATGTTAAGCTTTCAATTTGAGAGGTAATACATATATATATTTATATAAAAAAAAATAGTGGAGTTTACTAATTAGAGTTATAAGACAGATATTGGCACATTTCATATCACAAAATTATAATAATGAGACAGTTTAGAGAACTAATATAAACTAATCATAACGTGAAGTTATATAATAAATTTGCATTCCCTCAGCATTCTACATGAACATATTCTGGGGGTATTGCAGATGATCTATTAGCCTCTGTGGGTAGCTACCTCCGTGTCTATTCTCTCTCACCCTTTACTGTCCGACAGTCTATTCTCTCTCACCCTTTACTGTCCGACAGTCTATTCTCTCTCACCCTTTACTGTCCGACAGTCTATTCTCTCTCACCCTTTACTGTCCGACAGTCTATTCTCTCTCACCCTTTACTGTCCGACAGTCTATTCTCTCTCCCCCTTTACTGTCCGACAGTCTATTCTCTCTCCCCCTTTACTGTCCGACAGTCTATTTTCTCTCCCCCTTTACTGTCCCACAGTCTATTCTCTCTCACCCTTTACTGTCCGACAGTCTATTCTCTCTCACCTGTTTGCACTCTTCTACGTCATTGTGTCTTCCCTCACACCTCACTGTCTCGTTCACCAACTCACCCTCATTTGTTGATAAACATTTTTTGTTTTTCCTTTCCAGTGTCCCGTCTCAACCCCTCACTCATTTGTCATGTCACTGGTTAATGCCCCTTCATAATTTTATTTCTTTTGTTTTCATATCTCCCTCTTCCTCCTTTCATTTCTCTCCACTTTATACTCTCTCTGAATCACACTTTATCATTCCAATTCCAAGGAATTATTCATAAACGGTTGTAGATGTATAATTATGAGGCTTTCTATTATGTATACATGAGGAGGTCATCAAAACAGAATAACACGTAATAATTTGAATTATTTGTTGTGTAATATAAATTGCGAAGATTTATTCGTATGTGATTTATAGAAATCAATACAAGGTGTGGCTAGAGTGAACAGGTGTATAAATATATATATATATATATATATATATATATATATATATATATATATATATATATATATATATATATATATATATATATATATATATATATATATAATTAATATTCATATAGCTTTTTTATTTCATTTATCGCTACGTGTTTACATCTCTATCTCCAACTTTCTTCTCTCCTCTCACTCTCTCCCCATCCCATATCTCAGGCCGTAAGAGGTTCCCCTCCCCCACCACCAGCCTCTTGGTCGCGTCTGGCTTTGTGTTAAGGGCAGGTCCTCTGTCTGTCTGGGTGACATCGTGGCAGCGTGCGACCAACTCCTCCCCGGCCGCTCGTAAAGTAACGTAAATGGCAAGGTTAGGAAAGTGGTCTTCAATTTTCGATCGCGGTGGCGATGTTAAGCCTAAACACGCGCACAAAAATGCCTATATATACACAGTTCATTATATATATATATATATATATATATATATATATATATATATATATATATATATATATATATATATATATACACGACTGAAGCTACTGGATGGGTCTTAGAAATTATATTATAACAAACAACTACGTGAATCACACGCCATATTTCACACTTGATTCTCTGAAATTCTCCATATAGATGGCCTAGGGGTGTTTATAACTGCTAATGTGAGTGAAGCTAGCCCCAAGCGTCAGACCTTCAACTTAGATAAGCAAACAGATTGACATTCTTTCTTATGTCCCAGCTGTGTCTGGGTACAAGTGACAGGATGAACAACCCAGCGTGTTTTCTTCCTATTGGGGAGTGTTGTACGTGCTGCTATGGCGGTGCGTCCACTCAGAGGATGAGTGGCGCTGCCCAATAAACTTGTCCCTCGGGGCAAAATTTTAAATTTAAATTCTTTCTAATAGGTATAGATTGTCGTACCTAATACGTAAAGAAGACTAACAAGCCGAATTTCTATGAAATATTAAATTAGTTTTATATGTTCTCTTATGTAATAATGAGTTTTTTGTTGTGTTATATATGATTGGTATTCTTTTAACAATTTCGATATTTCGTCGTTCCCAAAATATTTTCTTATCGAGGTTGCAGGGTACACACATCACAAGTCATCAATTACATCACAAGCCATCAATTACATCACAAGTCATCAATTACATCACAAGCCATCAATTACATCACAAGCCATCAATTACATCACAAGTCATCAACTACATCACAAGTCATCAATTACATCACAAGCCATCAATTACATCACAAGTCATCAATTACATCACAAGCCATCAATTACATCTCAAGCCATCAATTACATCACAAGCCATCAATTACATCACAAGCCATCAATTACATCACAAGTCATCAACTACATCACAAGTCATCAATTACATCACAAGTCATCAATTATATCACAAGTCATCAATTACATCACAAGCCATCAATTAAAAAAATAATTACAAATGCGTACTGTCCACTATTGTCAAGCAGAGCACCCTCCCCCCCCCCCATTCCTGGTCTTGCTTACGTCGCCTGTAATATATTCATTAAAGTCATATTCAGCCGATGAATCAATATGAATATTATAATTATCAATTTAGGTTATACAGGAAGGGAGAATAGGCGTAAAATTAATTGGTCAATTCTATTATTATTATTGTTATTAAAGTGGATATTAATTATTGCAATAAGTCAAAGCGTGCAAAGTTTGCGGCAGTAAACATGTTGTGAAGCAATATAATTACTTTTCGTTTAAGTTCGACTGGAATCCAACTTAATATATAGGGTTTGTTTGCCTAAGTATCCACATAGAAAAAATGAAGCGAACATTCGCGCGAATGTTTTCCCTGTTTCAACACATTATCAAGGAATACAGACAGAAAATACATTGTTGTTGTTTTAGATTCAGCTACTCGGGATAAAATTTCCATGTAGCACGGGCTATAGCGAGCCCGTAAAAAAAGCCTGTTAGGAAGGGGGATGGAGTCAAAGAGAAGATGCTGTTTTAGATTTAGCTACTGAGAACGAAGTGTCCATGTAGCACGGGCTATGGTGAGCCCGTAAGGTACAGAGAAGATATGGTCTTGGGATTATATACCTCACTACTTCTGAGTAGATTGGGGCTCACCATAGCCCGTGCTACTTGGAACTTTTTATTCCAGGTAGCGAATCTTAAACAACAACAACAATTCTGAGTAGAATAAGATTCAAAACCGTATCGTATAATGGAAGCAAAATGATTTGAGTGGGGCTAAGCAATTCCATCTGTCTTGGTATGTACATATAGGCTATGCCATCTGTCTTGACATGTACATATCCGTTTAATAATTTTATACCTATCAAAATCTTACCAGTTATAAAGTTACCTAATTTATGTAGTCTTCGATTTTAATATGATTTAATATGATTTATTTTGCAGTTCTGTTGTAAAAGAACTTGAACTCCCTTAGATATTTGACCACATAAATTATGTTCTATTATTCTGCAAGCTAAGCTAAGCTAAACTTAGGCTAGGTTAGGCTAAGCCTAACTTAGAATAGGCTAAACCTAACTTAGAATAGGCTAAACCTAACCCAGGATAGGCTAAACCTAACCCAGAATAGGCTAAGCCTGACCTAGAATAGGCTAAGCCTAACCTAGAATAGACTAAGCCTAACCTAGAATAGGTTAAGCCTAACCTAGAAATAGGCTAAACCTAACTTAGAATAGGCTAAGCCTAACCAAGAATAAGTTAGACTATGCAGTGTTAGATGGTAAGGTTTAGGGTCTAAGAAATGGGCCATTAGGGGCCACAATTGTCATTAATTCTAACATTAATTACATTATATTCTTTAACGGAGATGTACAACTCTTCGAATAAATGTCAGCAAACTGGAGGTTGAGAAGCGGGACCCAAGAGGTGAATCTCAACCATGCAGTACAGATTGGGTTTGTACAATTAGGCAAGTACGTACATTACGGTAAACAATTTTAAATGATTAAAAAATCTAATTATATAATTTATCAACATGAATATGAGTAGTGGTCTTTAATGTAGGCTATAATGAACCAGTTCATTATACTTAAACTTAAATAAAATATAGGAAATATAATATTCTTTGCAAATAACCCATTGCCAGTTATAACAATAAACTCGAACACTATACATATACTTTCCTACTTACTGTATATGTATAGTCTATGTATAATTGTATAAGTATAATTTATGCAAGGCTCATTTGCTATGTTTTAGCCATATGTATAATGTTTTAGTTGCATGGTTTCCGCGTCTCATAATCATAATTAAGACAGCAGTGAACGTTGGTTTGTGATATCATTATACTATTTTAGAGCTTATATAAAGTCGATGTAAATCTTATAATTCAAATTTTAAGCCATTTGTTTCTCAGTGTTTCGTTTTACTTTTTTAATCTATCGTTCTGAACGTTTTTCACTGCAGCCTGTGGAGACAACAATAGAATGGGAATAGAAGATTTAAAACGTTAGACACGGACTCACATTATGAGTATTTTTATCCCGACTGACGTTATGAGTACTTTTGGTCCAAGTTCGCATTATGTATAGTTTTAGCCCGGACTCGCATTAAGAATACTTTTGAGCCGGACAAACATTATGAGTACCTTAGGTCCGGACTCACATTATGAGCACCTTAGGTCCGGACTCACATTATGAGTACATTTGACATGGAATCTTTATAATCTTGAACACAACGCCAAAACAAAAAGGAAATTATGTATATTCAGTCATTTCTCAACCCGTAAAGACAAATTAATACAAATATCATGACGAACTCCCAGCAACAGGGATACGTATACCGAGAGTATACTACGCTTCTTGGTGTATATTCCTTGGGCGTTTACTTAAAGTCTTGAACTATATTAATTGGTCAGAAAACAATTGTGGTGGTCTTAATCACCCTCCTGAGGTTGTTAGGCCTTATTGGTGTTACGTACCCTTATAAGATACGTAAGTAAATATATTAATATGTACATTTATAATTATGTGTAATTACAAGCATGTATATTGATGTACTTATATATGTTCTATGCAAACGTACATTCATGTTACAGTGTTGGCGTTAGGCCCAACGTATCGTGGGAATGATTGTTTATTTCTTTGTGTGATCAGTTTTCCCACGGGAACTAATGATTTATATGTGATCATAAGTGGGTAACAGAGGTGAATAATAATTGAGTGAACTGTATCTGGCAAATTGTCGTGGGATCGTCCGTTGCTGGGTGTGCATGCCATTATTCCCTTCTGTATGCATATTTTAATTACTATGTAAAGAAAGTTAGTACTTTATTTTGTGTATATCAATATGTATTAATTATTCATTAAGTTAGTTTAAGATTACTCTTGTCACAATGTATTGCTCCATTGTTGAAATAATAAATATTGTAACTTTGGCAATTTATTCGCGGGGCAAGGCAATCTGTTTTGATTCCCGTGTTTTGTTATTCAGTAGCTGAGCAGGAACCAGGGAGATAACATCTTGGAGTTAAGTTACATTTTTGTTCTGTCATAGCCATAAGTATAATAATATTGATTTAATGTCTG
Organism: Procambarus clarkii; assembly: GCF_040958095.1. Classification (NCBI taxonomy): domain Eukaryota; kingdom Metazoa; phylum Arthropoda; class Malacostraca; order Decapoda; family Cambaridae; genus Procambarus; species Procambarus clarkii. The sequence continues at coordinate 14,629,824 of NC_091159.1, read as the reverse complement.
GAAGTTACAGTGATATTTTTAATGTGACATATTGTGACCATATAATCATCTGTTTGCTTTTGAGATTTATTTAATATATTTATATATATATACTTGTTGTATCTCTTCTTCAGTCCTATGAAGATTTATTATTGTGCTCATTACTTATCAAGGGGTTATACTGGTGATTCGCTATTGAGAACAGCAGTTGTGTCGTATCCCTAGACGTAATTAAAGTTTGGCTGCTGTAGGATCACGAGCCTTAACATACGATAGGTAACAATTGGCACCAAACCAACCAAAACAGTTTATTTATGTGAGACATTTTTTTGGTAATATTATGCCGCTCTAATGGTGCCAGTTCTATTATAAATATTTATATTTTACTAATGGTGTTAGTTTATTCTTACGTCTATTTTCCTTTCGTTTTGCCTTTATCTGTTCCTAGAAAAGAGAAGAATTGTCATCTCCGTGTCTCTTTCTGGTTTTATTGCTCTAGCTCTTCTGTCAAGATTCGTCCCTATCTCTTCTTCGTCCCTGATATTCCTTCATCCATCTCCGTCCTCTTTTCTTATTCCTTCATCTATAACACCCATTCATCCATCTTTTTCTCCACTCCTTATCCTAACACCCTTTCATCCATCCCACTCTTTGTTCTCCGCCTCCATATCTAACCACCCCTTCATCCATCTGCTCGTCTCACCCGGTCTCAGATAATGGCAGCCACGTTGTTGATGTAATGGACCAGGCGGAGGGGAAGCCTAAGCCGCTTCTTCTAGGTGGCTTCACTCACTATTCATTCCTGGGGCCGGAGTCTCCTCTGATGTCTCTCTCTTGATGATGGTGCGGGGTCTGAGGCAGCATCCCTCACGCAGTCTCCCCTCTGATGCCGCTAATTATTTCTGCTGCCGGCGAGGGGAAGAACCGTATATAAATACTAACGTCACGATAAAAATTTGGACAAATTAAGGGATCTGGAGCATTGCGACGTTTATTGGATAGATGGGTGAATGGGTAGACTGTTGGTCCAAGACCAGGCTATAGGGCCATTCACCATTATACCATATAGCGCCGTAATGTAACACTGAGTACGCAGTAATTGACTATGTTTTGAGATGATATATTCGTGAAGTATAACTATCTACGGGCTCACCATAGCCCGTGTTACTTGGAACTTTTTGTTCCAATTAGCGAATCTTTAACAACAACAACAACATAGTGAAGTATTTATTTTGAATTTTAAACAAGTTAGTTATATTGCTTTCCAGCATACTCTGATGGGATTAAGTTAAGACTGTAAGCTAGAGTTATACATATTACGGTCGTAATAATTTTTATAGGTTTCAAACATTAAAATATAAGTAATTTTGAAAATAACTTTCTAAAACGTGTATGGAATTTATTGTTAACTTCAAAGTGTGTTTCTTCTAAATATTTCTCGGCTTGATTATTTTTAATCATTATGAAATTGTAATTAATATCGGACAATTTTGAAAAAGAATCTACTTGATACTGGTTAAGTTTCTTCATCTTCTGGTGTGTGGTTTAGTTCTAAATTTTCCCAATATTCACTAATCAATATTTTATTATATTACTCAATAGAATACGTTTTTCCTAATAGATTCACTAAGAAGGAAGTTTTTATAATAAGGGATTTTTTTTATACATTTTTGCCGAGATAATATTCCAAAATTTTCTAAAAGGGAGAGCTCAGTTATATTGAATAGTACATGATAGTTCTATCATGTGCTCTCAATACCTCAGGGTGTACTCAAGTAGTGCCGCAGAGTACACAGTGGCTGGTATGTCACTACCTTGATGTGTACTCATGGTAGAGTCACAAAGAACTCAGTGTGGGTGTGTACTCATGTATAGAATTATGTAGTGCGTACTCATAGGTAGTCACAATATCTCATTGTTTACTCATGGTTAATCACAGTATCTCAGTGTGTACTCATGAGTAGAGCCACAGAGTACCTCGCTGTGAACTCATGGGTAGAGCCAGAGTACCTCGTAGAGTACTCACGGTTAGTCACAGAGTACCTCGCTGTGTACTCATGAGTAGAGCCACAGAGTACCTCGCAGAGTACTCATAGTTAGAGCCACAGAGGACCTCGCTGTGTACTCACGGGTAGAGCCACAGAGTACCTCGCAGAGTACTCATGGTTAGAGCCACAGAGTACCTCGCTGTGAACTCACGGGTAGAGCCACAGAGTACCTCGTAGAGTACTCACGGTTAGTCACAGAGTACCTCGCTGTGTACTCATGAGTAGAGCCACAGAGTACCTCGTAGAGTACTCACGGTTAGTCACAGAGTACCTCGCTGTGTACTCATGGGTAGTCACTGAGGACACACAGGTAAGAAGCCTTTTGATCAGAGACGGACGCCAGTGTCAAGGGAACGTCCTTTGATTAAACAGACGACGTTGCAACGGGCAAAAGCCCTTTAGTTAGAAAACTGAAGGGAACTAATTGAAAGAGATACGACATGCTAAATGAAAATATTTTTTTAATTGCCCCCAAAGGATACAAAAAATTCTTTTGAAAAAAAATAAAAGATACAATTTAAAAAATAAATGCATGAAGGAAATTTTAAAATAATTTACAGTTTTCTGGGGGAATTTATTAAAGGCGTACATATACACCAAAGGGTATAAGGGGGAAATACAGCAGGAGTATAAGGGGAATACACTTGTAGTGTATTTTTCCTCTTGTCTCGTAGCAGTAGAGGATGTGGAGGTGTGGTGACTGGCGCTCTGAAGGTGTGGTGACTGGCGCTCTGAAGGTGTGGTGACTGGCGCTCTGAAGGTGTGGTGACTGGCGCTCTGAAGGTGTGGTGACTGGCGCTCTGAAGGTGTGGTGACTGGCGCTCTGAAGGTGTGGTGACTGGCGCTCTGAAGGTGTGGTGACTGGCGCTCTGAAGGTGTGGTGACTGGCGCTCTGGGGGTGTGGTGACTGGCGCTCTGGAGGTGTGGTGACTGAGGCTCTGGAGGTGTGGTGACTGAGGCTCTGGAGGTGTGGTGACCGAGGCTCTGGAGGTGTGGTGACCGAGGCTCTGGAGGTGTGGTGACCGAGGCTCTGGAGGTGTGGTGACTGAGGCTCTGGAGGTGTGGTGACCGAGGCTCTGGAGGTGTGGTGACCGAGGCTCTGGAGGTGTGGTGACCGAGGCTCTGGAGGTGTGGTGACCGAGGCTCTGGAGGTGTGGTGACCGAGGCTCTGGAGGTGTGGTGACCGAGGCTCTGGAGGTGTGGTGACAGAGGCTCTGGAGGTGTGGTGACCGAGGCTGCAAGGCAAGACAGATTGGTTGAAGGCCTATCAACCTCTGCAGTGTTAATGAAGCCTAATCATTCACTTGTGGGGTATTATAAGGCCTATAACCTCAGTAGAATTACAGCCTGCCTGTTTACCTGAGGGCCACTATATCTCTAGTGACCTCGACGGGGACAGGATGCCGGCAGCTTGTCAAAGTCCACCACCTTTTTATTTTTGTTAAGCCCTATAAATCACTAGAGGGTTATATTAACCTGTAAATTTAACGATATTTATGGAGGCCTATCAACTTTTGCTGGGCTCTTAAAGCCATGCCACTTGCTTCCATCTGCAAGAATATTTTAGTCTTAGGCACAGAACTCAGCAAATGCTATTTTACGTTATTTCTCTTACATTTTTATTAAAAAATATTCAGCTTCAATTTACATATAGTACACGTGTATATTATGGAGATTGCCTCTATGTTCTTCCCGTTCCCCGTATATGAGGCTACTCTTAGCCAGTAACATAAGCCTCATATTAAGTAATCTATTCTCTCGAAATATCTTGCTACAAAATTGGCAGTACTCTGATGAAACTGGCTCCATCTTCCTCAAAATAGGTATTGGCCTCAATCCCACCCACACACCTACACCCCCACACCTCCCACCATCCCCCACTCACCAGCCACCCCACCACGCACCCCACAAATACATTCATCCCACACACTTGTCTCAAAGGGACACTCACCTAAGCTGGGACAGAGGCGCTGCCTTGCATCAACACGAGCCGAATTCAAAGATCAAAGGCACTTTGAAGAACCAGGATCCCATTGCCTGCCTCTCAACGCCTAGAACCTGAGTTAACATCCCATCAACAACCCAAGATTATCTTATCTATATCACCTGTAAAGTTATCGTTTGCTTCAACGCACTGTAACTAGTCATTATGCTGTCCAGGTTCTGCTGATCAGCCTCCCACGTCTCCAAGCTCCAGGTTCACAGATGTCAACAAATATGCTGATGTAGCCTAAGACAGACCTCGAGGTACTAACATCACTGGTGGGAATACAGAAGAAGGGGAGAGTAGATTCTGTTTATAAATAACACTTATAAAGAAGAAGAAAATAACACTTTTCTGCTTATAAAGATGGAACTTTGGGAGAGATGAACACAGGGAGGTAATGGTAAATATTTGACACCAGTTGCCTGTAAATTTCCGATGAATGTTCCCTGCCATAGTATGTACCCTGTCACAGTATGTACCCTGTCATAGCATGTCCCCCTGTCACAGTATGTAGCCTGTCACAGTATGTCCCCTGTCATAGTGTGTACCCTGTCATAGTATGTAGCCTGTCACAGTATGTACCCTGTCATAGTATGTCCCCTGTCACAGTATATACAAGAGTATTGAGTCAAGAGGATATTTGTCTCTAACTTGGCTTAATTACAGGTGTAATTAAGCCAATTTAATTAATAATTATTATGATGTGATTTGTTGAACAGCCCCTAAATTGTGTTCACTGCAGGTGTCAGTGATGTTGTTTGTTTTGTTCAAAATATTGTTTCTCTCGTTCTGTTCCGGTAGTGTCAGTGTTGTGATGCCCTTCAGTCCTCGCTGCCTGCGCTAGCCTTAATGGTAACTGAAGGGTATATATGGTTTAGAAATGATTCAGAAGGAACAGTAGAATTCGTCCTCAATAACTTTGATTTGATATTTCAACATACTCTTGATAAATGTATTTTATCCATCATTTTGGGTTTTCCTCCTTGATCTTACACGTTAATGCTAAATTTATTAAACGTTTACATTTTTATTTAGAAACTAGCTGTACCCGGCCACGCGTTGCTGTGGCTTAGCAACACATGCGCGTTACTGAGCCACAACAACCCTCCCCTGTTCCCTCGTCCTCCCAACCATTCCCCATTCCTCGTCCCCTCGTCCTCCCAACCATTCCCCCCCCTCCCTCGTCTTCCCACCATCCCCAAGTCCCCTATCCCCTTGTCCTACCCACCATTCCCCACTCCCACATCCCCTAGTCCTCCCCCACCATCCCCTCGTCCTCCCTGCCATTCCCCCCCTCCCCATCCCCTCGTCCTTCCCACCATCCCCAACTCCCGTCCCCTCGTCCTCCCCACCATTCCCCACTCCCTCGTCCGATGCATTACCAAATGATCTGATGTTCCCTTCAGAAAAGTAGGAACATCAAATGATCTGATGTTCGCATCACTGAAAAATAGGAAAAGCAGTTAAATAAACGAAATGAAAAAATGAAAAAATACAAAAAATAAACTATACTCACGAAATGAATGGTAGGGTAAACAACACAGTTCAATTCCAGCGCAATGTCACACAATAATTAAATAAAAATGAAAATAAATTGAAATCTATGAAAATTCAATTTATCAATGCAATCAGAAACATAGAATTGGAATCGTAACATAGTTATTATAGCGTGTGTTTCTTTTACGGGCAACAGATGGCGCTGTTTTTCAAAAAAAGCATGTTTTTACCTGTCACAGGTGTGGCATCTATATAGTAGGTATATAAAAAAACGCGCGTATTCGAATGGAACGTTGTCAAAATTCCAAAGCAATCGGTAAAGAGGTTTCGGAGGTTTCCCTCACCTGAAAAACAAGTTAAAAAAAAAGTTTTTACATGTCACAGACGTGACATCTATATAGTATGTGTATAAGAAGCACGCTCGTATTCGAATGCAACGTTGTGTCAAAATTTCAAAGCAATCGGTGATGAACTTTCGGAGAATAGCGATTTTGAACAAACGAACATATACATTTTTATTTATATAGATTTTTGTACAAAACGTTCCCAGAGACCAGGTTGTTGTGAACGGAAACAAAGGCTACAATCAACTTATAATATTGAGACGTTTCTTTACGTAAGACGAAAAACCTAACAAACTTAATTTCAAGTAATAATAATAAAAGTAATATTTAATAATAATAATAATAACAATATTGACAAATTATTGTGTGTATATATATATATATATATATATATATATATATATATATATATATATATATATGTGTGTGTGTGTGTGTATAAAATCGAAATTCAGTAGTAGTGTTAAAAGCGTTTCGTCCATGAAGGCCAGCCCTGACCATACCCCCAAGCAGCACCAGACAGACTGCTTGATCCATGACCCGCCTCTAATATATGACCACATATTTCTCCTTGACAAATTGACCTCTTGTCGCATGAATGATACGGCTAGCGCATGCGGTGAATATGTTGTGGTTATAGTGTCTTGAGGAAATGTGGAGGTTTTGGGGGCGCCTATGGGCGGTGAATGTGGTTTACGTACTTATGCTGGGTGACTGCTCACCTAACGGTGTTTAGAAGATGCTGCATATTTAATGTTATTTATTAAATGCTTCATACCTGATACTTACCTAATACTTCTTGTCTGCTATTTCATTGCCTGATAGTTCTTACCTGTTAGTGTTTGTGGGTAGGCTGGCCTCCTTATGGTAACTGGCGCGGCTCTCCTCACAATTCCTCATTATTCGTAACTGCCTCAGTCGCCTCATAAATCCATTTTCTATCCCCTACACGCACACTCAACCATTCCATCCTATCCTCTTTTGAGCCCCCTCCCCCCTAAGCCACCCTCGTAACGTTCACTATGGGGTACGTTCCCGCCAGACTGGGACCCAATTTTTCTCCGTGAACGAGAAAAATCACCCGTCCGACAACCAATAAGCATTTAATTATGTCAAGGCAACCAATAAGAATCGTGATTTGCGTTAGCGGGAAGCTGACGTCACCGCAGGGAAAGGAATGTGATTGGTAGTTGCCAAGACAATTTGTGAAGGAGACGGATTTTAGCGGGAAAGGTAATGATACGTTCCCTGCAAATGATATAGGAAGATGCATTCTGACTCCTCTTAGCAGGCTGAGAGCTTTCCCTATACATAGTTCCTGGTAAGTTTTATATGATCTTACTAGTGTCCCCTGGAACACGACCCGACAATAGGTTAACTACCAGGTATTCAATTACTGCTGGGTGAACAGGGGCAAACTATTATGGATTGGTTCCCAGTTAATCCTCCCCGGATTTGGTCACAGGTCAAGTGTGTGTGTAAATATAGTTAGAAGGTCAACTTCTGACCATTCCAAGGATGCATCCACCAAAAACTCATCCGTGTACCCATTTACTGCTAGGTGAACTGAGGTATGACGTGAAAGAAAACGCGGCCAATTTGTTTCCACTGTACGGGATTCGAACCTGTAACCTACGACTAAGAAGTTATTGTAATGATAATACTCCTCCCCCGGTTGATAACCTTAAGCCCAACATCAAACTAAAAAGAAGCTGTTGTTGTTTTTTAGATTTAGCTACTCAGAACCAAATGTCCATGTTGCACGGGCTATGGTGAGCCGTAATAAAAGGAAGCGTTAGACAGCAATTAGATACTCTAAGCCTCTACCTCACCGCCCGAGGAAGCTAACCTGGTCATCGGAGGGCATCTGGAGCCTGGAGCATCATAGACACAAGTCGGGCCAGTAGACGTAAGAGCCAACAGGAAGCAAGGTGCCCGGAGCGAAGGGCTGCATGCACTTTCAGGGGTAAATTATGCAATTTTGACAGACGTGTATTTTGGATGTCTGTTGTTCTTTATTCTTAAGTTAAATCTACACAAATTTTACTAATATTTGCATAGTGTTTTTTTAACATATTTAAGTAATTCTAGACTGATTGATATTTATATGACTGAGAGAGAGGCAGGGAAACATTGTGAGATGGAGAGAATGTGAAGGGAGAGAGGGTGAGAGAAGGCGTGAGGTAGAGAGAATAGCAGGGGGAGAAAGGGAGAGAAGATATTAGGGAGAGACGAAGCCTACCGGAGACATCCATCAAAGGGAGGGTTTGACTGCTACTACCACAGTTCATTTGGGCGATGTTGAAAGTCATTTGTCAGGGTGAAGAACGCTCTTAGCGGAGTGGCGATGCCGGCCCGGACACCAGATTAATGACGCAGCATCCCAAACGAGGCGCCGGGGGATGAGGGGGGAGGGAGTTGCATCTCACCAGAGATCGTCACTGTGAGGGTCGAGGGGGTAGCATCATACAAGGGGTCGTACCGGTTTGAGGGGAGAATAGGGACGAAAAGGCAGGAGATGAAGGAAATGGCTATCGCTGTGTAAAGTGAGATGTCTTTATGTCTTCTCTCCCTCTGTACGGTGGACGGTATAGGCTAGTCTCCCCTCACTCCTCAACTCTAGGATAACATAATCCCTCACCAAGGACGTGAGAAGCCTGGCAATGTGCATTATTGGATATATTTCTTCTTGTTCCCCGCCTTTCCTCTCATTCTCTCTCTCTCTCCATCCCTTCCTCTCCACTACCTTTCACACCATTCCATCTGCATCGTGAGCTTTTCCATCCACCTGCGTCCCTCCTTCTCTCCGTTCATTAAATTTCCTTCACTTTCCTCCTCTTATCTCAGCTTCTCCCCGTTTCTCACCGCTAACCTTGCTACCTTCTCCTGTCGCCGGGGCTGTGTTATACCCGGGGCTGTGATATGCCCGGGGCTGTGTTATACCCGGACTGTGTTATACCCGGGGATGTGATAGACCCGGGGCTGTGTTATACCCGGGGCTGTGTTATACCCGGGGCTGTGCTATACCCGGGGCTGTGATATACCCGGGGCTGTGTTATACCCATGGCTGAAGAATGCCATGTTGACACAGTAAAGTGTCAACAGAGGCGTTTCCTATCTTTCTCATCATTGCCGTGAGACTGCCATACACAGACTATGTATTATTTCCTCCCACTCTTGTGTTGTGAAACATTTATTAATCAATTATTATGATGATGGGAATGACAAATACAATTATCATATCAAGAAATGTTCCCAAAAGGCATTTAGCTAATTAAATAATAGATGCTATATATCTATTTTTATAAAATTTGGATTACATTTTTCATATTATCAGGCATAGTGCCAAACTCTAATGGCATGCAATCTACTGGACAAGGGTTTGATTCTGCTCCTGTTTACGTAAAGTGTTTCTCGCATACTTCAATGGGCCTTGGAGACATGTAAACACTAACGAACATTATTCATTCTATATTTTGTATACCTTGTAATTTTACCATAATAACTACTCATTTATTAATTCACTTCACATACGGGGCTTAACAACAGGTAAATTTTAATTTGGTTATACGAATAAAGGCGATAAGATGGCACCAAAACAAAAGATGAGCTTCGGGTCAGGCCGTGATAGCCTCGTATAAGGACAGCAGTAATCTCCTGTTTTTCTCTCCAATTTCCTTGCTTAGGGCAATGCAGGTCTTTATCAGGAGGTGGAGCGGCGCTGGGAGCGTTGGAGACCGCCTCCGCTTCTACCACACGTTAACCAAATGGTTTCCGCCGTCCGTTGGCGTCGTTATATGGCTGAATGATGTTGTTAACAGGAACAGAGGATATGGAAACTAACACAGGGATATATACACTGAGAGGTATACCCGACTTCTCGTTTTATAAACACTGAGAGTTTACGTTGGACCTGAATCATTTTCAGGACTAAAGTATACTTGCTGGGTGGTCAGTAAACTATTATGGTAGCCTAAATAACCTCCCGCGGTTGACCAATCAGGCCGTGAACCTGGATTCGCTGCCCTCAATGTGGTCTAACTGATCCCTAACCCCGGTCTATGGAGGAGAAAAGAAAATTAAGATATACAAATTTATCCTTGAATGGCCACGTCTGGGTTAAAAAATAAGCTAAAAAAAATAACACTTTGAAAACTGAATTGAATTTAGTATAGTATGGTGCAAGTAAGAGAATATTGTAAGCAACAGTGTATTTACAAAGCATCAATGTCCCATCCATGTGAACAATAAATACATGGAGCTAGTATTACATTCCTTCGTCTAACGAAGCTAAATTTGAAAAGCATTTCAATGGTGCTTTCATATTAGAAATTAATTTGCCACTATGAAGCCTAATTGTGATTTATTTTGAAACTGCGATTGAATATGCATCTCTTAGCTGCTTGGAAATGTCAACTTACATATAGTTAACTATTTTTTCTTTTATATTTTTGAGAGAAATTATATTATATTATATATATATATATATATATATATATATATATATATATATATATATATATATATATATATATATATAATATACACACACACAATTTCACGACTTTACGAAAACATTGATCAAACACGTGCCTTTTCTATACGAGTTTAAGTGTAAACTGAGAAGTGCCGTTGATATAAGAATTAAATTGTTAAGACAAAATGTGTGTTCTTAGGGTTATAATAGTGAGACGTAGCCTCAAGGGACGCATTGTGCTGACCGAGTACCTGCAGACTGCGGGAGTTACTGGCCAAGTTTTGGGAACAACAAGGGCATTATCGTGACGGAGATGGGGACATATGTTGGAGATTCTCCCCCACTACCTCCGCCATTTCCTATGTAGTGCTCAGCAGATCTCAGTAGCATTCGTTGCCCCATTTTTCCCAAACAACTCGTGCTACTAGTCCCCTTCCACCAATACCACCTGTGCACTAAATTATCAATCGTCTCCGTCCACTGACTCCTCCACGGCCTCTTCACCTTCAGGTGGGAGGTGAGGACCCACCAGGTAGTCCATAATCTCCAACACAACCCTCTACTGTTTTATCTTAATTTCTTTTTGTTTCGATACAGTAGTCTCCCCTCTCCCTCCTTCTCTATACTTCGTATTTGCCTCCATAATGCAAGTATACATACATATGGGTTTAAACATGCATGTGAGTGTATACATGCATACACGAGTGTATACATGTTTGAGTGTATAAATGCATGCGAGTGTATACATACATGTGAATGCTAAAAGCTGCGTTAAAGCTTCCCTAGGAATGGAAGTAAACGGAATTGTCTTTGATTAAGCGTAATTCTTAGCAATATGCAAAGCCTCACCAAGAAACAACTGGTAACGAAACACTGAATCAAAACGTTTTGTTTTTGTGAGTATATTCACTTTAAAGTGTTCCTAACACTTCAAATTCTTTGGCTGGGAGTATTTCATGTGTAGCGCTTCTGTTGTGTCTCATCTCCAATCGAGTATATTGGTTATGGTGCTCAGGACCTCTTTGGTTGTGTATAGAAATTATGTAAACATGGCGGCGTTTCGTCAATGCCAGACAACTTGAAAGAGATGTTATTGTTCTTATGTATTTATAACCGTTAGGATTTGGGGACCTGTCAGTCTCAAAGCTGATAGTCCAAAGGCATAGATATCATATGTATCTTTCAAGACATCTGTTTGGTGTCGGGAGAGTTCTTCAGAGTATGTTAATTTTCTTAAATGTAATTAATTTATTTTATCAAGGAAACGCAAAACTTGCCAAAGGCTTAACAGGTGGTCTGCACAGTACACTAAATTGTACACCAAAATCAACGTGCTGGTGATTTTAGTGTACAATTTTAATCCTATATTCCTCTATTCCGTTCCAACATCCTCACTGATAAAACACCGAAGCGTACAATACTGAAGGAAATATATATTAAATGATATTAGTTCATAATCCAACTTCCGAGCCTAGGATTTCCGCACTAATGTAGGCACGTGAGACACCAATGGTCACATGGCGGGGTTACGAAAACAGCGCCACCTACCGGGCAGTTAATGAACGAATTACGCAATATAAACACTATTAGTAAATCAATCTACACCAGACTCTGTATGATTACTTTGAATTTAATATTAATTGACCTCATTTAGGTTACTGTAAAATAAATTAAAAATTGCATGGTCAGCGATCGAGTTGGCAAGCCGGAATGTACCTACAGACACTAGCTAACGCCGCGATTTTTTTGTTATATTTATTTTTACATGCGTACATGCGAATAAATACAATAAGACAGAACAAAACAGAACACAAACACAAAGGCACAAAACAAAGAAAGACAATATACACTAAATACCGGCCTGATGGGCCGACAACAAAACAATGAGCATAAACACAAAGGAACACAGTAAATATAGACAACAAGACAATACAGGAGGGTAATGGAAATAAACAAAAAACTACACATAGCACAAAATCACAGTAGAAAAGGAACAGTGCAAGACGTGTCGTGCAATGTTAAGCGTACAGGCAAGCATAAGTAAGGCAACAGATCACAATAATCACAAAGGCACAGTTACAAAGGACAAAGGCACAAAGTTATAAAGGACAAAGGCACAAGGTTACAAAGGACAAAGGCACAAAGTTATAAAGGACAAAGGCACAAGGTTACAAAGGACAAAGGCACAAAGTTATAAAGGACAAAGGCACAAGGTTACAAAGGACAAAGGCACAAAGTTATAAAGGACAAAGGCACAAGGTTACAAAGGACAAAGGCACAAAGTTATAAAGGACAAAGGCACAAGGTTACAAAGGACAAAGGCACAAAGTTATAAAGGACAAAGGCACAAGGTTACAAAGGACAAAGGCACAAAGTTATAAAGGACAAAGGCACAAGGTTACAAAGGACAAAGGCACAAAGTTATAAAGGACAAAGGCACAAGGTTACAAAGGACAAAGGCACAAAGTTATAAAGGACAAAGGCACAAGGTTACAAAGGACAAAGGCACAAAGTTATAAAGGACAAAGGCACAAGGTTACAAAGGACAAAGGCACAAAGTTATAAAGGACAAAGGCACAAGGTTACAAAGGACAAAGGCACAAAGTTATAAAGGACAAAGGCACAAGGTTACAAAGGACAAAGGCACAAAGTTATAAAGGACAAAGGCACAAGGTTACAAAGGACAAAGGCACAAAGTTATAAAGGACAAAGGCACAAGGTTACAAAGGACAAAGGCACAAAGTTATAAAGGACAAAGGCACAAGGTTACAAAGGACAAAGGCACAAAGTTATAAAGGACAAAGGCACAAGGTTACAAAGGACAAAGGCACAAAGTTATAAAGGACAAAGGCACAAGGTTACAAAGGACAAAGGCACAAAGTTATAAAGGACAAAGGCACAAGGTTACAAAGGACAAAGGCACAAAGTTATAAAGGACAAAGGCACAAGGTTACAAAGGACAAAGGCACAAAGTTATAAAGGACAAAGGCACAAGGTTACAAAGGACAAAGGCACAAAGTTATAAAGGACAAAAGCACAGGTAGAAATTACAAGGCACAAAGTTATAAAGCACCAAATACACAAAACAGCGGCCTGAAGGGCCGACAACAAAACAATAAGCACAGCAGTACAATGACAAAATACCCAAACCCTCACCCAACAACCCAACCCGTGAAACAACACAAAACAAGCCGACTGGCCCTGAAAAACCACACAAAGAGGTACAACACATAACACCAATAAAGTAAATACAATACACTCACGCACGCAACCTCACACCACGCACACAAACGAACACCACAACACATAGCACAAACACACAACAACAACAAAAAATCACTTAAAAGAAGAAGACACGACAGTGGTAGGCAAATACTTCTCAGGAAAATCATGCCTAGGATATTTCTGCTTATAAGCCTCCCACACTAAGTACTCCCAGTCGCTAGGACAACGGTCCCCCTGCTTCAGGGGGGCGGGCATAAACTCGGGAACCACCAGATCAGGCGGAAACGGCAACATCCGGAGCTGGGCGACAGTTGTCGCATAACGAAGAAAGGCAGGACGAAGGGAAGCAGAAGACACGGAAGAAGCGAACGCAGGCCCCCGAGACGGCCCCGCCGCCGGACGCACAGGAGAAGACGACGAAGGCAGCCGAGACGGCAACCCCACACCTGATACCGCAGGAGACACAGTGGAGACGGTCGGAGACGGGACAAGTAGCAAAACCGCCGCCGATGAACCAGGGGACGAAACTAGGGGCACAGCACCCCCAGAGCGAGCAGTCTTCTTGGGACACCATCACCAGGCCACTACGCTCACCAGCAGGAGGAACCACCCCCACGCAGAACCGGAACCATCCGACGCAGGCGACGCACCGGAATCAAGCTCCACAGGCACCTCACGAGAAGAACCATCTATACAGGCAGCCGCAGGCATATGGACCTCCGCCACCACCGAGGAATGCGACGGAACCTCACCACTGTCACTGGAAGATCCACCATCGTCGAATTCTCCCGCATCAGCCCAATCAGAAGATCTCCGGGAACGCTTGGGCACCGGCCTCACATCATCAGAGCCGGATGTCGACCCAGAGACCCGGACAACACAAGCCGGGCGAACCTGTAACGTACGATTATGTTACGTTGTTGGGTTGATTAGATACACAGTGTTTAGTGAGTTTCATATTTATTTAGTAGTCCTGGATACAGCAGTGTGAGGCCGGAGTCGCGGAGCTCTATGTGGGAGAGCGTTGTAGCTGGATGAGGTCGTATTCTGCTGTCTGCTCTGTGTCGAAGCTGTAGCGTCTAGGGTCGATTAGAACTGCCTACACCGAGTACTACATTCTTGATTGTACTGGTTTGCTATTCAATTGATTGATAAAGATTAAGCCACCCAAGAGGTGGCACGGGCATGAATAGCCCGTAACTTTGCTATTCTCAAATCGCTGGCTTATATACGGTTACTACACCTCACTGTAAGATAGGAGGGTGGAAAAACTGTTACCTGTAAATAGGGATAGGATTATAGCTTGTGTAATTAGTTATGCCATTAAGATGATGAGATGATGGAGCAGGTATAGGTTTACTCGCTACAAACCGACGTCCTCCGCAGGACGGCAGCATCCTCAACCACACGGGGAACCAGGTCGAGCACAGTAGGAGGTCCCACAGCGACCCCAGCACCCAGCACATCCTGGGCACACGGCGAGTGTGCAGTGACAGGCACCACAGACGGAGAGCAGGAAGACGGGCGAGTCGTGCATACAGGAGCCGGAAGAACCACGGAAGCATCCAGGACAGCAACCGGGGCAGGACGAACACCCGACGGCGACACAACCGCCTGAGAAGAGGCAACCCCAACAGGCGATACAGCCCCTGGAGGAGGGGCGACATCTGCAGGAGACGCTTCAGGCGACACACGGGGCACGGCAGCAGGTTAAGCGGCGTCCACACCCACCGAATCCTCCTCCACAGAGAGCGGCGGGAAATCCTCCTCACGGAAGAGGTTGACGGGCGCGACGGCAGGTTCAGAGCACCCAGCAGCCTGATGACCCAAGAGGCCACAACAGTAACACGTACGGGGCTGGCGAGCATAAAACACTCGAACAGAACACCCCAGAAGCCTCACTTGAGAAGGAATGTCACCCGCAGCCTCATTCCTAGGGTGCGAATATTGGACCGCACACCCTTTAGCGGACCCGAGGAGAGCAGGTGCAACCGCACACTGACGACCGCCCCAAACTGGCCGAAATAACGCCTCAGCAGTCACTCCGGAAATTCCAGGGGCGCCCCATGCACGCTTACATACGTGACGGCACCACTGCGATCGGAGACAGTCACAGTGCCAGCACCCTAGGGCAGGGGCAAGGTCCGCCCCTCGTACCGACGTAAACACGCCTTATATACCTCCTCCGTCGTTAGTTTAACAACCACTCTAGGGGCAGACACCAGCTCAACACCATAGACATCCTCCACAGGAACCCGCAGCATGTCACACAGCGCCAAACCCAACTCGGGATAACCCGCCCGAGCAGAAAACTCGAGGCCTATTGACTGGGCACGCAAAACAGGGAGGAAGAGGGCCCCCATGGCGCCGACACGCTAAACCGCACCTGCCCCCTCGCAACTCTAGGTAGCAACTCTGGCAGGTCAATCGAGCGTGTCTTGACCCCCTGGCGGCCAACGAGCGAATCCTAACGCCGCGAAATTGCTGTTAGCCTCGTCGCGCTGAATACAACTACAGTGCACTTGAATCAGTTAGATCTGGCGCATTTTTAATAACTTATGTTTTAGTAAATTATCAGTATTAGAACAACCGAATTCAAATAGCTTTACGAATAAAACAAATCATTTTCAAGCACAATCGCTGATTGGGTGGTTGGTGGGGGAGGGGATTGAATGGTGTGGGCTTCACAGCTTGACCTGGTGACATCCAATGACATAATCCATCAATGGAGGGCTGGTGAGTGGTCGTTTGCCGTTGCTGTGGGGGGGTGTGGAGCTCCCGCTGGTCGGGGCCCCACCTGCCAGTATGGACGGGGCTGGTACTAGCCGTATCAGAAGAATAGACACAGTGCGGCTGGATTTTTCTGCTGATGTGGATTGGTCCGTTGTAGAAGTTACCCTCCTCGACGTCCTCCGTGTTGACGTCCCCGAGCTCCTGGGCCTAGAGAAGTTGTCGCCCGCCCGTGTTGCGGTGTCGTTCGCCAAGTCAAATGTATACCGGGAGTTTGTGGCCCGCTGGAATGGCCGCACGCCTCCTCTTCCGGATTCGGCTGTGTCTGTAGAGATCTCTGATCCCTGGGGGCCCTTGACGTTTGTGAGTATTCACGGCGTGCCGGTGACCTTCCCCGAGGCGGCCCTCATGGCCTTGTTTACGCGGTTTGGGTCGGTGGTGAAGCACCGGTTCAACACTTTGATTGCGGGCCGACTGAAGGGGGTCCGGCTGGGTTCACGCAAGCTTGTCATGCGGCTCACAAGCCCTATACCGTCCAGGGTCTCATATCGTGGGCTGTCTCTGAGGACCTTCTATCAGGGGCAGACCCGGACGTGTTTCCGGTGTGGTGCTGAGGGCCACGTCGCGGCCGGTTGTGACGCTCCTCATACAGATGCCCCTTCAGTTTTCCTAGAGGATGATTTTCCTCGCTTATCTGTGCATGTGGACTCCCCGGCGGATTCTCGCTCTGTGCAGGTGCCTGGTGTGGATCCCGCGGCGGTTCTGGATGTCGATCCGTCTGGACCGGATGTGTCTGCCCCGCCGGTGAGCTCGGGGGACCTGGGGGCGCCTGTTTCGGACCTTCATCGTTCGATGACTGTGGACGTGCATCCGCATCCGGTGACCTTGGTAGGGGTGGTGCCTGAGTCTCCTGCTGGAGGCCGTGTGCTTCCCGGGGCTGACGGTGCGGTGGTATGTGTGTCTCCGCCCACGTCTTCTGCCTCGTCGCCTCTGGGAGTTTCCTCGTTGACGGGTACCTCTTCTATTCAGCAGGTTCCGTCGCCATCCCTGGATACCTCACGTGTGCTGACGTCTTCCCTTCCGCCTGTTGTGTCTCTTCCTTCTCCGACTCCGGTCTCCGTTCCTAGTGGTGGCTTTTTGCCCCGCGTTGTTGAGGCTGCTGTTCTGCGTGAACGTGCTGGCCCGATTTTGGGGCCGCCTGTCGATGGTTCTTTTGGGACACCGCTTGTTGGGGGTGACAGCTCCGACGATCAGCAGCCTCTGTTTAAGCGCCGTCGATCGGCTCGGGGTGCGTCACCTCGCCAGTCGTGGGCGGAGGAGCGGGATGAAAAGGAGGATGATGATGTGGCCGACGCTGTGTTGCCTCCTGTGGTGCCTTCTGAGTTGGATGCTGTGCCTCCTGCTGGTGGCTCCCCTCAGTGGGCTGTTGCCCCTGGTAAGAACGACCTTGTGGTGGTGTTGACAAAGGATGTGAAGCGGGGGGGCCTCTGCTCCTGTTCCGGTTGGTGGGGGCTCTAGGGCCCTTGCGGAGCCACCCTCCGCGGGTCTCGGTGCGGTTCCTGACACCGAACGGTGTGCACGCCCTAGTGGGCGGGCCAGTGTGCGGCCTGCAGTGCAGTCAGATGTGCTTCCCAGTGTGCGCCCGTGTGCCCAGCGTCCTTGGGGAAAACCTGTCCCTTTTGTCCTCTCGACCGGAGAGGTGCTCGACGGATCTACGGCAACTGTGACTTTTCAATGTACTGACTCAGTGCGTCCTGTTCCCTGGTGCCCTTCTACCATCTGGGTTCCGAGTGCGCAGTGTTTTGTCTCGGGAGTGCCGAATTCGATGCCTCAGCCTACTGCGACTCCTGGGTGTCCGATTTCTGACAGTCTCCAACTTGTTTGGGAAGCTTATTGTTTACGGTTTCCTGCTCGGAAGTACCCGGAGAAGTATGAGTGATTGGTTTATTGGTGTGTTTGGTTTCTGTCTGTATTGTGCGTGATGTTTCCCCGGTACCTGCGTGCACAGGTGGGTGACCTTGTCTGTGCGTGTGGGGGGTGTGGGTATTGTTCTTGCCCCTGCATGGCTTGTTTTCTTGTATGATTTGTGCTATGCACTTGGTGTGTGTGTTTGTGTTGTGTTTTATGTTATTTATGTCGTGATATTTATTTGTAACATTCTGTTTGTTTGTTTGTGTGTGTGTGGGTGTGTGGGTGTGTAACCTCCAGTGCCCGTTTCGAGGTTTTCTGATTGTGCCTTATTTTGTGTGTTTTCTTTCTTGGTTTTTGTTGTGTATGTTTCGTTTGCATCCGTGTTTTCGCACTTTGCTATGTTTGTCCTGTATGTATGTATGATTTGTTTTCTATTGTCTGGTTTGTATATTGTGTATTTCTTTTATAAAAATCTAGTTTTGTATATGTCTGCGTGTCTGGTGTATTCTGTGTATGGTTGTTGTCTTTCCATGTCCGTATGCGTCCGTTTGTTGTATGTCCATTATTATGTTTAATTTTGTATTCGGTCTTATGTCCCTGGAGTTTCTAGGGTCTTGTACTGCAATGTTCTTTTATGCCTGTGTTTCTACTTATGTTTTGTTGTTATGTTCTTGTTCTTCTGTTCATGTCTTGTATATTGTGCTATACTTTGTATATTTCTTTTATAAAAAAAAAAAAAAAAAAAAAAATGGAGGGCTGGCTGCACACGACCCAGCCAACCAGCAGTTTAGTCATCTAGTATTATAAGTAAATTAGTCAACTCGACAATAAATAACTTAAAAAAGACTAATTGGTGTTCGAACACATTTTGTGAACCTTAAATCAATGCCAGATCCCTCCAGTCGTCCCCACTGACCAAGGGCCAGATTCACGAAGCAGTTACGCAAGTACTTACGAACGTGTACATCTTTCCTCAATCTTTGACGGCTTTGGTTACATTTAATAAACAGTTTACAAGCATGAAAACTTCCCAAGCAACTGTTGTTATTATTATAAACAGCCCCCTGGTGCTTCGGAGCTCATTAAATGTTTAATAATTGTAAACAAAGCCGCCAAAGATTGCGAAAAGATGTACAGGTTGTCAGTGCTTGCGTAACTGCTTCGTGAATCTGGCCCCTGGGGGACACGGCCTCCAAGAAGAGCACAGGTTAGTTGACAACCCTGTAACCTTAGCCAATTCTCGAGTAATATCACCATATCATAATAATATATCCAAAAGGGTCGCCACGCTCTGTACTGATACAAACAAAAAATAACTTTTTAGAAACTCTCCTCTAGCTGCTACGAGGAAATTTAATGATCAATTAAAACACATCAGCCCTCGCTACTAACTTACTCTCCAAACGACGTGCTTCCGAAATGTTTAAATTTAATTCGGATGAAATTGGACACTTAGCATTTAGATTCCATCATTACAAGGGACAGCATGAGAGTTTAGCTGGAAGCCAAATATCATTCCGCTAGTATGCTGGAAAATGGTGAGTATATTTATCATGTAATATTAAGGAGCACAATATGTTGGTTATAATGCTATATAAACATTTGAGTCAAGTATTATATGTAAACATATAACAATGCTGATATAAAGTACTAATAGTAATATTGCTGCTAGTAAGAATAGCATTTAAAATGATAATATGCAGTACAATAAGACGAACGAAAATAACATAGTGATACTGACGCTGGTAGACATATTACGTTATCCCTCGTGAATGGCGGGGCACAATAAGAGCCTCCGCTTGGTAATATTTCCTCGGGTAGGCCTACTTAGGCTGCATATAGCCGGGGCAACCATACAAATTATATTAGGCCGAGGTGAGATACATCATTAGGTCAGTACATTTTTAAGATAAGTATACTAGACCGTTGTTTACCAAGCCCGTTCTCTTGACTTGCCACTCCGTAAAAAATCCAACCTTTTAACCTAACTAGAACAGTACGAATCCCAGCATCCAACCTATCGAGTTCGATACATAGAAAACGTGAATATATGTGAGCCGTTACTGTTCTTAATAGGTTACATTTGTAACGGTGGATTCAATAACGTAAAAAATTGACCTTTTAGTTGATAGGTTGATAACCAAGTGGATATGACGTAGTTGTGGTATGGGTATGACGTCATATACACGTTCAAAATTGCGTCATATACTCGCGGTTGACACGTGGGTACGAAGAGGCTACATACGATAAGAGTAAACCCTGTAACGGTAGGGGTAAACCTCATCTGTAATGTTATTGGTAAACTTTCGCGTGTAGACGCAAAAAGAAGGTCCACTGGTCGACCGCCTCCTGAAGGTGCTCAGGTTGACCTCCTCCCACACCCAGCACTCATAACCGCCTCACTCGCACGCCTCGGTACTGGATGTTGTAGTGAACACTATCAGTCAATCCCTGGTCGTCTCTCGCCTCGCAGCAAGGATCCGGTCTCTCGGGTGTCTAAGATGCCGCATCCTGGAGTCAATTACCGCATCAGGGACGACCCCCTTAACATCCAGTGACGACTAGGTGTCATCTTTCCCTCGCGTGGAGATGTGTGGGTGATTTATTCTCTGTTGATGTTCTCTCTCTCTCTCTCTTCCCTATCTCCTACCCCGTCTTTACTCTCCTGCATTCTTCTCACTCGTCTCCTCCTCCATTTGGACCGTGAAGCCTGACTGTTTGATGTGGTGAGCGCTGGCGAGGTTTCTGACATCGTATATAGTCGACAAATTTGGTCGAAAAAGCCTAGCTGTTTATGTCAATCTTCCGCCAACTTTCAGATCAAGGAAATACTTCCTCCCGACTTCATATATATTCGAAAACAACATTTTGTTCCTTGTCTTTTGAATAGCGTGCATCACGGTGATCCGTATCGTCCACAGGCTCCGTAAAACGCACTGGATCCAGGCTTGATTTCCCAAGGGCACGTCGAGAAGAGAATTGATGATATTTTTCGACGAATGTGGTCTGAGAATCAGCTGACATTTCCATTATCCTGGTTGAGATTTGAGGCAAGTTATGGAAATTTGCATTTAGGTATGTAAAGATGGTATCCGCCAGGTACAATGGCGCGAGGGTGGGTGGGGGGTAATCGCTTGTTAATTAAGGTGACGTGTTGCCAGTTTGTGTGTACGAATCTGTGTGACACAACTGTGTTAACGTCACTACCACTATACCACCAGCAGCACCATTATCACCACCATCACCGTCACCACCACCAGCAACACCACCACCACCGTCACCACCACCGTAACACACATACTTCACGACCTAACAAATTCCAGCAGGAATCTGACAGCAGTAAACGCCTCATGCCACTAGCCTCACGAAAGTAATTTTTCTGGTACGTTGGCAATATCGTAGTTACGGCTGGCGGGCTTAAGCATTATTTTTGAGCCGAATTCTTGCTCATTGCACATATTTGGAGTTTTAAATTACGACTTTTTATACCGAAAATATGCTAATTAGTGAAAACGGAAATACGATACCTATTGGAAATATGACTCTTGGGCGTTATTTTTGAGCAGAATTCTGGCTCATTGCTCATATTTGGATTCCCGTTTTCACTAATGTGCATATTTTCGGTCTAAAAAGTCGTAATTTAAATTCTATTAGTTTAAAATAGATAACCTGGAAATAGATAATTTCCAGGTTAAATTCTCGGGCAGGAAAGTGGCAGCTAGGCACGTTTTTTTAACCTGATGCCTCTGTTCACCGAACATTAAAATGAAAACACATTGAAGGTATAAAGAAAACGGGAAGCGATTTAAGGCCCTAAATATAAAGGTCACCGGAAAGGATACACAAAGGTACCTAGGTGTCTCTGCCACCTCTCTCTCTCTCTCGATACACAAAGGTACCTAGGTGTCTCTGCCACCTCTCTCTCTCTCTCTCTCTCTCTCTCTCTCTCTCTCTCTCTCTCTCTCTCTCTCTCTCTCTCTCTCTCTCTCTCTCTCTCTCTCTCTCTCTCTCTCTCTCTCTCTCTCTCTCTCTCTCTCTCTCTCTCTCTCTCTCTCTCTCTCTCTCTCTCTCTCTCTCTCTCTCTCTCTCTCTCTCTCTCTCTCTCTCTCTCTCTCTCTCTCTCTCTCTCTCTCTCTCTCTCTCTCTCTCTCTCTCTCTCTCTCTCTCTCTCTCTCTCTCTCTCTCTCTCTCTCTCTCTCTCTCTCTCTCTCTCTCTCTCTCTCTCTCTCTCTCTCTCTCTCTCTCTCTCTCTCTCTCTCTCTCTCTCTCTCTCTCTCTCTCTCTCTCTCTCTCTCTCTCTCTCTCTCTCTCTCTCTCTCTCTCTCTCTCTCTCTCTCTCTCTCTCTCTCTCTCTCTCTCTCTCTCTCTCTCTCTCTCTCTCTCTCTCTCTCTCTCTCTCTCTCTCTCTCTCTCTCTCTCTCTCTCTCTCTCTCTCTCTCTCTCTCTCTCTCTCTCTCTCTCTCTCTCTCTCTCTCTCTCTCTCTCTCTCTCTCTCTCTCTCTCTCTCTCTCTCTCTCTCTCTCTCTCTCTCTCTCTCTCTCTCTCTCTCTCTCTCTCTCTCTCTCTCTCTCTCTCTCTCTCTCTCTCTCTCTCTCTCTCTCTCTCTCTCTCTCCCCTTCATATATCAACCTGTTCTCAGGGAGAAAATCCGCTCTTCGGAATTGGTTGAAAATGGCCAATTAATTAGTGCTATTATCTACTCTCTATCTATGGTTAGCTTAAGTTTGGGTTACTTTAAGTTAATGTTACTTTTGATTAAGGTTTGGTTTATGTTAAGTTGGGTTTCATTACATTTGGTTACAATAATACAATGTATTATTGACACTGTATTACATTTGAAATATGGAATTAATAAGTTATTTGGTTGTCCCCAAGAATTCCGCTTAAAGAAAACCAAATTCTTACAAGAAAACGTTTTAGCATATATTTTTATATATGTTAACCAATGATTTATAATACAATAAAGTTCTAACTTGATAATAAGCTTTGTTCAGGACAAAGGTTCACTTGCCAATTGACATATAGACTATTACTGGACCCGTAATATGTTTTTAGTCTGTCACAAATATTTAGATAATTATCCAAGTGGTTTGAGGGAGGGGGGGGGGGGGGCTGGGAGTGATTTCTTATAATAATGGATTTGTATTGTGAATGGGCTCCTCAAGGTGGTGGGGTTATCTTGAGAGGATTTCGGGGCTTAGTGTCCCCGCGGCTCGGTCCTCGGCCAGGCCTCCACCCCCAGGAAGCAGCCCGTGACAGCTGACTAACTCCCAGGTATCTATTTACTGCTAGGTAACAGGAGCATCAGGGTGAAAGGAAACTCAGCCCATTGTTTCTCGCCGGCGCCCGGGATCGAACCCGGGACCACAGGATCACGCGTCCAGTGTTCTGTCCTCTCAGCCACCGGCTGCACGGAAGATACCAGTTGCCAAAACTACTCTGCAGCTGGTATCTACCTCCCACCGGGGAGATGTCCCGGTCACTCACCCACTTCCCCCACCACCACTTGCCTATTTTAGCTAATTATAGACAAATTCTAATTTTCAAAATTAGAATATTTTGAAAATTTTGTGGACATTAACGTTTTAAATTACGCTAACAAAATATTGAAATATATATTCCTACGTAGCATTGGTATTATATTCCAAGAATTACCGTGTGGTCCCAATTAGCATCATGTCAAGTTGCACCCGTTTATCTTAGGCCAACTCCAACCCGACCATGTTGGTCACATACCCTACATAAATCGATGTGCAAAGTTGCGTGAGGCTAGCCCCAAGCTTCTGGTCTCGAACAGACATTCTAGTTTATAGCTCTGGATTATAATGTCCCCCATGCAGTTGAACATGTTAATAACATTTGTTACGTAAGGGAGAAATCGGTAAAATGTTCCCTACTCCCTCTCTCCTTCCTCTTCCAAAAACATAACATGCAAATCACATCACCAGTGATCACCGGAGCCAATACATTTTGGCTCTGGAGAGAATAAACTTTTATAATGAAATTGCAAAGTTGAAATATAAAAAAAACACTGGAATTTAAGTGAAGGAAGGAAGGGAAGGGAACTATCAAGAGAAATCGCCAAGCCATTACGACTGTATGACACTTGGAAGGGATCAGGATAATGATTTGGGATGGGACGGAGGGTGCCCTACCACTTGTGGACGGTCGGGGGATTGAAAGCCGACCTGCATGAAGCAAGACCGTCGCTCTACCGTCCAGCCAAAGTGGCTGGGCGGAAAGGAAGGAAATTAAAGTAGAATAGCGTTGACAACACTGTCTCGGTTTCTGTAAATACGAGTTATTCCAGAACTGCGGAGGGCGAGTTGGTCTTGGCGTAGCTACACACTCGCATACACATACATGCATATGTTACCTATCGTTCGTTACGGCTCGTGACCCTACAACAGCCAAGCTTTAATTACGTCTAGGGATACCACTGCTGCTCTCTAAAGCGGGTCACCAGTATAACCCCATGAATGATAACAGGCTAAGACTTAAAAGTATTTCTCCCTTTGGACTGAAGAATTATACATATAACTTATAATATATATATTCAAGACAGTATAATATAAAAACACAGATGGTAAAGTTAACTTATACAACAAACCAAAAAATATTGTCATCACACTATAACATAATAAAATATGGCACAACAACAAGTAAACAGACTTATCTCCCACATGTTATTCCTTCGAGTCCCGTGAAGCTACTGAACTCTCGCTCTGTCGCTACCCATAATCCTCCCTCCTCTGCCTCATCCAGGATGAGGGATGGAAACTAAGACTTTTTAATATTTAAAACTAATTGAACAACCACTTGTTCTCAAAACACATAAGAATGCAAATTACATATAATAGTTACTTGCAAAATATATAAGTACAATGCCACCTGCTTAATTACAGTAAATAAACAATTACATAAACTTAATAAAAGTGACATCTGGAACTCCCAAACTGAACAGGTCCAGCAATTCTAACTTCCCGAATCTAACAGGTATTAGACGTGTGAAAAGCAACCGCGCTCCTGTCTCCACTGACGCTGCCACACCACACGATAATTTACAAAAACACAATGTGTGTACATATACAGGCAATGATATAATGGAACAAAACAAGTTATTTTAAATTTATATACGTATTCAGCTAGGAGTACGTAACACTTCCACCTCCAAGAAAAAAAATGCAATAGATTGAAGATCAATGGCATTTTTTCAAAGTAAAATGTATGACACTTGAGATTTATGGTATTAATTACACCAAACATGTAAAAGTAATAAGAACACATTTCTGGACAAAAATGAAAACACTCCAAATATAGTCTTACAGGAAACTCAGAAATTTCAGTCTTATGACTATGTTCTACATATGTGTCACTGGAGTATGCAAATTTATCTCTCCAGGGTACTATCTCATTTATTTCACTTTGTTTCAGATCATATTTCACACTCCTATCTACAACAGTATCATTAGTAGCATGAATAGAATTGTCAATAAAGGTAGCTGCTTTCACACAGTTATCATGGCAATTTAGCTTTTCGTTTGTTTCTACTCTTTCTCTAAGATCAGTCCCATTTTTCCATGTGATTCCATTTCCACATGGTGAATTTTTCCAAGACAGACTCCATTTCCCATTACTCCCTTTTTCTGGAGCTGAACTGCTTAAGTGAAGCTGACTGGATGTTGAGTAGATTTGGGACTTCTCCTGGGTATGCTCTGACACAGACATCTGCTCTTCATCACTCTTGATCCTCTGTGGAACACATACTCTCGCCCAATGGATACTAAAATTAGAGAAATTAGCATTAAACCTCACAATTATGCATAAGACTTTCCCATTCATAGAACCTTCCGAAACACAAGACACCGACTTAGCAACCCTTTGACCTTCAAACCAAGAAATACAACCCAAGATTAGTGCAAAGACTACCTGATCGAACTGACTCAGATGATCCATAAGGAACACAGAAATCAATTGCCTCATAACTCTGTCATAACGATCAGTGAAAGAAAACAGGCATCTGCCTAGGCACCATATCTCAATCATAACTCTCAAGACAAGTTCACACCTCCTGATGGTGAACTTGAACACAACACACACTTTCATCAACCGTCTAGTCTGCCAAAAGACTAACATACCGAAAACTTGACAACCCTTACCATCACTTCCCAAGTGATTTACGTCTGATGACAACCAATCAACCAAGAGGTTTAAGGGTCTTAACATCTTGAAGATGCACAGCAGATTACCTGAGAAACGCCCAAGGACAATCTGAAACCCTTCACAATGATTAACACTAGGTAGGATAACCTTATCCCCCAACTTGAAATGCACACCTGGAGCCTCAAACATCTGCTCCCCAGTATGATTTAATCCTTCACCCACAATATGACTCTGAAAGTCAACTCCAATATGACTCTGAAAGTCAACACCACACTTGAGTGGAACATACACTTTTATCACTCGTGCATCAAAATTAACTGGATCTGAATATAGAGACACTACTCTAGTATAACTCCCCACTTCCTCAGAACTACTGGTTGCACAACCTACTTGAGTAAACTCTCTCTGCTCAACCACAAGGCTTGACAAAGATGTCCCACAGTCCATTACTTCACAAGAAAATGGCTCCTGCAGAATAAAAGTAGATTTCAACATCCTACACACACTCTGACTCAATGTACACAATGAGAAATACTTACTCCACATAGAATAAGAATCACAACTCCGCAACTTATATCCAAATGCTACTTTACCACTCTTAATGATTTTACCAAAATTTCCTCCCATGACTTCTGGAGCTGCTTGGAGTACTGTCTGCTCACAATCAATAATATCACTACCAAGCTGGGTCACATCCTCACAGACAACTTAAGAGGGAGGCTCACTGGGTCTCCATCTACTCAACAGAAGCTGATCCTCTGGCTGCTTTCCCACACTCTCCAAAACTGGATCTACAGTACAGACTGTCTCCTTGCTTCTCTCTGAAATCTTAGGGTCAGTTCTACTCAATGCACATAAATTAAGGGAATCTGAAACGAGCGGGCAAGTAACAGGTAGTTTGACCTCCTCCCCTATTATATCACCTTGACTAGGGTGAGGCGGGGCCTCTACAACAGACTTACTCTCGACAACTGATTCTAAACTTGGAGTGAGCGGGAATACTTCTGCCAACCCGACATCTGGTCCTAAACCATTCACTTGGCTGGAATACAATAGAGTCGTGGCTTTTAAGTTTCTCTCAACTCCTGGCACAACGTTCGTAGTGAGCGGGCAAGACAATGGTACATGGACATCCTTTCCCAATTTATTGGAATAAAGCAGAGTCATAGTATCAGGCTTACTCTCAACAACTAAATCGGCCACACAGGAATCTGGAACAACCACATCCCACTTCTCCACTGAAGGGGTACTGGTTACTGGAACAAATGCTTGAGTAACAACATCAGAACTGACAACTGGATTTATATTAGTACTGACATCAGCACAGGTAGAATGGACAAAACCATCTTCTACAACAGGTTTCATTCATAGAACTAACTTCAGCACAGGCAGAATAAACATGGTCTGCAACTGGCTGTTTACACAAACGGGGATCATTCTCACCCACAACATGATTTATGGCCACATCATTACCCAATATAACATCCACACCTGGGATGGGCAACTGTGTACTAACACCCACAGTGCATAAACGTGGTGTAATGGTGGATCTGAAAGTAATGTCTATTAGAGGTACAGTTTTACATCCTGCAACACTCTGAAGAACAACAAACTTTCCAGTATCTCTCTTTTCAACATCAGAAAGAATACTGGATGAAATTATGGTTTGGGAAGCACCTGTATCACGAAGAATAACCACTGGCTTCCACTTCCCATTAATACACAAAACTTCACCTGAAGACATATATGGTGAATACTGTTTCACCCAATTGGGGTTTACAGTTACATGTTTATTATTAAATTTATTTTGCACACCTCTGCAATAAATGAGACCAGTTGGTCGTAACTCAGGGTGCAATATAAAACAGGAATTAATTCCATGGCCTTTTCTCTTACAATGGGAACAAGACCTTACAGTGGACACACTGGTAGAACCAACTGTAGGTTTAGAAATAACCTTATTGTTATTTGACATTCCTGACAAGGAAGTAGCAGGATTAGGTTTTGTAAGAGAAGAGCTCATGGGAGTAACTGGAGCACTAGGACTGGATGGATTCTGATAAGGAGTTCGGTGAGCATTATAATTTACTCTACGACTAGACTTAGGTGAAGTGGCCGTAAACTGGGCCTTAGTCAACAACTCATGCTCATCCGCGAGCTTTGACAGCTCATAAATGTCTGTTACATTCTTGTGTTCTGCCATAAAAGTAGACAACTTGTCTGGGAGACATGACAATACTTCTTCCATGATAAGAAGATTCTTTAGAGCATCAAAGTCAGTGACTGAAAGTGACTTTAACCATCTGTTGCAAAAATTCGTCTTCTGACGAGTAAAATCTGCTATTGTCTGATCACTTACCCTCCTTAGGTTCCTAAACTTTTGCCTGTGTGCCTCTGGATTTAATTGATACGCATTTAAGATGCTTTTCTTTACAAATTCGTAATCAAAGCTATGAGCGTCAGGTAGGGATGTAAGAACCTCCTGACTACGCCCCTTAAATTGAGACTGCATAATGGCTACCCACTGATCCCTTGGCCAGTTCATACTGATGGCAATTTTATAAAAATGTGCAAAGAAAACCTTAGGATCCTCCTCGTTGAACTTGGGTAATTCTAAATACTTATGCATCCTGATGGGATTATTATCACTATTGGTTGAAACATTACTAGTATTTCCATGCCCAGCTGCCATACGCTGTGTTTCAAGCCTTAAGTTAGTGTCAGCCATTTGTTGTTGAATCTCTAATTGCCTAGTTTGTTCCTCGGCTTGTTGCTTCTTTGTGGCTTCAAGTTGCAACTCAATTAAACATCTCTGGTTTTGTGCCGCAATTTCTAAACGCCTAGTCTCAAGCTCCCTCTGCTGAGCTTCCGCCTCTAATATTTTCTGTTCTTTTTGAGCTTCAAGTTCTAATATTCTCTGTTCTTTTTGAGCTTCAAGCTTAGCATTGGCTATTTGCACTTCTAACTCAAGACGCTTTAACGTCATCTGATCACTCGACTCCTCTCTTAACTCCTCTAGAACTTCTTCCTCTAACTCTCCATTCTCAACAAAATGCGTCACAATGACTTTCAATATTTGGGCTTTAACCATTCTATTGTTGGCGGTCAAATCCAACTGATTTGCCATTTGTATTAACTCAGTCTTTTTAAGGCTCTGAATCCCTTTAAAGTCTGGGTGAGCCACCAACGATACAACTTTCTCCTCCATCGTTACTAACACTTGGCACTTGAATCACAACAATAATTAAAACAATGGCACTGCACTACACTTCACTGTAAAATTGTCACCACACTGAAAATTCGCTTGGCCTCACTGCACAAACAAAATATATAGGATGACTTACCTCAAAATCGTGAAACGTTGTTACTTGACACACAGGAAGGCTTGCTTGGCACATGGAATAGTTCTTAAGAAACACACAGCCACTTGACACACTGGTACCTAGGAAGGCAAGGTTAGATTAGCACAGTTAAGTTTAAATGGGAACAATATTTCCCGGCACAGGCCCCCATAATTCTTTGTTACCTATCGTTCGTTACGGCTCGTGACCCTACAACAGCCAAGCTTTAATTACGTCTAGGGATACCACTGCTGCTCTCTAAAGCGGGTCACCAGTATAACCCCATGAATGATAACAGGCTAAGACTTAAAAGTATTTCTCCCTTAGGACTGAAGAATTATACATATAACTTATAATATATATATTCAAGACAGTATAATATAAAAACACAGATGGTAAAGTTAACTTATACAACAAACCAAAAAATATTGTCATCACACTATAACATAATAAAATATGGCACAACAACAAGTAAACAGACTTATCTCCCACATGTTATTCCTTCGAGTCCCGTGAAGCTACTGAACTCTCGCTCTGTCGCTACCCATAATCCTCCCTCCTCTGCCTCATCCAGGATGAGGGATGGAAACTAAGACTTTTTAATATTTAAAACTAATTGAACAACCACTTGTTCTCAAAACACATAAGAATGCAAATTACATATAATAGTTACTTGCAAAATATATAAGTACAATGCCACCTGCTTAATTACAGTAAATAAACAATTACATAAACTTAATAAAAGTGACATCTGGAACTCCCAAACTGAACAGGTCCAGCAATTCTAACTTCCCGAATCTAACAGGTATTAGACGTGTGAAAAGCAACCGCGCTCCTGTCTCCACTGACGCTGCCACACCACACGATAATTTACAAAAACACAATGTGTGTACATATACAGGCAATGATATAATGGAACAAAACAAGTTATTTTAAATTTATATACGTATTCAGCTAGGAGTACGTAACAGCATACATACACACGTACATGTGTACACATGCACATAAACATACACACACACATATAGTCTCGTGTCTCCGTTCCTCAGAGTGCGAGTTGTTGAGCTGAATAGCATTAAGACGACTTCATTTGAATAAAGTATTACTGTCGCCACAATTTGTCTCGTGAAGGTGTGTGTGGGTGTATGTGGGAGTAGTGTGTGTGTGTGTGTGTGTGTGTGTGTGTGTGTGTGTGTGTGTGTGTGTGTGTGTGTGTGTGTGTGTGTGTGTGTGTGTGTGTGTGTGTGTGTGTGTGTGTGTGTGTGGGTGTGTGTGTGTGTGTGAGTGTGTGGGTGTGTGTGTGTGAGTGCGTGGGTGTGTGGGTGTGTGTGTGTGGGAGTGTTTGTGTGTGTGTGTGTGTGTGTGTGGGAGTGTGTGGGTGGGAGTGCACTCACCTAATTGTTCTTGCGGGGGTTGAGCTTTGTCTCTTTGGTCCCGCCTCTCAACTGTCAATCAACTGGTGTACAGATTCCTGAGCCTACTGGGCTCTATCATATCTACATTTGAAACTGTGTATGGAGTCAGCCTCCACCACATCACTGCCTAATGCATTCCATTTACTAACTATTCTGACACTGAAAAAATTCTTTCTAACGTCTCTGTGGCTCATCTGGGTACTACGTTTCCATCTGTGTCCCCTTGTTCGTGTTCCACCCGTGCTGAAGAGTTTGTCTTTGTCCACCCTGTCACATTCCCCTGAGAATTTTGTAGGTGGTTATCATGTCTCCCCTTACTCTTCTGTTTTCCAGGGACGTGAGGTGCAGCTCCTTTAGCCTTTCCTCGTAGCTCATTCCTCTCCGTTCCGGGACGAGCCTGGTGGCATACCTCTGAATCTTCTCTAACTTTGTCTTGTGTTTAACTAGGTATGGACTCCAGGCTGGAGCTGCATATTCCAGGATAGGTCTGAAATAAGTGGTATACAGGGTCCTGAACGATTCCTTAAACAAGTTTCTAAAGGGAGTTCTTATGTTGGCCAGTCTAGCATATGCCGCTGATGATATCCTATTGATGTCGGCCTCTGGGGACAGGTTCGGTGTGATATCAACCCCCAGATCTTTCTCTCTATATGACTCTTGCAGGATTTCACCTCTCAGATGATACCTTGTGTTCAGCCTCCTGCTCCCTTCGCCTAATTTCATTACTTTACACTTTTCTGAGTTGAACTTTAGCAGCCATTTTCTAGACCATTCCTCCAGTTTGTCCAGGTCATCCTGTAGTCTCTGTCTATCTTCATACGTCTTGATTCTTCTCATAATTTTTGCATCATCAGCAAACATTGAGAGAAACGAGTCTATACCCTCCGGAATATCGTTTACATATATTAGAAACAGGATGAGTCCAAGTACTGAGCCCTGTGGGACTCCGCTGGTGACATCTCGCCACTCTGATGTCTCCCCCCCTCACCGTTACTCGCTGTTTCCTGTTGCTTAAGTACTCCCTTATCCACAGGAGCACCTTCATTTTTACTCCTGCTTTTACCCCTTACTTTAACAGTGTG
This sequence comes from Procambarus clarkii, assembly GCF_040958095.1. NCBI lineage: Eukaryota > Metazoa > Arthropoda > Malacostraca > Decapoda > Cambaridae > Procambarus > Procambarus clarkii. Next base: position 14,597,625 of record NC_091159.1, on the reverse strand, counting down.
TGTAGGTGTGTGTGTGTGTGTGTGTGTGTGTGTGTGTGTGTGTGTGTGTGTGTGTGTGTGTGTGTGTGTGTGTGTGTGTGTGTGTGTGTGTGGTTGCAGGTTTCAGCCAATCTCCTATTGCAATAGCTCCCAACCATAATGTTTATTATACCTATTCTTGCAACTATGTATAAGAGTTAACTATCTCCCTAGTTTGGTCATCCCATTTGTTTACTACTCTTGAAGAAGTGCATTTTCGTATCCTTTTTGTCTTTGGTGTTATAGTTTCCAAACCATCCCCGCCAGCGCTTTACCTGCTCGCCAGAGACATAATTTTTTAACAAATCTGGCAATACCTAGACATATTCTACTATGTCGTGGTCATGTCCCCTCTTTTCCTTCTCTTTAACAGCGTGGCGAGTTGTAGTTTCTAAAGACTCGGTGTTGTCGTTCAATCCTCTGTATTCAGGAACTAATCTTGTGCTTTCTCTAGTTTAGCTGTGTACTTTAGTAGGTAGGGGATTTTACCGTAGGGATACAGGGTGGTATTCTAGTTCTGGTCTAACACATAGTGACAACTATCCGATATGAAAGATTATTTGCCAATGATTCTAAATGCTACATAAATGTTCGCCAGATTTGCATGCGCTTCTGATGTTACCTAGTTAATATATGCCTCAAGCGACGGGCTTCAAGTTAGGTTCACTCTCAGATGTGATTTTTCCATTGTGATTCAAACACTTGCCTTCCTATCATCTTGTACTGTCCATTAGGCCTCTTCTCCTCCTTCCCAAATCTCATCACCCTGCTTTTGTTTGAATTTAAGTCTAAGAAGCATTTCTTAGACAATCCAGCCAGTTTATCCAGTTCCAATTGGAGTGTTCTATAAGCCACCTCAATACTGATTAATCTCCCCGGTTGTGCAACGTCGGTAAACACATGCAGGTTCCTTCTACCAAGATGTTTTTGGTTTATGTCGGAAATATTTTGGGTCTTAGTACTGATCCCTGTGGTAGTCGGCTCGTTATTGCCTTCCGTTGAGAGCTCTCCTTTCTCACTACTAATCTCTGCTTCCTGTTGGGTAGGTACTTCAAGTATATGCAGAAGCTTCTTCTGTGGGATAAAATCAAAGGCTCTCTGCAGCTCGGGAAGATGCAGTCATCCCACACTTCTTTTTCCTGTGTGATTACTGGCAAGGAGTAGCATGCTGACTGAATGGCTTGCTGGCTGTCTGGCTGGTTTATTGGTTTATTGAGTTGGTTACCGGTTGGTTGGTTTGGCTTACTAAACGGCCGGCTGGCCGGTAGGCTAGCTGGCCAGGTGGCTGGCTTGCCGAGTGTATTGTTGGCTGGCAGTCAGTTGGCTGTGTGTGAAGGGTGTTGACATTTCATCTGGCGTGTTTGTGCTTCTGTGTTGCCTTGTGTCAAGTGTTTGTTGAGTCAAAATATCATTCTCATGTTTTAGAGACCTTCTGCTCCTGGTCCCTCGCCTCCTAGAACATTCCAACCATTAACAGTTCTCTTCTTTCTTTCTTTTTTTCCTTGGTTTCCTCTTTCGAAATCTTTTGCTTTTTTTCCACCTTTTTTATATTACTGCTCTTCTGGGCCGTAGCATCTTCTAATGGAAGCTGGAAGAGTCCATAGCGTGTCACAGGGATTGTCAGAGGAATCTAGAAATCGACCGTAGTGCCTGTTTGATGCCTCGTGTCTGGTGTGACGCCCTGACATAACTGACAGCTTTCGGATACAGAGTCCACCGCCTTGGTGTTAGTCTTAAGGCTTATCAACTTCTGGAGGGTTATTCAGGGCCCCAACAATAGCTTACTGACCAGCAATAATAATTTAGTCCTGGACGTAAACCATAAGTAAACTCTGTGTATATGCACCGAGAAGCGGTGTATTTTCAGTTTACATACACTGTTCACTGTCTAATATTCTCCGATTCCTAATCCAGCCGGACTGTTGAACTGTCGTCACTTTTAGGTGTAAATTCACGGGATTAGTCGTCCCCGGCAACATCACGACCTCTCGCTTCAGCGTCTGATCCGCTACTGATCTCCGACGCTCTACAAGTGGGCGCCGTGATTGGTGGATTTATAAATTCGCCTCTGATTCGCTGGATTTGAATATTTGTAATTTATTGGCATGTTTTATCCCTGAAATGTTACCTTTTTTGCTGTTTGTCTGTCTCTCTTAATTCTCGCAAATCTGATTTTATAGCCATAGTTTTTCATTGTTTCATCGTATTCTGCCAAATGACTGTATAATTGTAACCATTCTTGTATTACTGGGGGCTGTGGTTGTATTACTGGGGGCTGTGGTTGTATTACTGGGGGCTGTGGTTGTATTACTGGGGGCTGTGGTTGTATTACTGGGGGCTGTGGTTGTATTACTGGGGGCTGTGGTTGTATTACTGTGGGCTGTGGTTGTATTACTCGAGATGGTGGTTGTAATACTACGGGTGGTGGCTGTATACAGGATGTGGTTGTGTTAATAGCGAAAAGAATGATAGAAATACTGCTTGCAGTAGTATAGTGATAGTACTGATAGTAGCAGCAGTTGTGCAGTACTAGCAGTTGTAGCTAAACTGTATTGTGCTGCCATCTCTAAATTGTTTTTGTCCCCCCCCCTACCAGAGAATTGTAACGATGGACACATTAATATATTTGACTCAGCGCGTGAGCCTAATAATTTTAAACAATTATAATTAAAATTAATTATATATAATTATTTACAGAGCAATTTGCAGTAACTAATCCTATTCTTTAATGAATATTGCAATGCATATTAATTATAAACCAAATTGGCAGTGGCTATTTGGCGGTACACGTTCGTGAACATAGTCCCTCGTACACTCACACACACGCGCACACACACGCACACACACACGCACGCACGCACGCACAAACACACACCAAACCTGTCCCCAGAAGCCCACATTAAAAGAATAACATCAGTGGCGTATGCAAGGCTTGCTAACATCAGAACAGCCTTCAGAAACCTGTGTAAGGAATCATTCAGAACCTCGTATACCACATATGTAAGACCAGTCCTGGAGTATGCGGCCCCAGCATGGAGCCCGTACCTTGTCAAGCACAAGACGAAGTTGGAAAAAGTTCAGAGGTAAGCCACTAGGCTAGTCCCAGTACTCAGAGGCATGAGTTACGAGGAAAGGCTGCGTGAAATGCACCTCACGTTGCTAGAAGACAGAAGAGCTCGGGGAGACATGTTCACCACATACAAAATCCCCATGGAAATTAAGAGGGTAGGCAATGATGGATTATTTAATATGGGTGGTACACGCACAAGAGGACACAGGTGGAAGCAGAGTGCCCAAATGAGCCACAGAAGAAAAAACTTTTTCAGTGTCAGAGTAGTTAGTAAATTAAATTACTAGGAAGTGATGTGGTGGAGGCTGACTCCATACATGGTTTCAAATGTAGATATGATGGAGCTCGAGAAGCTCAGGAATCTGTACACCAGTAGATTGACGGTTGAGGGGTGGGACCAAAGAGCAGAAGCTCAACCCGCAAGCACAACTAGGTGAGTTCACATCATTGGACACTTCTAGACATCGGACGCTGCCGTTGGCGGCGTCCGGCAACCCTCACCTGAGCCTATATCTGCAGGCGCACTGATCAAACCCACTCAAACATGCCTCCCAAGCCACCAAGCTCTATTTATACAAAACACTTATTCTCCCACTCCTAACATATGCACCGATCCCACTCACACTTGCAGCACCAACAAATAGGAAGAAACTCCAGCGTACCCAGAACAGGGCTCTGAGATGGGTGTTCGATACCCATTGGCAGGACTTCACCACCAGTGAGGCCCTGCATGAGTGGGCGAATGTACAAAGGAAGCCCCTTTCATCAGTCCACAAGGAGACATGTATTTACAAATAGACGGAGTAGCAATGAGCTCCCCCTTAGGAGTTTTATTTGCTAATTTTTATATGGGAACCATCGAAGATAGGGTCTTCAGTAGCAGACAAAAACCAACTGTATACTGCCGTTATGTAGATGACATATTCGTAATAGTAAAAGACTCAGATGAACTAATTGACCTAAAAAGACACCTAGAGAGAGAGTCAGTACTCCGATTTACACATGAAAATAGTGAAAATAACAGTCTGCCATTCTTGGATGTACTAATAACAAAAACAGGAACCTCTTTAAGCACCAACGTATATACCAAGCCCACCAACATAGGATTATGCCTGAACGGTAGAAGTGAGTGCCCCCAAAGATACAAAGCCAGTGTTCTCAATGCTTATATTCGTCGAGCGCTTACCCACTGCTCTGAATGGAGCAACGTGAGTAGAGAGTTTGAAAGAGTAACTCAGGTATTGGTGAACAACGGATATAGCAACGCGGAAATAAACGCTGCTATAAGAAGACACTTGGACCGTTGGTATAATTCAGAACCTAGAACAGAAACCACAACACCCCCAATAAAATTATATTACAAATCAACCATGCACAGTGAACATATAAAAGAGGAAAGAATAATGAAAGAAATAATCCGTAAAGGAGTAAAAAGCACTACTCCTAACCAAAACATAAACCTGATAATATTCTACAAAACCAAGAAGACTTCCGAACTCCTTATCAAAAACAGCCCGAAGCCGACGGAGAACCCTCTACAGCAGTCAAGCGTTGTATACATGTACACTTGCCCCCACGAAGGATGTAACCTTCAATGTAAGTACATAGGTATGACGTCGACCAAGCTGACGAGGCGTTTGACATGCCATCTTCAATCTGGTGCCCCTAGGAATCACATGAGACAAGCCATGACATTACTCTAACAAGAGAAATGTTGAACAAGAATACTTGCATAATAGACAAAACCCAAGATTCAAGAAGATTACAAATTCTTGAGGCAATTCACATAAGAATAGAGCGACCTACCATGAACACCCAAATCACGGAACTATTTACTCTACCCACCATGAGAGTAAGGACAAGACAAGAACATATCGATGCCAACACAGAAGACAATGTCCAACATAACAGGCCAATTACACTGGATTAATCTTTGTGTTTAGATAGGAGATGCCTCGTATGGGCCAATAAGCCTTCTGCAGCCCCTATGTTTATCCCTTAAGTATCCCCCCATGTTTTCACCTTCATTGTATTATCACCTGACCTAATGCGGGTATAAAATCAACTAGTATTGTAAGATCTGTTCACTTGAGAATGAACCATGGAGGTTCGAAACGTCGTGCAAATTATACAAATAAGTGTAATACACTCTATAGTAAATCACTTCTTTTCTTCACCTTAAAAGTACGAAAATGAGTTTTGGAGAACTCCTATTTCAATTAAGCCCTGATGCTAAGAAAATAGTTAGAGGGATAGAAGCCCTAAACCAGAAAATAATAAATACAGAATATGCGGTCATATTCAATGAAACATGTTTGAAAGAAAACCTGCTGCCAGTATACACCAATATATATATATATATATATATATATATATATATATATATATATATATATATATATATATATATATATATATATATATATATATATATGTCGTACCTAGTAGCCAGAACGCACTTCTCAGCCTACTATGCAAGGCCCGATTTGCCTAATAAGCCAAGTTTTCCTGAATTAATATATTTTTTCTAATTTTTTTCTTATGAAATGATAAAGCTACCCATTTCATTATGTATGAGGTCAATTTTTTTTTATTGGAGTTAAAATTAACGTAGATATATGACCGAACCTAACCAACCCTACCTAACCTAACCTAACCTATCTTTATAGGTTAGGTTCGGTTAGGTAGCCGAAAAAGTTAGGTTAGGTAGGTTAGGTTGTCGAAAAACAATTAATTCATGAAAACTTGGCTTATTAGGCAAATCGGGCCTTGCATAGTAGGCTGAGAAGTGCGTTCTGGCTACTAGGTACGACATATATATATATATATATATATATATATATATATATATATATATATATATATATATATATATATATATATATATATATATATATATATATATATATATATATATATATATATGTCGTACCTAGTAGCCAGAACTCACTTTTTGGCCTACTATTCAAGGCCCGATTTGCCTAATAAGCCAAGTTTTCCTGAATTAATATATTTTTTCTTATGAAATGATAAAGCTACCCATTTCATTATGTATGAGGTCAATTTTTTTTTATTGGAGTTAAAATTAACGTAGATATATGACCGAACCTAACCAACCCTACCTAACCTAACCTAACCTATCTTTATAGGTTAGGTTAGGTTAGGTAGCACAAAATGTTAGCCGAAAAAGGTAGCCGAAAAAGTTAGGTTAGGTTTGGTTAGGTAGGTTAGGTAGTCGAAAAAACATTAATTCATGAAAACTTGGTTTATTAGGCAAATCGAGCCTTGCATAGTAGGCTGAGAAGTGCGTTCTGGCTACTAGGTACGACATATATATATATATATATATATATAGTGTGTGTGTGTAACTAGCTTAATAAGATTATAACAAGATTATAACTTGTTAAATTAATTTGGCTGTTAGCTAAATGAATTTTGTGGGGGTTCAGTTCCTGAGCCCATTATCTGTTTTCCGATGCAGCCCACAGGATGGGTATGGGGTCCAATACCACCCACAAGACGGGCATGGGATGGACTACCACCCATAGCATAAGTATGGGATGCATACTAAACGAACAAAATTTAAATCAACACATGGTGTGTGTGTCAGAGTAGCCAGGAAGAGGTCTCCTTAAAACAAGGAAATTATATTTTGACTGAACAAACACTCGACAAAAGGCAACCCAGAAGCACAAACACGCCAGATGAAATGTCAACACCCTTCACACACAGCCAACTGACTGCCAGCCAACAATACACTCTACAATAGCCAACAATACACGACCAGCTAACCTACCAGCCAGCCGACCGTCTACCAAGCCAGCAAACCAGCCAACCAACCAACCAGGTAGTAAGCCAACCAGCCAGTAAGCCACTTAGTCGCTGCATTTTGCTCTCTTTATAATACGTCGCATTTTGACGTATACTTTAATGTCAAAACCTTGTGTACCGGAAAATGGTAGCGACCGCGATAGGTGGATGACATCATCGTTAACCAATAGGAGGCAGGGTTATGACGATACAGGACGTGAGGGTTCGTGATTGACTGAAGGCTCACTTCCGTCTGAGGCGCGACTGTGTAAAGACGTGTCATCGTTGCACGTCGGGTTTCATGCTGGAGTTCAACTAGCTCCGGCCAGGAACAGGTCCGCGAATTGCAAGAGGAAGGTGTGGAAGAGTGAGAGGTGAGGTGTGGACCTTGTCCACTCACTGCAAGATGTGTGCGATACCCGCAAGAGGTTTTCGTCAAGTGAACGAGGGCCAAGTTGTTATGGGTGACAGAGATTGGACGCTAGTGATTAGCGCTCCGCACCAAGTTGTGGAAGCAACCGACATAGGAGGCCAAGGGGCTCGAGATATCCCCGGCGCCATGTTGGCTTAGACAACACGGCCACCACCCCACACTGGGAGGTAAGAGCTCTGTGCTTTGGAGGGAAATGTTCAGTTGTTCTAAGTGATTCACAGTGATTTTCATAACCAATGTGTATAATGAGAGTACTGGACTCTCAGTACGTCATGGCCAGGGAGGAACAGCAGCGGCATGCCCTTCCATTGACGAGAAACAACTGACGAGGTTTGATTAGTGCGCCTGTAGATATAGGTTCTGGTGAGAGTTGCCGGACGCTGCCAGCGGCAGTGTAGAGCCGACAAACAATATAATTAATTTTGTGTTTATATTTCCATGTTGTGAAGGCATATTATTTAGTTTATGGGTGCTTGCAGGAGTGTGTACACCTGCTGGGAGGCAGGAGCGTTGAACTACGAGTAAGAGCTGTAACAAGGACTAAGTGACCACAACAGAATGCTATCCATTTCATTAGTGGATGAATCCACCAGAATTCAAGAAGCTTGTTTGACTGACGCAGTGATTGAAGGTAAGCGGTTACTCTTTTGCATTTGGATTTGGTGGGAGCTGTCTGAGACCCCACCAAATCCCCCAAGACTGTTGACCGACGCATCAGGAGTTGATGACCACACCACCACAGGGGGGGGGGAGGGGAGGCTGATGATAATAACCAGTATTTTATGAGGAATATACGAGAATTAATACGGATGTAATTATCATCCAGGCTGTAATACCGGGGGTATGATACAGTGAACTAAGGTGAGTACAGTGAGCGTTTCTACAGAGTTCAGAAACATTACGTGTGTATAGTCATAAATTCACATTCTGGTTAACTAGGATATTCTATCGGCTGTAATCTTTGAATATGTTAATGTAGGCCTATATTTGTAAAGCAGCTCCTGATACACATGTGTATTTCGTGTATTTGTCGAGTAGAAGCTTATTCTGAGTATGAATAGGGAGCTGATATGCATATGTGTAAGTTAGGATGTTAAACCAGTTTACTGGAGGTAAGACTGTTGGAGTATTGAAGGGTGGATTAGAAGTCACTTAGTGTCACGGTATTCTTGTTTATTGTTAATATGTTTAGTCAGGTGTTTTCCTTCTTAATATGAGGTAATCTTAATTTGAGGTAATCTTAATTTGAGGTAATCTTAATATGAAGTAATACCCTGGTTACTACGACAACAACAAAATTAAGTAATAATAAATTGAGAGATGGAGAAAGGACTCATGGGTATACTCTCACTAGTATACTTAAGAGTTCAGTAGTGGATGTGAAGACGAGTTAATGGGTATATATGCTGACTTGGATCTACCTCATATATGACGTGGATCCCTTGCTCTAAACACTTCAGGTATTGTTGGGTGACTTTGTAAAGTGTTGTAGACTTAGGAGGTGTTAATAGACGAAACTCTATTTTATTTTTATGTTTTATTTTTACTGTGGAGAGGGAAGGGGTTCTTCCCCTCCCCTCGTCACAGTCTATGGTTTCATGGTAGCATTTTGTAATTTGTTGGCCCCTGTGTACTTGGCTTGTGTCGTGTGGACGGTGATTTGTGACATAAATGTTTTTTTGTGGTAACTGGGTAGTGTGTGAAGTGATCAACAGGTAAATCGTGATATGCTAACGAGATTGGAAAGTGCTGAGAGCCAACGAAAATGTTATGGAGTGAACGCAATGAGCAGAGGTCAACGAAAACATTTAACGTAAGAAAGCCGTATCCAACTAAAGGAGGGGGGGGGGGAGGCGGGGGAGAGGAAAGGGTGTGGTCAACGGGAATGAGGTAAATTAAAAGGTGAAAAGGGTCGACACAAAACAGAGAGCGTTCAATGAGAGAAGGCTTGTTCAACGCAAGACATGGCTAACGACCCATCAGGACTCGTTCGAACAAGTGCCACAAGAAATCGCCATTACTGTTGTTATTACTTCCCTTGGCTCGGGCCAATTATTTACTGCCAATTAAAGGGTGTGTGTTGGGGTGGGTGTGTTCTCACCTAGTTGTACTCACCTAGTTGTATTTGCGGGAGTTGAGCTTTGACTCTTTGGTCCCGACTTTGAGTGTGTGTATATTCACCTATTTGTGGTTGCGGGGGTTGAGCTCTGCTCTTTCGGCCCGCCCCTCAACTGTTAACTAATTAACAACAGTCAACTATTAACTAATTTTTCCTCATTCCACACCCCCCGCGCCCGTAGCAGCTGCCTAACTCCCAGGTACCTATTTACTGCTAGGTAACAGTTGCATCAGGGTTAAGGAAACTCTGCCCATCTGTCTCCGCCGGGTGCTGGGATCGAACCCCTGGTGTGTGTGTGTGTTGGGGTGGGTGTGTACTCTCCTAGTTGTGCTGGGGAGGGTTGAGCTTTGGCTCTTTGGTCCCGCCTTTGTACTCGTTTATTTGTACTTGCGGTGATTGAGCTTTGGCTCTTTGGTCCCGCCTTTGTGTGTGTGTGTGCACGCACACGCGCGAGCTTGGGGAAGTACACACAGGAGAGTGAGAGGGTGTATGTTAAAGGTTTGTGTACGTTTATATGTGTGCGTGTTGAGGGGTAGCTATGTACTCACCTAGCCGTGCTTGTTGGGGGTTCATGTGACCCGTTCCTTGGGTTCCACCTCTGAATCTCCAGTCGACTAGGAAACAAACTCGTGAACGTTATATGATCTTGCCTCGAGTCGGCCTCCTGCAGAATACTCCCAAGCAAGAGTCAATTTCTTAGCAACATTTGACGCTGAAATATATCTTTCACGGGAGTTCTCTCGTTCCACTCCCGTGCTAAACGCCCACGCTGGCTTGCTGTCAGTCTCCCTTGCTATTTACTGACTCCTCCCAGGCGCGCCTGTGCCTCCCTCTGCTACGAGTTCCAGCCCAGGCAGCAGCACTACTAGCACCTGCTGAGCACTACCAGGACCTGCTGAGCGCCACCAGGACCTGCTGAGTGCCACCAGGACCTGCTGAGCACCACCAGGACCTGCTGAGCACCACCAGGACCTGCTGAGTGCCACCAGGACCTGCTGAGTGCCACCAGGACCTGCTGAGTGCCACCAGGACCTGCTGAGTGCCACCAGGACCTGCTGAGCACCACCAGGACCTGCTGAGCGCCACCAGGACCTGCTCAGTGCCACCAGGACCTGCTGAGTGCCACCAGGACCTGCTGAGTGACACCAGGACTTGCTGAGCACCACCAGGACCTGCTGAGCGCCACCAGGACCTGCTGAGTGCCACCAGGACCTGCTGAGTGCCACCAGGACCTGCTGAGTGCCACCAGGACCTGCTGAGCGCCACCAGGACCTGCTGAGCGCCACCAGGACCTGCTGAGCGCCACCAGGACCTGCTGAGCGCCACCAGGACCTGCTGAGTGCCACCAGGACTTGCTGAGTGCCACCAGGACCTGCTGAGGGCCACCAGGACCTGCTGAGCGCCACCAGGACCTGCTGAACACCACCAAAGACCTGCTGAGCACCACCAGGGACCTGCTGAGCACCACCAGGACCTGCTGAGTGCCACCAGGACCTGCTGAGTGCCACCAGGACCTGCTGAGCACCACCAGGGACCTGCTGAGCACCACCAGGGACCTGCTGAGCACCACCAGGGACCAGCTGAGCACCACCAGGGACCAGCTGAGCACCACCAGGGACCAGCTGAGCACCACCAGGGACCTGCTGAGCACCACCAGGGACCTGCTGAGCACCACCAGGGACCTGCTGAGCACCACCAGGGACCTGCTGAGCACCACCAGGGACCTGCTGAGCACCACCAGGGACCTGCTGAGCACCACCAGGGACCTGCTGAGCACCACCAGGAACCTGCTGAGCACCACCAGGGACCTGCTGAGCACCACCAGGGACCAGCTGAGCACCACCAGGGACCAGCTGAGCACCACCAGGGACCAGCTGAGCACCACCAGGGACCTGCTGAGCACCACCAGGGACCTGCTGAGCACCACCAGGGACCTGCTCAGCACCACCAGGGACCTGCTGAGCACCACCAGGGACCTGCTGAGCACCACTAGGACCTGCTGAGTGCCACCAGGACTTGCTCAGCATCACCAGGGACCTGCTCAGCACCACCAGGGACCTGCTGAGCACCACCAGGGACCTGCTCGGCACCACCAGGGACCTGCTCAGCACCACCAGGGACCAGCTGAGCACCACCAGGGACCTGCTGAGCACCACCAGGCCTGGACCTACTCAGCACCACCAGGGACCTGCTCAGCACTCTCATGTTAACAACAACTTTCCCATCTCTGTATAACTTACAGGACCGATATATAGACCTAACCATTCCCTACCTGCATGTCAGCAGCTAATTTCAATATAATTTCACGATAACATACAAAATTTACTTAATAACCATAACAGTATTAATGTGAGATAAGCACGTATACTTACACATAAAAAAAGGTTGCGAAAGTGCGTTTACACAATACAGAGCCATGTAGGTTTTGAAATTATTTGCGTAAAAAAATTTTGTATTGCTGGAAAAGTGCATACAGTTGCGCTATTCTGGAGTACAGAGAGAAAGAGACGCATTTATATACCGACTCATTCATATGACGGGAAAGGCTTTTAGGATAATTACCAGCCATTGGGGTGACGTGGGCTGGGTAAATAATACAGTTTGGGGTTAGGAACCGAACGATAATTCTGGTATATAAGTCTATATTAGATAATGGTGGGGTGGATATGATGGGAGGTGTGGTGTGGTGTGTGTTGTGGTGGTGGGTATTCGGTGATGTGTGCGGTGAGGAGACGGATAGCCTGCTGTTGTGGAGGAGACAGCATGCTGTTGTGGAGGAGACAGCATGCTGTTGTGGAGGCGACAGCAAGCTGTTGTAGGAGCGAGAGCATGCTAGTGTGGAAGATAGGAGGCAGAATGCTACGATACTTCTCTCGCAGGATCTGTGACAGTATTAATCTCGTCTCTTAACTTCCATTAACTTTTTTTTGTAATCCCTGCTTATAAGCAATATATTTTCATTTTCAATATATTCTGGGCGTCTGTTGGCATTTCATTTCCTGATTTTATTGCCCATTTCTCAGTTTATTTAATATTTTCTAAGTATATTTGGTTGTTACAACTTCACAACTCATTTCGCTCACACGTTACAAGTACTGAAGTACTCCCATGTGGTGGTAAAACCCATCACTGTCGACATGTTCCTCTTCCAAGCTTATTGGTCTTAATCTAATGATCGTCTACTCTGCCGCTCGTCTGTTTTATGTTCACATAAAATATTGGGTAAAGGTCACTAACAAACAATAAAATTCATAGGATCAGAAGAATGCTTTGGCTCGTCATACGCAAGTTTACTTTCCAGATTCAACAGCCTAGGTGAGTAACCCAGGTTTACAAAGATTTTTTCCTTAACAATTATGACACTATTAGTACGTTCATCGTACCCTTCCTATATGTATATATATTTGCAGGAATATATTATTTACGTAGAAATGTATAAAAAAATTTGAATAAATAATCCTAAAAACACTTCCAAATATATCATTTAGTAAAAGCAATTATATTTACAAAATAATAGTAATGTTAATATTTCTGATTTGGTTATTGTTATACAATTTTTTTTTATTTCTTAAAGGAACCCATCAAAAGTTACGCTAATTCTCAGAATGTTTACCTCCACGTCCTCAGGGTGATTCTCTGCACATTGAGGAGCTCAAGCATTAGCCAAATTGCAGCTCTCTATAACTTGGTCGGCAGCTGCATATTATTGCCTGAAGTTTCTGTAGAAGTTTGAGGTAACTGCTTCAACTATGGGTCGCTGCTGGCCCTTGGGTATAATCCCCAGACTCTCCTTACCTTTGGGTCGTTGCTGGGTCTTGGATATAATCCCCAGACTCTCCTTACCTTGGGGTCGTTGCTGGGTCTTGGGTATAATCCCCAGACTCTCCTTACCTTGGGGTCGTTGCTGGGTCTTGGGTATAATCCCCAGACTCTCCTTGCCTTGGGGTCGCTGCTGGGTCTTGGGTATAATCCCCAGACTCTCCTTACCTTGGGGTCGTTGCTGGGTCTTGGGTATAATCCCCAGACTCTCCTTACCTTGGGGTCGTTGCAGGGTCTTGGGTATAATCCCCAGACTCTCCTTGCCTTGGGGTCGTTGCTGGGTCTTGGGTATAATCCCCAGACTCTCCTTACCTTGGGGTCGCTGCTGGCTCTTGGGTATAATCCCCAGACTCTCCTTGCCTTGGGGTCGCTGCTGGGTCTTGGGTATAATCCCCAGACTCTCCTTGCCTTGGGGTCGCTGCTGGCTCTTGGGTATAATCCCCAGACTCTCCTTGCTCTTGTCAGTGATCTGTTGTTTATCCAGCTTTCTCTCTGACTTTACACCAGCTTCCCCATGTGACCTAACTTGTTTGATGTCGAGTTTACGGCCACAATAGCCTACTGACCAACTAAGCTAATTGTATATACACTGAGAAGATGGGTATACACTTTTCGGTAAACTATATGTATCCCTTGGATGCTCCTACTGAAATTTATTTTGTTGCATTTCACAGCAATTTCACACGCTGTAGCCATCCTGTTCCCCCCCCCCCCCCTCATCCTCTTCCGGATTACTGGATACTTTTCCAAACTATCTCAGATTATTCTGTATTTGTATCTATATTTAAAAGTTTAATATCTCTGTATATTATATTATCATTATATTTATTTTTCAATTCCTTTGTTTCTATCTTCTGTAGTTATTTTAAGCAGCCTTCTTCATGTCTTTGTTTATGTCTTGAAGGGGGACATATATTTTTTACTTCTAGCGAAGCCCAAAGACTGTTGTGGCATTTTCTTAGCACCTAGCAGGACTAGGTGCCACAAGCATCTAGCAAGACTAGGTGCCACATGCCTACCTGCACTTGCTGGTGCTATGAGGTCAGGTTTTTATGGATTAAAGCCATAAAACCACTGTTTAGGATTATTGAAGCCTATCGAATGTCCGGAGTATTGGGCTTCCGTTTTCTTTTTTCTATCTTTTAAAGTATTTGTTTTCATCCCTAAGCTATTGTTAGATTACTGGTAAACTCTTCGAATGTATATTATAAGTGAGTATACAGCTTTTGGTATGTATACCTTGCGTTGAGAAGAAGACAGAGGTTCTGCTGGTAAATGCACGCTTATACCCACGTTTGTACCCACACTGTACCCACGCTGGTTTGGTACCTTTTACCCACACTGTACCTACGTTGGTACCCACGCCTGTACCCATGCTGTACCGAGAGATTTATACCATTCTCATTCCCCACAAATACAGTTGAAATCATGCCCACATTTCCCCTTGGAATCTTATTACAAGAAACTAATAAATCCCACACAAAAGCAGGTTTCTAGAGAGCTGGCGAAGGTCTATTTGAACAGTTAAGGTATTTTCAAAAGACAAAATAAATATTAGCCTTTAAATTTCAAAATAAAGTAGCAATAACTGCTTAAAAATAACACTTTTGTCAGGTAAATGTTTTAGTAAGCCTAGCTGAGGCTGTAAATAAAATTTTTCACTTTTACGGAAAACAAATTTACAAAAAAATACTGAAAGCAGCTCAGGTTTCCCGCAGATGTAAATACTTCCTCAACACTTGAAGGGAAACGCGGGTCCTCCCGAGGGGCAATAATCCTTTCAGTAGTTTCACGTTTAAAATCATCAGGGGAAAGAAAAAGTCAAATTTCCTTCCGTACAAAGTTTGAAAATACACATTAAATCAACTATCATGTTAATTTTGTGTTAACTTTGCTATGTTGTGATAAAACACGAACAGTGTGGGTGAGCGGGAGGCTGAGATTGGGGGTGGGGAGGTGGGGGGGAGGAGACAGTGATGGGGAGGGAGGATGGTGCCACCTGGGAAGGGTGGGGGCACGGTGCCACCTGGGAGGGGGGAGGCACGGTGCCACCTCACGTAGAGCCTATTGCCTTAAGTAGGCGTAAAGCGGAACGTGCAGCATTAAACAAGTGGCTGGGAGTCCAAGAACTAAAGCTCAATCCTGCAGGCAGCAAAAATCCCAGAGTACACACACACACACACACACACACACACACACACACACACACACACACACACACACACAACTAACAAACTTTTTGGAATTCTATGATAAAACTAGCAGTACCCGGCCACGCGTTGCTGTGGCTCAGCAACCTTCCCTGTCCCCTCACTCCTCTCCACCATTCCCCTCTCACCCGTCTCCTCAGCCTCCCCACCATTCCCCACTCCACCGTTCCTTCGTCCTCCCCACCATTCCCTCTTCCTTCCCACCTTGCCCCACTCCCCTGTCCCTTCGTCCTCCCCACCATTCCCTCTTCCTTCCCACCTTGCCCCACTCCCCTGTCCCTTTGTCCTCCCCACCATTCCCTCTTCCTTCCCACCTTGCCCCACTCCCCTGTCCCTTTGTCCTCCCCACCATTCCCTCTTCCTTCCCACCTTGCCCCACTCCCCTGTCCCTTTGTCCTCCCCACCTTTCGCGCCCTTCTCCATTCCCCCATCCCCTCGTCCTCATCATCCCAAACTCCCCCGTCCCCTCGTCCTTCCCCACCATTATCCCCCCTCCCTTGTCCCCTTGTCCTCCCCACCATCTCTCACCTCCGTCCCCTCGTCATCCCCACCATTCCCCACTCCCTCGTCCGATGCCTTTCCAAATGGTCTGATGTTCCCATCAGAAAATTGGAAACATCAAGTGATCTGATGTTCCCATCACTGAAATATAAGAAAAACCGTTAAAAAATGAAATGAAAATATGAAAAAATAAAAGATAAACTATATTCACAAAATGAACGGTATGATAAACAACACACTTCAATTCCAACGCAATTCACACAAAATAATTTAATCAAAATGAAAATAAATCAAAATCTATGAAAATTCAATTTATCAATGCAATCAGAAACATTGAAATGGAATTGTAACATATTTAGTATAGCATGTGTGTTGCTCTTACATGCAACAATGGCGCTGTTTTTTTTTTTTAAGAAAAGCATAGTGTTACCTGTCACAGGTATGGCATCTAAACTTATACTTACGAGATGAACGGTATGGTAAACAACAGCTCAATTCCAACACAATGTCACACAAAATAATTCAATAAAAAATAAAATAAATCGAAATCTATAAAAATAAAATTTATCATTGCAATCGGAAACATTGAAAAGGAATTCGTGACATATTTAGTATAGCGTGCATGTTGCTATTATGTGCAACAGATGGCGCTGTTTTTCAGAAACGCATGTTTTTACCTGTCACAGGTGTGGCATCTATATAGTAGGTATATAAAAAGATGCGCCTATTCGAATGTAACATTGTGTAAAAATTCCAAAGCAATCGGTGTAGAACTTTCGGAGATTACAGCCTATGTTGCTCTTATACCCAACAGATGGCGCTGTTTTAAAAAAAAAATGTTTGTTCCTGTCACAGGTGAGGCCTGTATATAGTAGATATATAAAAACACGCGCCTATTCGAATGCAACGTTGTGTCAAAATTTCAAAGCAATCGGTAAAGAGGTTTCAAAGATTTCCCTCATATGAAAAACACATGAAAAACACATTTTTTTTTAGAAAAAGCATGTTTTTTGTTTTTTTTTACCGTCACAGACGTGACATCTATATAGTATGTATATCAAAACCTGCTCGGATGCGAATGGAACATTGTGTGAAAATTTCAAAGCAATCGGTCAAGAACTTTTGGAGATTAGCGATTTTGAACAAACGAACATTTCCATTTTTATTTATATAGAAGATAGCGAGGATAAAGCAGGACAGAGAAGGTTGGGCAGACTGCATATTTCTGGACTGTCAAAAAGCCTTTGATACAGTACCACACGTGAGACTGCTATTCAAGCTCGAGAGGCAGGCGGGGGTGGGGGGAAAGGTCCTAGCATGGATAAGGAACTACCTAACAGGAAGGAGCCAGAGAGTTACGGTAAGGGGCGTGAAGTCGGACTGGCGAACAGTAACGAGTGGAGTACCTCAAGGATCGGTGCTGGGACCAATTCTATTTCTAATATATGTTAACGACATATGTAAAGGAGTAGAGTCCTACATGTCGATGTTCACGGATGATGCAAAGTTGATGAGAAGAGTTGTAACAGATGAGGATCGCAGGATCTTCCAAGTGGACTTGAACAGGTTGCAGAGATGGTCAGAGAAATGGCTACTGGAGTTCAACACGAGCAAATGTAAAGTTATGGAGATGGGACGAGGTGATAGGAGACCAAAGGAACAGTACACAATGAAGGGAAACAGCCTACCTGTAACGACTCTAGAAAGAGACCTGGCCGAGGACGTAACACCTAATCTAACTCCTGAGGCACATATAAATAGGATAACGGCAGCAGCGTACTCTACACTGGCAAAAGTTAGAACATCATTCAGAAACCTAAGTAAGGAGGCATTTAGGGCGCTTTACACTGACTACGTGAGGCCAGTCTTATCATGGAATCCCCCAACCTGAAGAAACACATAAGGAAACTGGAAAAGGTTCAGAAGTTTGCAACGAGACTTGTCCAAGTGTTACGAGGGATGGGATATGAAGAGCGCTTGAAGTAACTGAGCCTTACGACACTAGAAAAAAGAAGGGAGAGGGGGGAGGGGATATTAAAAGGAACGTATAAAATACTCAGGGGGAGTGACAGAGTGGACATAGACGTAATGTTCACACGGAATAGTAACAGAATGAGAGACATGGGTGGAAGTTGGAAACTCAGATGAGTCACAGAGATGTTAGGAAGTTTTCTTTTAGTGTGAGAGTAGTAGAAAAATGGAATGCACTTAAGGAGCAGGTTGTGGAAGCAAATTCTATCCATAATCTTAAAACTAGGTGTGATAAGGAAATAGGACAGGAGTCATTGCTGTAAACAACCGATGACTCGAAAGGCGGGATCCAAGAGTCAGTGCTCTCTTCTGCAGACACAAATAGGTGAGTACACACACTATTTAACACCAGGGACACACGAACTAAGGGACACAGGTTGAAATTGAGTACCCAAATGAGCCACAGAGACATTAGAAAGAACTTTTTCAGTGTCAGAGTAGTTAACAAATGGAATGCACTAGGAAGTCATGTGGTGGAGGCTGACTCCATATACAGTTTCAAGTGTAGATATGATAGAGCCCAGTAGGCTCGGGAACCTGTACACCAGTTGATTGACAGTTGAGAGGCGGGACCAAAGAAACAAAGCTCAACCCCCGCAAGCACAACTAGGTGGGTACACAAACAGGCAAAAAAAAAGGTTTTCACAATCTTTGCCAACAAGACAAACGCAGGAATTTTTACATCAAAGTTTTAGTTTTCTCTTCTTAGCTCCTCTTTCTCTGTCTGTCTCTGTCTCTCTCTCTCTCTCTCTCTCTCTCTCTCTCTCTCTCTCTCTCTCTCTCTCTCTCTCTCTCGAACCTGCGAGTTGTTGTGTTAAAGTGTTTCTGGGTGTAATGGGCCCATTAAAAATTGGAGGCGGGAGAAGGCCTAAGTACTACAACTGGGGTGATATGGAGGCGGACTAGGCCTACGAACATCACATGGGGTCAATTGGATACGGGATAGTCCTGAAGTTGACACCTGATGGCAACTGAAGGCTAGGTAGGCCAACGGACCTCTGGTCATATGGAGGAAGGATAGACCTATGGACCACACTTGGGGTCAGTTGGAGGCAGGATAGGCCTATTGACCAAACGTAGGGTCAGTTGACTCATCCTCTCCACTATTATATTGTCACCTCTCACCATTATTTTCTGTAGAGGGGAGAGTGAGAGTTGATACGCTGAGAGGGGAGAAGAGGAGAGAAGGAAGAGGAGAGAAATGGGGTTAGAAGAGTGGAGGAGATGGAGAGGGAGAGTCGTGGGAAAGGGGATGAGTGGAATGAGTAAGAAAAGGACGTTATTAAATGTACAAGATAATCACTGCATCAACCTACTTACTGGCAGCAAGAAAGCCAAGGTCCAAGAGCTGAAGCCCGGACCTGCTAGCCCATGGTGGCTAGTAGATTTAGTTGAGTACACATACAAAGGCTTAACCTTTTTGCTTGTAATTTATTTTCCTATCTCTTTATCTCCACAAAACTCTGACTTCGCAAAAGCAGAAGATAAACAAACTCTTTGTCTTCCTATCTTGCTTGCTTGCTTCCTTCCTCGTCCTGTCAGAAGCAAGGAGCTGATAGCTAAAACTTCCCTAATGCAGTATTCACACATCCTTGCTCGGAGGCTGCAGGGGTCTTCTTGGCGCAAGCTCAGCATCTCATCTCCTCTCTTCCGCGGAGAAGAAACGACCCGAGTCTCTTGGGGGATGAGACGGTCTGAGGGTTAGTGGTGGAAGTTGTTGTTGGTGGTGGTGTTGTAGTGGCAGGTGTGGTTGTGGTGGCAGGTGTGGTTGTGGTGCAGCGGCTCTACGGGGGTGTTGGTGATGGTTGTATTGTTGTTGGTGGTGGTGTTGTAGTGGCAGGTGTGGTTGTGGTGCAGCGGCTCTACGGGGGTGTTGGTGATGGTTGTATTGTTGTTGGTGGTGGTGTTGTAGTGGCAGGTGTGGTTGTGGTGCAGCGGCTCTACGGGGGTGTTGGTGATGGTTGTATTGTTGTTGGTGGTGGTGTTGTAGTGGCAGGTGTGGTTGTGGTGCAGCGGCTCTACGGGGGTGTTGGTGATGGTTGTATTGTTGTTGGTGGTGGTGTTGTAGTGGCAGGTGTGGTTGTGGTGCAGCGGCTCTACGGGGGTGTTGGTGATGGTTGTATTGTTGTTGGTGGTGGTGTTGTAGTGGCAGGTGTGGTTGTGGTGCAGCGGCTCTACGGGGGTGTTGGTGATGGTTGTATTGTTGTTGGTGGTGGTGTTGTAGTGGCAGGTGTGGTTGTGGTGCAGCGGCTCTACGGGGGTGTTGGTGATGGTTGTATTGTTGTTGGTGGTGGTGTTGTAGTGGCAGGTGTGGTTGTGGTGCAGCGGCTCTACGGGGGTGTTGGTGATGGTTGTATTGTTGTTGGTGGTGGTGTTGTAGTGGCAGGTGTGGTTGTGGTGCAGCGGCTCTACGGGGGTGTTGGTGATGGTTGTATTGTTGTTGGTGGTGGTGTTGTAGTGGCAGGTGTGGTTGTGGTGCAGCGGCTCTACGGGGGTGTTGGTGATGGTTGTATTGTTGTTGGTGGTGGTGTTGTAGTGGCAGGTGTGGTTGTGGTGCAGCGGCTCTACGGGGGTGTTGGTGATGGTTGTATTGTTGTTGGTGGTGGTGTTGTAGTGGCAGGTGTGGTTGTGGTGCAGCGGCTCTACGGGGGTGTTGGTGATGGTTGTATTGTTGTTGGTGGTGGTGTTGTAGTGGCAGGTGTGGTTGTGGTGCAGCGGCTCTACGGGGGTGTTGGTGATGGTTGTATTGTTGTTGGTGGTGGTGTTGTAGTGGCAGGTGTGGTTGTGGTGCAGCGGCTCTACGGGGGTGTTGGTGATGGTTGTATTGTTGTTGGTGGTGGTGTTGTAGTGGCAGGTGTGGTTGTGGTGCAGCGGCTCTACGGGGGTGTTGGTGATGGTTGTATTGTTGTTGGTGGTGGTGTTGTAGTGGCAGGTGTGGTTGTGGTGCAGCGGCTCTACGGGGGTGTTGGTGATGGTTGTATTGTTGTTGGTGGTGGTGTTGTAGTGGCAGGTGTGGTTGTGGTGCAGCGGGTCTACGGGGGTGTTGGTGATGGTTGTATTGTTGTTGGTGGTGGTGTTGTAGTGGCAGGTGTGGTTGTGGTGCAGCGGGTCTACGGGGGTGTTGGTGATGGTTGTATTCTTGGTAATTGTTGTCACTCTAAATCTAAAAATATACCATCTAAAAATGGTGTAATGTAAACCTTCCTCCAGTTCTCTCCTGGTTTTATACATCATGTTGATGTGTTTAGCCAATATTACCGTCCTGTAAACTCTTGTTTCTGTCTTCCTCCCTCCCTCCCTCCCTCTTCACCCCTTCCACTTCCCTCATTCTCTTTCATTCCCCCCTCCTCCTCCTCCTCACCCCGCCCCCTCCTGCAGTGAGTGATCTCCATCCGTACAATTACCGGAGGCGGATATACAAAGCCTCGTGCTACTGCACCACCGCCATATTCCACTAATTACAGGACCTGCCTGCATTTTCTTTATATGGCAGACTGAGTCATGCTACTTCCTTCCCCCTCTTGCCGTCTTCCCCTCTCTCTCTCTCTCTTAATTTCTTAGCCATGAGCCGCGGGGTTCCCCTTGCTTCTCTGTATCCATCTTTGGCTTCTCCAGTTTCATGTTTTCTCTGAATTTACTTGGGGAAGCAATTATGAGAATGCACCAAGCCTGGAATAATTATAGAGCACTTGGAAGAGATGCGAAGTCTAGGCTGGGTTATGGGCTACTGCGATATAAGCACTGGGTGGGGGTTCGATGCTTAGGCATGTGGAGCATCGGGGGATCGAACAGTGATCCTGCAAGGAGGGAGGCCGTCCCCCTCAGCCAAAAAGGTCATAGCGAATGGCAGAATTTGACAGAACCCGTCCATATGTTTGTCTGCATATACAGTACTCCTGTCAACAACACAGTTGTGGAACTGGTTACAGCCTCTGTCAGTACAGGTGTGTCATATCTGTCAACATCTGTCAGTACAGGTGTGTGTGTGTGCCACTCCTGTCAGCTACATGTGAATGAAGGTAACTACGGTGTGTTTAGGCGGTCGTTGCCACAAACCAGATCGTTATGTGTAATTGGACGTATCGGAAACCCGTAATTGGAAGTCGTGTATACTGGTATGTTTTTCTCCTCAACTGTCACTCCCGTCATGACACTCCCCTCCTGTCACTCCCCTTCTGTCACTCCCTGTCACTCCTCAAAATCCTCCAGACAACAATGACCCCCAAGACAGGCTTCCCTCACGTGCAAATAAGGCTGATTAAGCCATTTAAAATCCCAGAATAATCGGCTTAGATCTTTGCCGGATAAGACTGTTGAGTTGGACTGCGGCTTAAGGGACCAAAAACGGGCACATGTTAAAGAAAATTTGGGTCTTTAAATAGGAGTTTTTTTTAGGGTTTGGGGGAGTGACCTGATAGTTTAGACTTGTTAGTTGTTAATGGTTAGGTGTAATGGCTGTTAAGGGTTTGATGTGGTGCCATTTTCGGGTTAGTACCAATTAAGGAATATAATTAGTGGTTGTTATAAGTTAAATCGAGAGTATTCTTAACATATAACACCTGAAAGAAAGATCATGGGGAGGAATGTTGACTTTTCAAGCAAACCAGAATATTAGTAGTAGTACCCGCCAAACACACACCGAAACTACGACGTTGGTACAACGTTCGAACAAGTTTTAACACCTCCTAACCAGTTATAATAACCAATATAGCAAGTTGTAACAACGTTCTAGTACGTCATAAACACGTTAAGCCAAGATGTAACAACTTTATTACAAGTTGTAACAAGCGGAAAATAGAGACAGTTTCGGTTTGTGTTTCCAGGGTAGGCATCCATCAGTCTCAGGAGACTATGGAGTTGCGCTCTGGTTGTCGGTCTGGAGTGGCCTCACCAGGGCACAAAGCCAGGGTAGGTTGATTCGGGGGAGAAGCTGTTAGCCAGGCAGCAGGTCCCCTCTCTCCACGGCGCTGAAAGTCTCCAGTGGAAAGGCATACGCCAATACGCTTATCTTGAGGTTATCTTGAGATGATTTCGGGGCTTTTTAGTGTCCCCGCGGCCCGGTCCTCGACCAAGCCTCCACCCCCAGGAAGCAGCCCGTGACAGCTGACTAACACCCAGGTACCTATTTTACTGCTAGGTAACAGGGGCATAGGATGAAAGAAACTTTGCCCATTGTTTCTCGCCGGCGCCCGGGATCGAACCCGGGACCACAGGATCACAAATCCAGTGTGCTGTCCGCTCGGCCGACCGGCTCCACCACCGGATTGGTTCAAGCGCCGTCGCAGGAACTGTGAGTTCCGGGGTTGACCTCGAAGGTGGTGAAGAAGGGCTCAGGGACCTCCAACCCCAGAGACCGCCGTGGTCGGGGCCGCAGAAGAACCACCCCATCAAGGGTATGAACGACCCCAGCCACCTGAAGCAGAGCCTGGGGGGCCGCACGACCCTCAGGAGGTGGGCGTCCCGGTCCCGCACCTACGGGTTCCAGACAAGGATCGTCACAGCCCCTTTTCACCCGAGGCCGGCCTCCTTCAAGACCAAGTAGAAAGAAGAGTGATAATTATTAAATACAACAATATTAAATACAACAAGAATATTAGCGTGTGTTCTTTCGTATCACTGCGGCTATCGTAAAGAATCGTTCGGTAATTATCAGGAGACAGGACTGAACCATTACGTTGGTTGGTTGGAGACGGCAGCACGGGGCAGCAGCACGGGACGGCAGCACGGGACGGCAGCACGGGACGGCAGCACGGGACGGCAGCACGGGACGGCAGCACGGGACGGCAGCACGGGACGGCTGCACGGGACGGCTGCACGGGACGGCAAGCCACCCTGACTGCCACTCTTGTGGACGTTTTATGTATCATAAAAAAAGGTTCACTGTATTTTATACTTGTGCTCTGCGGCGTCAGTCCCCAGCTATCCTTCTTCCCTCCCTCCTAGATTCTGTCTCTCCCAGGTCCCCCCTTCCTCTCTGCCTCCTTATCTCCCTCTCCCGTTGTCCACGTCGCTCTCACCTCATCACGCGGAGGACCGACGCAGTTTTTCCCTCTTCCTCGAGGCCAAAGTTTTATCTCCTGCGACTGAGTAATGATGATGGATGAGTCCAAGAGGGTAATGACTCGGACCCGCCCCTGCATAAACGTTTGCCTCCTTCTCCCACCTGCCCACAAACGTTTCTTTGGAAATGTTTGTGGCGTCGAGGATTCGGCTCAAGTTTAGTAAAAACGTTTGTGTTCGTCGCTTCGAGTCTTGGCGGTGTTGCGATGGTTTTCTCTGGGTATTCTTCTCGGTGAGGGCCCGTTTTCCATTGGGTTTTTGCCCACGTGTTTTTTTATTTTGTATTTTTTTGTGCTGGAACGTTTGTCGTCAAGTGGTCATATGTGGTGGTGAGGGAAAGGATAACACTTCATGCGCTTGAATGTTGCTCAAGATCCCACTAGACTCTTGCAAGATCGTCGTGCAGAAAGCTTCTGGCAAAGATGGTGATGGTTCAAGAGGTGTTTGCGTGCGTGTGTGTACTCACCTAGTTGTACTCACCTAGTTGTGTTTGCGGGGGTTGAGCTCTGGCTCTTTGGTCCCGCCTCTCAACCTGCAATCAACAGGTGTACAGATTCCTGAGCCTATTGGGCTCTATCATATCTACACTTGAAACTGTGTATGGAGTCAGCCTCCACCACATCGCTTCCTAATGCATTCCATTTGTCAACCACTCTGACACTAAAAAAGTTCTTTCTAATATCTCTGTGGCTCATTTGGGCGCTCAGTTTCCACCTGTGTCTCCTTGTGCATGTGCCCCTTGTGTTAAATAGTCTGTCTTTATCTACCCTATCAATTCCCTTCAGAATCTTGAATGTGGTGATCATGTCCACCCCCCCTAACTCTTCTGTCTTCCAGCGAACGTGTGTGTGTGTGTGTGTGCGCGCGCGCGCTAAGGTGCATAGTCAAAAGATTTAAATAATTCCAAGATAGACGCTGCTAGAGACTTTTCTGATCAAATGAAAAGTAGAAACGAGACACTTAGGTCAAGTTTGACATTTTAACTTCCTATGTTTGGCCCCCCCGTCTTACGGAACCACACAAGTACCAGGACCTCGATGCTTCATATCATCTGAAACTGTCTGTACTTCTCCCTTGAGCGTTGTTTTGCTTCTCCTGGCGCCGCTGCCACTCACATTCTTGATCACCGAGTTCGTGGCCCGGGGGTTTCTTGCAAGATTTAAGTTGGATATTGATATTCGTCAATATTAATGGGCCAATGACGTTCTGTTATGATGATGGGCTGCGTTTATCCCTTTATTTATTATTTCCGTCAGACCCTGGGTTCGAGGCCCATTTTTACCTCTTGACACATTCTTCCGTCAAAAGTTTGATCCCCTCCTTCTGCCAATATTATAACCGGAGTTTTCCCTCCGGCTGCAGCGTTTCACAATCCGGATAAGTGTCATCTCTTGTCTTGCAGCGTCTTCGCCACCATCGGACAGATTGGTTAGTATTATCCGATGGGTCAATCAGTGCCTCATGGGACTTGATTCATCGATATGGCTCAGGTTCGAGGTTCCCGGAGGTCTCCGGGGGAGCGGAAGGTGGTTCTCTTGTGGAGGGTGTCCTCTAGGGAAAGTTAGATTCTAATGTCGGTTATTTCCTTGCCTTCTAGGAAGGGAGAGTGGGTAAGAGCATGGTTATCTTTGGGGAAGTGTGTCTCTGAGGGTTGACAGCACTGGACGGCAGGCTGTCACGGCTGTCTGCATGGTATGAAGGCAGCACCGGACGGCAGGGCCACCGTGGCTGCCATGAATGGCACCCCACACACACACATTGCAGGGTTTGCTTGTATTTCTGTCGCCAGATTCCTTAATACCAAACCACAGAGACTCGGAAGACAATTGAGCACAAGCTCAAGAAATTCGAAGATGTAATATCCACACCGTCAAGACAGCAGGGCAGGAGACAACCCCATAAAAAACAGATAGAGTCCAGCTCGTCGGAAAGCGACATTGATGAGTCAATTTCAGGTCCACTAAGAACCTATACACCAATTGCAACTTCCATGGCGTGTTCATCAGACTCCATGGATATCACGGAATTATCAGCAAATTCCAAGAACCTAGAGGTCTAAAGATCCTGCAATGGAATGCGCAAGGACTGCGCACTAAATTGCAACACTTGCAATGCATAGCAGCAACCAAGGGCATAGACATCCTGATACTACAGGAGAGCTAGCTTCGAGCCGGATTAGAACCTAAAATCTCAGGCTATTGAGGCTTCTTCCTTCCATGGATCAATGGGCAATCCAGGGGATGTGCAATCTATGTAAAATGTGACCTGATCTCCAAGTCCATAACCAGCCCACCCAATTGTAGAGCAGGGACAGAGGTAATGGGAGTAACCATTGAGCTAAGACACGACAAACTTGAAGTGTTTAATGTGTACAGGTCTCCACATGTCGAAATGGATCTCTCTGTGTTATTTGGACACGCGACAACAACAAACACAATCATTTGTGGAGATTTTAATGCCCATCATCGATTGGCACTGGGCTCGAACAGAACAAATGAAGCCGGCATACACATTACACATCTACTGGACCAGCTTCCAGAAATACAAATCCTAAACAAGAATGAACCTACCCACATCCAAGGAGGCAGATTAGACCTAACCTTCGTTTCAGCCTCCCTAAGAGATGCAGCAACATGGTCAGTTGAGCCCACACTCACAAGCGACCACTATGGGGTCCAAGTTGATCTTCAGTTAGACCTACCCACCCCACCTCCGCCTCCATCTGAAGCCTGGAACTTTGCTTTAGCAAACTGGGACCGATTTCAAAACCTCATTTCAGAGTGGCAAAGAAACTATGATCTTCCCGAAGACATTAATCAGGCAGAACAAGAATTTGTCAAAGCGATTCAAAGTGCAGCCAACCACTCAATCCCACCGAAAAAACAGTCCACCGGACACCATAAAGATCATTGGTACTATTGCGAACGTGTCAAAGAACTCAACCATAGACTCAACAGAACAAGAAAGCTATACAAAAAGCAGCCAAGTGACCGCAACAGGATCTTACTTTGTGAGGTCAAGGAACATGTGCATCGAGAGACCAGACAAATAAAAGAACAAAAGTGGCTGGAATGGTGTTCACACCTGAATGAACACACCTCTCTCGGGGAGATGTGGCAGCAAATTCACCGAGTCAAAGGGAATAAAACACCTAAAGCTCCACACCCCAAAGATCCTCAACAGGAAGCCGAAGTACTGGCAACCAGGTTTGCAGAGAGAGCAGCCAGCAATCAACTTCCACCAGATGTATTAGCAGTACAGACCGGACTAGAGGAAGAAAGATGGCACAGAATCCTTACAGCATGTGAAGAAGTCTCTGACACTAATGCCCCTTTCACACTGGATGAGCTCAATCGGGCTAAGAAAAACTCCAAGGATACATCCCCTGGAGCCGACAAAATAACCTATAAAATGATTAGAAACCTCGGCCCAGAGGGAGACGCTGCATACCTAAGGTTAATTAATTTAGCCTGGACTTCTCAAACTAGACCTTCTGCTTGGAATAGAGCAGACATAGTGCCGATCCCAAAACCCAAAGATCCAGCTAATCTCAGGCCCATCTCTCTCCAAAGCTGTGCAGCCAAGACGGCTGACAGAATGGCACTGAACAGACTGGAGTGGAAAATGCCTAAACTGCACCATGATATGTATGCCTATAGAAGAGGGGTTGGCACAGTGGAATGTATTACAACTCTGTTAGCCCACTTGAATGACAGACCAGGAATGCTGATATTCCTGGACCTCGAAAAAGCCTTTGAACTGGCTAGCGCCCCAGCTATTCTCTGCTGCCTCATTGACAAAGAGGTCAGAGGCAACCTGCTCTCCTGGACCAAAAACTGTCTCATAAACAGAGAAGCAAGAGTAAAACTTCATGGCACAGTCTCTGAGTACAAAAGACATGAAAATGGTACACCGCAAGGAGGTATTCTTAGCCCTCTTCTCTTCAACTGTTTAATGGAAAGAATAATGAGGTTGAAACTTCCACATCACTGCAGGCTGCTAAACTACGCGGACGACTTTGTCGTCATCATAAAGGGAAGGGATACGGCGCGCCTTGCACCCAAATGCTTAGACTGCATCAGTAAAGAGGCAAAACAGATTGGGATCAAACTCAACCCCTCAAAGTCAAAGGCCATGCCCATAAAAATAGCGAAGCCCAACATCCAACTCACAGTACAGGGTCAACCAATAGAATGGGTCGACACCTATCAGTATCTAGGAATCATCCTGGACACACACATGAATTTTAATGCTGAGGTCACTTACTTGAGAGATCGAACTGCGGCCCGGACGGCAATCCTCAGGTCGCTAACCTCCCTTTCTGGAGGAGCCAATCTGCAAGTCCTTCGCACATACTATGTACAGGCAGTCAGATCAGTGATCGATTATGCCGCACCTGCACTCACATATCTATCACACCAACAGTGGAAAAAGCTTGAAGTTGCCCAAAACAATGCTATGAGAGCTGCACTGGGAGCTCCCATGTGGACCAGGCTTGAAACTCTTAGACTGGAGACGGGTTTGCCCTCTCTATAAGAAAGAATATCACAAAGGACAGCTACAATTATCAGTAAGATAATTATTTCTTCTGATCCAATCCCAGTACGGCAGGCCTTGGTGGTTGGACTAGGCCAAAACAATGGAAACTCGGGCTGCAAGAGCAGGAAAAGTCGTAAACAGACTACATTTAAAAAGCATGATTCTTGATAGAGAGGGTGATCATCCACACCCAAATTACACTCCTTCCGCGCCGTGGGAAGAGCCTACTTTCAAAATTGTAATAGAAAGTCTCCCAATGAAAAAGGCTGCCTATGATCCGACAATCCTAAGGCGCATAATAGAAGAGCAAATGTATAGCATAGCAGTAGCAGGAGCCACCCACATCTTCACAGACGGATCGGTGGACACAGAAAATGAGAGTGCTGGCGCTGCAATTTGCACGACCAGCGTTCAGGCATATTGGAGACTGGGAGGAGTAGTATCATCAACCCAAACTGAGCTGTTTGCCATACAACAGGCATTCACATATGTGATTGTACAAAACACTCAAAATGCAATCATACACACAGACTCAAAAGCTGCACTTCAAATACTAGGACAAAAACAGTGAAAATAACGTGGAAATAATTACCACCATTTTGTATCTTGGAGCAGTCGCTAAAGGCAAAGGACTCAACATAACCTTAAACTGGATCCTACCCCATATTGGAATCCCATTAAATGAAAAAGCTGATGAAATAGCTAAATTGGCAACTCGTCATCCAGTGATACATAAAACAATTCAACCCAGCCTAGAGAACATAAAAAACATCATCACCAAAAAACTCTCACATCTCAACAAAGCCGACCTACACCAGAGAATAGCTGAAGGTTCGCCATCTGCAACATGGTATCTTCAGGCAACCAAATTAGAAAGGTTAAATATCCCAAAAGGAATCCACAGGGAAATAGCAGTTAGGCTATATAGACTACGTCTAGGTTACAGATGCAACTGGGAGATTGGTGAACCCCGACAGAGAGAGTGCATCTTCTGCCAAACTGTCACAGAAAAGCCATTACTTCACTATCTTCTGGAATGTGAAGCAACCAATGACCTTAGAAGAGCTTTAAGAGTTCCTGAATCATGCAGTGGCCACCCTGAAGCCATCAACACAGCCACTCTCCTGGTCAACAAAGGTGTCCAGCAGCTGGACACCCTCATAAAGACTGTGAAGCAGTATCCTCCCCCGCGATAACAGCTTGATGATCAAATGCAACCTCAGAATACTGAGAAAAAAAATCGTACCACTTACGGGCAATTCATGCCCGTGCCACCTCTTGGGTGCCTTAATCTTCATCAATCAATCAATCCTTAATACCACTATTCTTTGGCTGCTGCTAGCAACTCCTGGGCCTCACCCCTAGTGGCAACACACTGCCTTAACAGCCTCCTCCTCCTTAACTACCCAGCTAGCAGGAAAGAGACCCGGAAATTGCTTAATGGACGCTTTTCCCCCTCACCTCCCTCTCTACACCACCTCTCCCTCTCTCTCTCCTCTCTCTCTCTCTCTCTCTCTCTCTCTCTCTCTCTCTCTCTCTCTCTCTCTCCTCTCTCTCTCCTCTCTCTCTCCTCTCTCTCTCTCCCTAAATCTGTTCTCCCTCATCATTAAAACATTCCCTCTCCTTCCCCCTAATCCACACACTCTAGGCACACCATAGGTAGGAGACTTTACCCTAAAAGAACAGCCTGCTAAATAACATTTTTTTCGTGAATTAACTTTAATTTCGGCCGCTTTTCAGATGTTAGATTGTATTCATGTTAGCATGTATTCGTGTTAATATGTATCCATGTTAGCTTGTATTCTTGTTATTATGTATTCAAGTATTCGTGTTAATCATGTATTCACACGAGCAAATATTTACCACGTAATAAATTACTCGACCGTGAAACAATTAAGCATCGCGACACCCGGAATGGTTGCTGTATGTTCACACCGTCTTGTAAGTGATCAAGGTGAAGGAATTATCAATGATCAAGATAGGTCAACAGCCCTATCTGACCTTTGATTACACCCGCATTGTTAGTGTGTGTGTACGTCTCATGGCTTCAGCCCGTCGTATCCGGAGGGGGGTTATAGCTAGGACAGGGAGCTGGGATACGAGGACAGGCAGCTGGGATACGAGTACAAGGAGCTGGGATACGAGTACAGGGAGCCGGGATACGAGTACAGGGAGCTGGGATACGAGGATAGGCAGTTGGGATACGAGGACAGGGAGCTGGGATACGAGTACAAAGAGCTGGGTTACGAGGCCACGGAATTGGGATACGAGGATAGGTAGCTTGGATATGCGTACAAGGAGCTGGGATACGAGGACAGGGAGCTGGGGTACGACGATAGGCAGCTGGGATTCGAGGACAGGGGGCTGGGTTACGAGGACAGGGAGCTGGGATACGAGGATAGGCAGCTGCGATACGAGGATAGGCAGCTGCGATACGAGGTTAGGCAGCTGGGATTCGAGGATAGGCAGCTGGAATACGAGGACAGGGTCAGGAGAAAGGGAAAGGACGGTGCTCAAACACTTGGGCCATCGGGGATCGAACGCCGACCCAGCAATGACCGAGATCCTCACCTTACCCACCAGTCCAAGGGGACATTCTTTGAGTAACTCAAACGATACTAAGAAGTTCGGGATATTCATGCCCGTGTCACCTCTTGGGTGGCTTAATCTTCATCAATTAATCACTGTACCTTTGGGTACAGTGCCCCTGTGGGTACAGTGCCTCTGGGGTACACCGCCCTGTGGGGTCCAATATCCCAAGGTCCACACCCTGTGTTCGCACGAAGTTGTTGACAACTTACAACGTTAAGTTACTTAAATAATTTTCAAGGTGTCCATTAACTCCAAATTGCTTTACCTGAGACATTATAAGCCTTCTGAGCTCGTCTTGCCCAATGCCCCTGCAAAATCCAAGGTTGAGACGCACGTGTTCTCTCATTCTAAACTCTCGTTCCGTTCTGAAATCACCTGATTGATACTTGCTTGATGGGGTTCTGGGAGTTCTTCTACTCCCCCAAGCCCGGCTCGAGGCCAGGCTTGACTTGTGAGAGCGTATTCTTTGATACTATTCTATTACCTCTAAACCCAACCTCCTAATTGGTGTTTCTTATCAAGGTTGAGTCTTTCTTATCGAGTCTTTCTTCAAAGGGTTTTCCGAGATGAAGAAATTGGTGTAGTTGTGTAGTTATGTCTTGAATTGTATTTCAGTGGAGAGTTACAAGCCTGGCTTCCTTCCAGGTATGTAGCCAGGTTTGCTAGCTACTTGTAGTCTTGAAATGGGTTGCAAGGAGTTGCAAGTAGAAGCACACGTCTTGTAAGGCGTTTGTGGATGTGGTAGTTAAGTGTGGTTGGGTTGTTGACATCTGCAGTGTTTGATGCTTTTGGGGTTCATGAACTCCTGAAGTGATTGTCCAAACTATTACTGCTAGTGACTGTGGCAGAGGGTCCCTACCACTAGTGACTGGCAGAGGGTCCCTACCACTAGTGACTGTGGCAGAGGACCCCTACCACTAGTGACTGGCAGAGGGCCCCTACCACTAGTGACTGTGGCAGAGGACCCCTACCACTAGTGACTGGCAGAGGGCCCCTACCACTAGTGACTGTGGCAGAGGGCCCCTACCACTAGTGACTGGCAGAGGGCCCCTTATATGCAGCTATTGTCAGCTTTTCCGTTCATAAAAATAATCCACTAAATTTTTCTGCATTTTGGGCTAATTCGAGATTTTATTTTTTAGTTTTTGAAAAATGCGAATTTGTTGGACTATGTTTTTAAGAGTTGTAACATATTTTAATTTTTTTCTTGCATTAGTTTGTTGTTGTGGCTTTGAGAATGTTTTAGAAGAAGTTTGTTGTAATTGGTCGTTTCAGTTTGTTTGTTCTAGTGAGTTGTAATGTGTTGACGAAGTAGAATTCTAATGCCTTTTTGTAGTTAGAATATGTCACACACACCTGCCTTTTCTGGTCATATATATATGTTACACTTTAAACATGCGCAATATTAGTGACTTGTCCTGTCACAGAAAAAGTACCACAAACACCTACGGGCTGTGTGTGGTACTTTGTGGTACACGGGGGTCACCATAGCCCGTGCTACTTGCAACTTTTGTTCCGAGTAGCTGAATCTAAAACCACAAAGACCCATTCGTGGTAAAGTTTATCGAACGACGAACACCTACCACCCTGACTATGACTGACAGACCTCCGCTTCTGACCCTGAGACCATGGGGTCGCCACACACACACACACACACCAGTGGCCCGAAGGTGAACCCCGTCCCCCAGCACGTCAAAATGACGTGCTCTGCATGAGGACCTCTACGTGCTCTGCATGGGGCCTCTATGTGCTCTGCATGGGGCCTCTACGTGCTCTGCATGGGGCCTCTACGTGCTCTGCATGGGGCTTCTATATACACTCTCCCTTCCCTCAGTTTGGTCTCTCCCGAGTCCCAAACATCCGCGCGTGCTGGTACACGCTCGGGCTCCATGTCTGATTTGGCTGGAGGTGATTTGGCACTTCAAATTTGTCAAGTGCATTCACAATTTGAACATTTATAGACTTTGTACTGCTGTGTGAAGTGTGTGTACCTTCAGACAGCTTTGATTTACCAGCCTTGACCTGGTGTTTATCTGCCTTGACCTCTTGTTTACCAGCCTTGACCTCTTGTTTACCAGCCTTGACCTCGTGTTTACCAGCCTTGACCTCTTGTTTACCAGCCTTGACCTCTTGTTTACCTTCCTTGACCTCTTGTTTACCTGCCTTACTGAATTCCTCCCGTTGTGGCTTCTCTTGCTTGCTTCTTGCTTGCTTCTTTAGTGATAAAAGTTTCTGACTCTTGAGGCTGAATCTTAATACTTTATTTGTGGTTAACCACAATTATAGTGAGTTGTTGTAGTTGATTGTTGTAGTGAGTCATTGAGGTGGGTTGTTGTGGTAGGTTTATTAATGTCTTATTGTAATATAACCTTTATCGATTTCCTTCACAGTTGATTATTTCTTGTAATTTATGTTTGTCTTATCTCTTTCTCTCTCACGTCTTCTCTTCTACTCTCTTTCTCTCTCCTCTTTCTCTCTCTCTCTCTCCTTCACTCTCCTCTATCTCCTCCTCTCACCATACACCCATACCCCCATTTCACAACTACGAGTTATCAAAACTAAAACAGGAACTTTTGCAGATAAAGTTTTAATGAAAGCTCCCTTGCGCTGCTCCCAGCGCGGCGGCGGCCCCCCCGGCTCGGGCCATTCCCACTCTTTATATCGCCATGCAGGAAATCCGCGAAAATCCCGCGGCCGATTTTCGCGCATACGCAAAGTGATGACGGAGATAGCGGAACGCAGACGGTAGGAGACGGTCGTTTGTCTTGCAGTTAATACTACTGTTTCATACCAGTATTAACAAAAAGGCATTATTATTTTACTGTTTTTATTAGGGAATGGTTGGAGGGTTTGTACCTAGGCGTCCTATAGAGTTCTGGGAGGTACCTAGGAGTCCTATAAAGCCCTATGAGGTACTTAGGAGTCCTATACAGTCCTAGAAGGTACTTAGGAGTCCTATAGAGTCCTAGAAGGTACTTAGGAGTCCTATAGAGTTCTGGGAGGTAGTTAGGAGTCCTATAGAGTCCTAGGGAGTCATAAGGGGCTGTACCCATTATATGGCACAACTATTCTATTGTACGCAATCTAATCATAAATAAAAATAAGTGGTTTAGACAGGGAGTAAATATTCAGGTTTATATATGTGCATTTAGATAGAAAATAAAGTTGTATGCATTAAATAAAATGATGTTTGATGTTTGAGAAGTTAAAGGATTCAGTAATATTGGAAAGTGGTTCTGGTGATGGTTCAGACGAAGGGGCAGCGACGTGTCCCTGGAAGATTACCTGCCGTCTTCCCCCTTCTTTCCCTTCTCTTACTTCTTTCCCCTCATCTTCCTTCTTCCCTTCCTCTCAACCCTCCTCTCCCCTTTCTTCTCTTATTACCCCTTTTCACACTTTCCCCTTTCTCCTCTTCTCTCGCCTCTCCCCTCATCCTCTCTCCGCTTCCCCTTTTCCCCATCTTCTCTTGCCCTTTTCCATCCCCTATTCTCACCCCCTCTCCCCCCAAAAATGAAAAAATATATGGAGCTGTTTTTAACACTGACATTGGAAGGTCTGGGGTAAACTTTTGAGTGAGGTGATAGTGGCTTTCTGTGTCTCCCTCAGAGCTTGGGAGGCCGAGGTGCTGGCTTTGTTGACGTTGTGATGTGTGCAGGTGTGGCATGTGTGGAGGCGTTGGTGTGGAGGTGTTGGTGTGTGTGGAGGTGTTGGTGTGGAGGTGTGGCGCGTGTGGAGGTGTTGGTGTGGAGGTGTGGCGCGTGTGGAGGTGTTGGTGTGGAGGTGTGGCGTGGGGGAGGGAGGGAGGGTGTGTGTGTGTGTGTGTGTGTGTGTGTGTGTGTGTGTGTGTGTGTGTGTGTGTGTGTGTGTGTGTGTGTGTGTGTGTGTACTCACCTAGTTGTACTCACCTAGTTGTGTCTGCAGGATCGAGCATTGACTCTTGGATCCCGCCTTTCGAGCATCGGTTGTTTACAGCAATGACTCCTGTCCTATTTCCCTATCATACCTGGTTTTAAAATTATGAATAGTATTTGCTTCCACAACCTGTTCCTGAAGTGCATTCCATTTCCCCACTACTCTCACGCTAAAAGAAAACTTCCTAACATCTCTGTGACTCATCTGAGTTTCAAGCTTCCATCCATGTCCTCTCGTTCTGTTACTATTCCGTGTGAACATTTCGTCTATGTCCACTCTGTCAATTCCTCTGAGTATCTTATACGTTCCTATCATGTCCCCCCTCTCCCTTCTTCTTTCTAGTGTCGTAAGGCACAGTTCCCTCAGGCGCTCTTCATACCCCATCCCTCGTAGCTCTGGGTCGAGTCTCGTTGCAAACCTCTGAACCTTTTCCAGTTTCATTATATGCTTCTTCAGATGGGGACTCCATGATGAGGCGGCATACTCTAAGACTGGCCTTACGTAGGCAGTGTAAAGCGCCCTAAATGCCTCCTTACTTAGGTTTCTGAATGATGTTCTAACTTTTGCCAGTGTAGAGTACGCTGCTGTCGTTATCCTATTAATATGTGCCTCAGGAGATAGATTAGGTGTTACGTCCACCCCCAGGTCTCTTTCACGCGTCGTTACAGGTAGGCTGTTCCCCTTCATTGTGTACTGTCCCTTTGGTCTCCTATCTCCTAGTCCCATTTCCATAACTTTACATTTGCTCGTGTTGAATTCTAGTAGCCATTTCTCTGACCATCTCTGCAATCTGTTCAGGTCCTCTTGGAGGATCCTGCAATCCTCATCTGTCACAACTCTTCTCATCAACTTTGCATCATCCGCAAACATCGACATGTAGGACTCTACGCCTGTAAACATGTCGTTAACATATACAAGAAATAGAATTGGTCCCAGCACCGATCCTTGTGGTACTCCACTTGTTACTGTTCGCCAGTCCGACTTCTCGCCCCGTACCGTAACTCTTTGGCTCCTTCCTGTTAGGTAGTTCCATGTGTGTGTGTGTGTGTGTGTTTGTGTGTATATGATGCACACCTTCATAGATTACCACAGTAGTGTTCTTTGAAGTAGTCGACGACGACCTGTCCTTGATGGCTCTTCTTATCTCTGTTCTAATTATCCCTGCGTTTGCTGCCTTCCTCTCTTCGTGTCCCGGCTTGATATAGTCTCCTCTGCTAAGCTGTTTGACGGCTCCAGGGTTAGGGAGAGAGGGAGAGAGGGAAGAGGAGGAGGTAGAGTAAGAGCATAAGGTACTAAGGATCTAAATGATTTAATTCTCCTCAATAATTAAACTTAAAGTTATTATTTTACACCTGTAAAATAAGAACTTTTATAATAAGCTTCAAGTATCTCTGGTTGCTATAGGTTAAGCTTGGAAAGGTAAGTTCGGTCAGGGTAGGAAAGATTTAGCTTATGTTAGACGATTTGGTTACATTTTGTACATAATTATCGGATTTTGTTTCAGGTTATGAGGTTTACTTAGTTTGATTGGTTAGTTAATAGGTTTAATGCATGGTTAGGTTTAGTGCAGTTAAGACAAACCGCGAGGCTTCGAAGCCACGCTGAAAATATGAACCTTTCAACAGCTGTTATGAAATTTTCAAGAACTTTTTTGTATAGATATTTACTCCTGTTAATGATAACAGGTGTTAAGCTATCTATATGACAACACCTCTTATGGTTATCTTTAATCTGTTGTCCATAAGAGGTGTAAAGATAACAACTATTGATGTTTAGTTATAAATAACTTACCACCAATAATATATATCTTTTCCCACGTATTTCAACATCAAAGTTTTTAATTATCTAAACAACTCGCGTCTCGTAGTCACCGGTAATCTTTGAACATATTACCACAAATTTCGAACATAAATGTTAATTTAGTACGTCAAAGTAATCCCCTCGACCCCTGTTGTTATATCCCCCAGGGATCTTAACCTCAATGTTAACATGTTTATCTTTTGTATATTAGCCTTGAATCTCAATATTTACGTCCCTGAATCTAACATTTCTCCCCTTTTGTATAGTTTTATTTTCCTCTGTTAACTCCTTTTGACTTTTCCTCCTACTGTAAAGTCCCAGAGTTTTAACCTCGATGTTAATTGTTCCGTCATTTTAACCCCTTTTTTTAACCAAATTAAATTCTCTCAGTCGAGTCCCATAATTGCAAGTGAAGAGAGGCTGAGAAAGAGGGGAAGAGTGGGCTGAGAGGGGAAATTGTGAATTCTGGCGACTACGAAGCGGAAAATGGAGAA
Source organism: Procambarus clarkii (assembly GCF_040958095.1). Classification (NCBI taxonomy): domain Eukaryota; kingdom Metazoa; phylum Arthropoda; class Malacostraca; order Decapoda; family Cambaridae; genus Procambarus; species Procambarus clarkii. Next base: position 14,560,217 of record NC_091159.1, on the reverse strand, counting down.
TTATTGAGGCTAATGAGAGGTGAGGAGAGGGGAAGTGAGAGAGAAGTCGTGAGCGAGAGACGCAGAGAGAGGGGGAGTGAGAGAGAGAGAGAGAGAGAGAGAGAGAGAGAGAGAGAGAGAGAGAGAGAGAGAGAGAGAGAGAGAGAGAGAGAGAGAGAGATGGAGTGAGAGAAGGATGAAGTACGAAAAGGATCGAGTGAGAGAGAGAGAGAGATTGGGAATAAGTGATGGAGGGAATGAGAGAGGGAATTACAGAGGGATGGAATAAGTGAAATAAAAAGGAAGGAAGATGGCAGAATGAGAGGGAGAGGAAGAGAGAATAAAGAAAGAGGAGGAAGAGTGAGAGAAATATAAAGGGTAAGAATGAATACAGAGAGGGAGAATGGAAGTAGAAGAGATGAATTGAGACGTAGAAAGTGGCAATAAAAGAGGGGTATCGCATGAGAGAAAATGATGAAGGGAGTGACAGGGAGTGACGGTGATAAAGTGGAAAGAGAAGGGGATGACTCAAGGTAATAGAGGAATGCTGAAAAGGAAAATAAGAGTGGAGTATGAGAGGAGCCTAAAACATCCCAAATGATATTAGAGGAGAGGAATAAAGACTAAAATTAGAAGAGGGAGAGATAAAAAGAAGAGTAAGTTTTATAGCAGTTTATATGCAGTTTATATGTAGTATATACACATTTATGAACCCCAAGCTAATCGCTGCGTAAAAGCCCTTTTTTTTCCTTTTGAAGCCAAAAGCATTTTAAGCAGTAAATAACTCCATAGTTACGCTACACTCTACACAAAATTGTGTTGTAGCTTCCTGTAGCCGTTAACACGAGGGAGAAGAATTGTGTAGTCTCGGCTCGTTTGAAATTCGACCCAATTTAACGAGTGAAACTACACGAATAATAAGATTTAGTCCAGCAACCAGGAGGCCTGGTCGACGACCGGGCCGCGGGGACACTAAGCCCCGGAAGCACCTCAAGGTAACCTCAAGGTAAGGTAAGGTAGGCAAGCCATGCTCCTGTTATGCTTGTACAAGCAAAGGTCGCCCCCCCTCCCAGACCCATCAGGTCATGGTTGTCCAAGCTCCTAGCAACCCCCAAAGACGAATTCAGCAATATTATCGAATTGTGGGGATGGGGAGAGTGGGTAGATGGGGCTGGTTGAGTGGGTGGGAGTAGAGGTGTGTGTGTGGGGGGAGGGGGGAGGGGGATGTGGGTGAGTGTGGGGTGGTAATGGGTGTGTGTGTGTGTGTAAATGTGGTTATACATATGTTGTGGATGTGGGAACGTTTGGGCCTATGGCGGGTGATGGTGTTTGTGGGGTGCGTGGTGATATGGAGTCACCCACACAAACACACACACCTGTGTATCCGTGTGTGTGTGTGTGAGTGACTGTGTGTGTGTGTTGAGTGTGAGAGAGTCAACAGTCCGGCACAAGTACACACGCCCCGAGCGCCTCCCTGGCGCCTGGCACCGCCGCGCCCACCTCCCCTCACCATGGGGGACGTGGGCGTCACGGCCCGTGAGGCGGGACCCAACGCCACACCGCCCATAAGGAGAGGGAAGGTGGGAGACACACAGAGAAGGGGAGGAAGGAGAGGCGGTGATGGCCACAGCTTGGATAAGTGAGAGATAGGGAAAGGAAGCGAGGAGTGACAGTAGAAGATGAGGGGAGAGTGTGGGAGGTGAGGGGAGAGTGAGGGAGATGAGGGGAGAGTGAGGGAGATGAGGGAGATGATGGGAGAGTGTGGGAGATGAGGGGAGAGTGTGGGAGATGAGGGGAAAGTGTGGGAGATGAGGAGAGTGTGGGAGATGGTGGGAGAGTGTGGGAGATGGTGGGAGAGTGTGGGAGATGGTGGGAGAGTGTGGGAGATGAGGGGAGAGTGTGGGAGATGAGGGGAGAGTGTGGGAGATGAGGGGAGAGTGTGGGAGATGAGAGGAGAGTGTGGGAGATGAGAGGAGAGTGTGGGAGATGAGAGGAGAGTGTGGGAGATGAGAGGAGAGTGTGGGAGATGAGGGGAGAGTGTGGGAGATGAGAGGAGAGTGAGGGAGATGAGAGGAGAGTGTGGGAGATGAGGGGAGAGTGTGGGAGATGAGGAGAGTGTGGGAGGTGAGGGGGAGAGTGTGGGAGATGATGGGAGAGTGTGGGAGATGAGAGGAGAGTGTGGGAGGTGAGGGGAGAGTGTGGGAGATGAGGGGAAAGTGTGGGAGACGAGGGGAGAGTGTGGGAGATGAGGGGAGAGTGTGGGAGATGATGGGAGAGTGTGGGAGATGAGGGGAGAGTATGGGAGATGAGGGGAGAGTGTGGGAGATGAGAGGAGAGTGTGGGAGATGAGGGGAGAGTGTGGGAGATGAGGGGAGAGTGTGGGAGGTGAGGGGAGAGTGTGGGAGATGAGAGGAGAGTGTGGGAGATGAGAGGAGAGTGTGGGAGATGAGAGGAGAGTGTGGGAGATGAGGGGAGAGTGTGGGAGATGAGGGGAGAGTGTGGGAGATGAGAGGAGAGTGTAGGAGATGAGGGGAGAGTGTGGGAGATGAGGGGAGAGTGTGGGAGATGAGAGGAGAGTGTGGGAGATGAGGGGAGAGTGTGGGAGATGAGGAGAGCGTGGGAGATGAGGGGAGAGTGTGGGAGATGAGAGGAGAGTGTGGGAGATGAGGGGAGAGTGTGGGAGATGAGGGGAAAGTGTAGGAGATGAGGAGAGTGTGGGAGATGATGGGAGAGTGTGGGAGATGGTGGGAGAGTGTGGGAGATGAGGGGAGAGTGTGGGAGATGAGGAGAGTGTGGGAGATGAGGAGAGAGTGTGGGAGATGGTGGGAGAGTGTGGGAGATGAGGGGAGAGTGTGGGAGATGGGGAGAGTGTGGGAGATGAGAGGAGAGTGTGGGAGATGAGGGGAGAGTGTGGGAGATGGTGGGAGAGTGTGGGAGGTGAGGGGAGAGTGTGGGAGATGGTGGGAGAGTGTGGGAGATGAGGGGAGAGTGTGGGAGACGAGAGGAGACTGTGGGAGATGAGGGGAGAGTGTGGGAGATGAGAGGAGAGTGTGGGGAATGAGGGGAGAGTGAGGGAGATGAGGGGAGAGTGAGGGAGATGAGGGGAGAGTGAGGGAGATGAGGGGAGAGTGTGGGAGATGAGGGGAGAGTGTGGGAGATGAGGGGAGAGTGTGGGAGATGAGAGGAGAGTGTGGGAGATGAGAGGAGAGTGTGGGAGATGAGAGGAGAGTGTGGGAAATGAGGGGAGAGTGAAGGAGATGAGGGGAGAGTGAGGGAGATGAGGGGAGAGTGAGGGAGATGAGGGGAGAGTGTGGGAGATGAGAGGAGAGTGTGGGAAATGAGGGTAGAATGAAGGAGATGAGGGGAGAGTGAGGGAGATGAGGGGAGAGTGAGGGAGATGAGGGGAGAGTGTGGGAGATGAGAGGAGAGTGTCGGAGATGAGAGAAGAGTGTGGGAAATGAGGGTAGAATGAAGGAGATGAGGGGAGAGGGAGGGAGATGAGGGGAGAGTGAGGGAGATGAGGGGAGAGTGTGGGATATGAGGGGAGAGTGTGCACGGGAGGAAGCAGTAGTTTGAACACGTCAAATAACCACAACCTCTTCAAATCTTCCTCCTTCTGTCTTATCTTATCTCCATCTATCCTTTAATCTTCCTTCACCTCTCCCATCATTAGTTCCCTGTATCTCCCCATTCCCTCTTTCTTCCCCTCTTATTTCTCCCCTCCTTCCCGACCACCCCATCTCCCCCTACGCCCCCGTCCGCCTATCCCGACAGACAGGCGACACAAGGCCTGATAATCAAGAGTGTAGGTTAGAGAGTGGACGCACACCTCGCCCAAGAGTGGACGCTCAAGCTGGAGAGTTCCGCCTCTCGTCTCCTTGGAGCCCTGGTGGCTTGGCAGTCTCTTGCCTGGGGTCAAGGAACTGCTACCTGCTTTTAGGCCACACTCGGGGTCACACAGACGCCAACTATCTGCCAGTGTGATCAGCACTTGCAGCAATTGTGGAGGAGGGTGGTTAAGGTGGTGGTATGGTGGTGGAGTGGTGGTGGTGTGTGGTGGTGGTGGTGGTATGTTGGTGGTGTGTGGTGGTGTGGTGTGTGGTGGTGGTGGTGTGTGGTGGTGTGGTGGTGTGTGGTGGTGGTGTGTGGTGGTGGTGGTGTGTGGTGGTGGTGGTGGTATGTTGGTGGTGTGGTGGTATGTTGGTGGTGTGTGGTGGTGTGGTGGTGGTGGTGGTGTGTGGTGGTGTGTGGTGGTGTGGTGGTGGTGTGGTGGTGGTGTGGTGGTGGTGGTGGTGGTGTGTGGTGGCGTGGTGGTGGTGGTAGTGGTGGTGTGGTGGTGGTGTGTGGTGGTGGTGGTGGTGGTGGTGGTGTGGTGGTGGTGGTGGTGGTGGTGGCGTGGTGGTGGTGGTGTGGTGGTGGTGTGTGGTGGTGTGGTGGTGTGTGGTGGTGTGGTGGTGGTGTGTGGTGGTGTGGTGGTGGTGGTGGTGGTGTGTGGTGGCGTGGTGGTGGTGGTGGTGTGATGGTGGTGTGTGTTGGTCGTGGTGGTGGTGGTGTGGTGGTGGTGGTGGTGGTGGTGTGGTGGTGGTGGTGGCGTGGTGGTGGTGGTGTGTGGTGGTGTGTGGTGGTGGTGTGTGGTGGTGGTGGTGGTATGTTGGTGGTGTGTGGTGGTGTGGTGGTGTGTGGTGGTGGTGGTGGTGTGTGGTGGTGTGGTGGTGTGTGGTGGTGTGGTGGTGGTGTGTGGTGGTGTGGTGGTGGTGGTGGTGGTGTGTGGTGGCGTGGTGGTGGTGGTGGTGTGGTGGTGGTGTGTGGTGGTGGTGGTGGTGGTGGTGGTGGTGGTGGTGGTGTGGTGGTGGTGGTGGTGGCGTGGTGGTGGTGGTGGTGGCGTGGTGGTGGTGGTGTGGTGGTGGTGTGTGGTGGTGGTGGTGGTGTGGTGGTGTGTGGTGGCGTGGTGGTGGTGGTGGTGGTGGTGGTGTGGTGGTGTGTGGGGGTGGTGGTGGTGGTGGTGGTGGTGGTGTGGTGGTGGTGGTGGTGGCGTGGTGGTGGTGGTGTGGTGATGGTGTGTGGTGGTGGTGGTGGTGGTGGTGTGGTGTGGTGGTGGCGTGGTGGTGGTGTGGTGGTGGTGGTGTGGTGGTGGTGGTGGTGGTGTGGTGGTGGTGGTGGTGGCGTGGTGGTGGTGGTGTGGTGGTGGTGTGTGGTGGTGGTGGTGGTGTGGTGGTGTGTGGTGGCGTGGTGGTGGTGGTGGTGGTGTGGTGGTGGTGTGTGGTGGTGGTGGTGGTGTGGTGGTGGTGGTGGTGGTGTGGTGGTGGTGGTGGTGGTGTGGTGGTGGTGGTGGTGGTGGTGTGGTGGTGGTGGTGGTGTGGTGGTGTGTGTGGTGGCGTGGTGGTGGTGGTGGTGGTGGTGGTGGTGTGGTGGTGGTGTGTGGGGGTGGTGGTGGTGGTGGTGGTGGTGGTGTGGTGGTGGTGGTGGTGGTGGTGTGGTGGTGGTGGTGGTGGTGGTGGTGGTGGTGGTGGTGGTGGTGGTGGTGTGGTGGTGGTGGTGGTGGTGGTGTGGTGGTGGTGGTGGTGGTGTGGTGGTGGTGGTGGTGGTGTGGTGGTGGTGGTGATGGCGTGGTGGTGGTGGTGTGGTGATGGTGTGTGGTGGTGGTGGTGGTGGTGGTGTGGTGTGGTGGTGGCGTGGTGGTGGTGTGGTGGTGGTGGTGGTGGTGTGGTGGTGGTGGTGGTGGCGTGGTGGTGGTGGTGTGGTGGTGGTGTGTGGTGGTGGTGTGGTGGTGTGTGGTGGCGTGGTGGTGGTGGTGGTGGTGGTGGTGGTGGTGGTGTGTGGTGGTGGTGGTGGTGGTGGTGGTGTGGTGGTGGTGGTGTGGTGGTGGTGGTGGTGGTGTGGTGGTGGTGGTGGTGGTGGTGTGGTGGTGGTGGTGGTGGCGTGGTGGTGGTGGTGTGGTGGTGGTGTGGTGGTGGCGTGGTGGTGGTGGCGTGGTGGTGGTGGCGTGGTGGTGGTGGTGTGGTGGTGGTGTGGTGGTGGCGTGGTGGTGGTGACGTGGTGGTGGTGGCGTGGTGGTGGTGGCGTGGTGGTGGTGGTGTGGTGGTGGTGTGGTGGTGGCGTGGTGGTGGTGGCGTGGTGGTGGTGGCGTGGTGGTGGTGGCGTGGTGGTGGTGGCGTGGTGGTGGTGGCGTGGTGGTGGTGGCGTGGTGGTGGTGGCGTGGTGGTGGTGGTTGGGATAGTTGGGTGAAGAAGTCGTGGTGCTGGTATGATTTAGAGAAGTGTAATGATTAGTTGAAGAAAGGATATGGCATGATGTATCAGACTGGCTTGCTTGCTGGTCGGTTGGTTGGGTAGCTGGCTTGCTGGTTGACTGGGTAGCTGGCTTGCTGGTTGACTGGGTAGCTGACTTGCTGGTTGGCTGGGTAGCTGGCTTGCTGGTTGGCTGGGTAGCTGGCTTGCTGGTTGACTGGGTAGCTGGCTTGCTGGTTGACTGGGTAGCTGGCTTGCTGGTTGGCTGGGTAGCTGGCTTGCTGGTTGACTGGGTAGCTGACTTGCTGGTTGACTGGGTAGCTGGCTTGCTGGTTGGCTGGGTAGCTGGCTTGCTGGTTGACTGGGTAGCTGGCGTGCTGGTTGACTGGGTAGCTGGCTTGCTGGTTGACTGGGTAGCTGGCTTGCTGGTTGACTGGGTAGCTGGCTTGCTGGTTGACTGGGTAGCTGGCTTGCTGGTTGGCTGGGTAGCTGGCTTGCTGGTTGGCTGGGTAGCTGGCTCGCTGGTTGGCTGGGTAGCTGGCTTGCTGGTTGGGTTGATAGATGTATCCCAAGCCAAGACAGCCACCCGCTTTAGGAAGTGGAGGAGAAAACCGCCAGAAGCGCCGGCCTCTGCCTCAGTTCACACAATCTGTTGCACCAGCACCCCCATTAATCAATCCCCGGCTCCATAACCGAGCCGCTGCTTGCAATAGCCCAGCTCTAACGAGGTATCACAGGATCTTCGTTCCAGTCTCAAATCCTGTTATGCTCTCCGGTAATGGCGTATTAGAGAGTAATTCAGCCCCCATCAACAAGCTCACCAATCCTGAAGGAGTTTCAAGAGAGATCCCAGCAGCTTCGCCAGCCACGATGATTTATACTTAAGCTTCAGTACGGTCAATGGGTCGCTGGGGTTGTTGGTGGAACTGAAAACCATGTGGAAGAATGGGTGGAATTGTGGGGTGGGAAAGGATGTATGGCTAGAGGGTACTCTTGTGGGAAGGAAGGGATAGGACACATGTTTATTACAAGATAAAACAGTTATAATTGCGTTGATATGTTGTAAAGGGTTTAATCTCATGCCTGACAACAGTACTTCAGGCGTACAACACCCTGTTGGAGGTATCCTGGCAGGAAGCACTGAATAACAGCACTCTCAAAGGCAAACAGGAGTTGAGGATGAACTAAATCTGGTCTTTCATATCTTGCACTCACCTGGGTCTCTGACTTGGGTCTCTCACCTGCTCTACATAATGTATGAACACACATAATTCATCCTTATATGTGCTTGTATCTCTGCAAGAGAACGCTGCTTTCCTAATACAGGTCTGCTGTTGTATGTGTTAAAATACAACAGTTTTGGTACTAAAGAGTTCAATACACAGGTGTGGAAGTTTAATGCAGCTTTACTAACATCGTCTATGATATCAAGGATATTTTTTTTATTAATATATTAGGTACATTTGCATTTGTGCAGCTTCCTTAGACTATATGAAGGGGAGCAGAGTGTGTCAAAAAGCTAGCTACGTGATGCTAAAAAATCCCCATCACACAGGATGGTTAGTCATACAGAGGCATGTGATAGGCAGTCTGGACTGGCAGACTCCGGATGGATTTTGAGGATATCATCAACACAAGATTGAATAAGGTAGCAGTGGTAATACAAGTCCCCATCTCGCAGGATGGTTAGTCATACAGGGCCATGTGTTTAATAGCCTGCACTGGCAAATTTTGGGTATACTGTGAGGATATCTTCAAGAATACGAGAGTGAATAAAGTAATTGCAAAGCTCCAGGTACCTCATGCCAACTGGTCTGAAAGGTCTAATAACTGGGCATTCAGTGATGTAGTGCGGGAGATCATGCCGTAGTTCCTGCTCACAGAGTTTGCAACTGGAGTGCTCAGGATTGGGAGACGCGTCACCTGCAGCCACCTGCCACAGGTAACGGTAACCCAACCTGATCCTTGCAACCACATAATTTATCAGCGTGCATTCCCGTCGTGTAGTCTACGGTCTCCTCCCACCACGTTTCATTTATTTGGCAGGAACTCTTGGCGGACGACTGTCTTCAGCTAAAAAAAGAAAAGGAAGCATACATTAAATAACGATCATAGTATGTATGTATATATATATACATGTACTCACCTAAATGTATTCTCTAGAAGGTGATTGCATGGTCGAGCTCTAATTCCTGAGTCTCGGTTTGTTCTATAATGCCTTGGTGGAGACTGCCTCTGTATGACGTTATCTTGAATTTCTTGTTATTTTGATTTTGAAGTGTGGCAAGGTTCAGCTCCCTTGACCTTGTCTTACAGTTTAGTTATAATAGTTATGTGTAAATGTGGGTTTGTATTAGTTAATGTGGGTGTGTTTGTGTGGGTGTTGGATGTGTTTGTACGTGTGTGTTTGTGTGTGTCGGCTTGTGTGTGTGTGTGTGTGTGTGTGTGTGTGTGTGTGTGTGTGTGTGTGTGTGTGTGTGTGTGTGTGTGTGTGTGTGTGTGTGTTTGTGTGTGTCGGCTTGTGTGTGTGTGTGTGTGTGTGTGTGTGTGTGTACTCACCTAGTTGTACTCACCTAGTTGTGTCTGCAGGATCGAGCATTGACTCTTGGATCCCGCCTTTCGAGCATCGGTTGTTTACAGCAATGACTCCTGTCCTATTTCCCTATCATACCTGGTTTTAAAATTATGAATAGTATTTGCTTCCACAACCTGTTCCTGAAGTGCATTCCATTTCCCCACTACTCTCACGCTAAAAGAAAACTTCCTAACATCTCTGTGACTCATCTGAGTTTCAAGCTTCCATCCATGTCCTCTCGTTCTGTTACTATTCCGTGTGAACATTTCGTCTATGTCCACTCTGTCAATTCCTCTGAGTATCTTATACGTTCCTATCATGTCCCCCCTCTCCCTTCTTCTTTCTAGTGTCGTAAGGCACAGTTCCCTCAGGCGCTCTTCATACCCCATCCCTCGTAGCTCTGGGACGAGTCTCGTTGCAAACCTCTGAACCTTTTCCAGTTTCATTATATGCTTCTTCAGATGGGGACTCCATGATGAGGCGACATACTCTAAGACTGGCCTTACGTAGGCAGTGTAAGGCCAGTCTTAGAGTATGTGTGTGTGTGTGTGTGTGTGTGTGTGTGTGTGTGTGTGTGTGTGTGTGTGTGTGTTTGTGTGTGTGTGTGTGTGTGTGTGTGTGTGTGTGTGTGTGTGTGTGTGTGTGTGTGTGTGTGTGTGTGTGTCGGCTTGTGTGTGTGTGTGTGTGTGTGTGTGTGTGTGTGTGTGTGTGTGTGTGTGTGTGTGTGTGTGTGTGTGTGTGTGTCGAAGGCAGAATTGCTTGCGATGCAAAAATATCTCAGTCATTAATAACTTGGTATAAAAAAGTAAAATGTTACTGTAAAAAGTTAATTGCGCTTGAGGGAGTTGAAATTGGACAGTTCTGTGGGTAATAGGGACTTGTTGGGATGGGAGGGAGCCCACGTGGCGTGATGGGATGGTTGGACAGGGACTTGTTGGGATGGGAGGGAGCCCATGTGGCGTGATGGGATGGTTGGACAGGGACTTGTTGGGATGGGAGGGAGCCCACGTGGCGTGATGGGATGGTTGGACAGGGACTTGTTGGGATGGGAGGGAGCCCACGTGGCGTGATGGGATGGTTGGACAGGGACTTGTTGGGATGGGAGGGAGCCCACGTGGCGTGATGGGATGGTTGGACAGGGACTTGTTGGGATGGGAGGGAGCCCACGTGGCGTGATGGGATGGTTGGACAGGGACTTGTTGGGATGGGAGGGAGCCCACGTGGCGTGATGGGATGGTTGGACAGGGGCTTGTTGCAAATGGGGGATAAAGAGACTTGTGTGCAATGATTAAAAGTTGTTCGTATAATATAGAGTTTGTGGTAGGTGACGTATTTCAGGATGTCGTTAGCATTTTGATATACTTTATATAACATATATAGTACCAGTATTATACCCCCTCTGTCTATATCTGCCTCTGTGTGTCTTTATCAGTCTGTTTGTGTGTAAGTCTAAATGCTTGTCTGTCTATCTGTATCTCTCTTAAACATTGCTTCCTTCTCTACCTAACCACTTTTTTGTCAACTCTGTCTAAAACTGTCTAAATGTTGTTGTTGTTGTTTAAGATTCAGCTACTCGAAATAAAAGTTCTAATTAACACTGGCTATGGTGAGCTCGTATTAGAGCTGTCTAAATATAGATGAGTTCTTATACATGTACTAACAAAAGGGTATTTAGGTAGTTGACAAGACCACACACTAGAAGGTGAAGGGACGACGACGTTTCGATCCGTCCTGGACCATTCTAAAGTCGACTTGAGAATGATCCAGGACGGATCGAAACGTCGTCGTCCCTACACCTTCTAGTGTGTGGTCTGGTCAACATTCTTCAGCCACGTTATTGTGACTCCTGGCCTGCATACGGTATAAAGGTACTTATGAATGGTTGTATATTTATTAGGAGAAAGTTGTAAGTTCCGATGACATTGTATTTTGTACTATAAAAAGGATACAGGTTCATAGTCATGATGCAAAACGATGATGAATTCATGAATAGCGAGTATAAAAACACCTAGAGTGTATGTGAGTGTGGCTTGTGATGTTCCTGTACCTGTTATCCGTACCTGGTATCCGTACATGATATCCGTTCGTGAAATCCGTACCTGGTATCCAGGGGCCACATTCACGAAGCAGTTACGCAAGTACTTACGAACGTATACATCTTTCCTCAATCTCTGACGGCTTTGGTTACATTTATTAAACAGTTTACAAGCATGGAAACTTACCAACCAACTGTTGGTATTGTTATAAACAGCCTCCTGGTGCTTCGGAGCTCATTAACTATTTAATAATTGTAAACAAAGCTGTCAAAGATTAAGAAAAGATTTACTGGTT
>NC_091159.1:14539105-14541605 GCF_040958095.1 Procambarus clarkii | reverse complement strand
TATTGTTATTATTGGTGTTTCTGGCAGTACTAGTAATAATATTTTTTTTATTTGAGAGGGCTAAGTTATTTGTTTCATGTCCGTCTCTCTCTCTCTCTCTCTCTCTCTCTCTCTCTCTCTCTCTCTCTCTCTCTCTCTCTCTCTCTCTCTCTCTCTCTCTCTCTCTCCTTACCCATCCCCCACCCCTCCCTACTGCCTTCATGTATCTTTAAAGATAATATAGACAAACTTGTGTTAGGTTTTGAGTACATTGTAGCCAATTCGGGACTCGTCCTCTCCCTCCTAGTGGAGAAATTACTTTTAACTAACTGGCTGAGAACGTTTGATTGTTCATTATTTTGATCTTAGAGAAAAATTCAACTAGATGAATCTCCGAACTTCTCAAGTTGTTATTGCAAGGTGAAGATGCTTCCCCAGTGCTCCAGACTGATCTTACAAGCAACTGCCTTACAAACAGTTGTTCGATCACGTGCCTCGTTAAACAGATGCGTACGATATCGACCACTATTGCGCGGTTTTGGATACAAACCACGGTGAAAATGCGCAGTTTTGGCCACAAACCACTGTGAAAATGCGCAGTTTTGGCCACAAACCACGGTGAAAATGCGCAGTTTTGGCCACAAACCACGGTGAAAGTGCGCAGTTTTGGCCACAAACCATGGTGAACGAGCGCAATTTACACACAACCGTGAAACTGCGCAGTTTTGGACAAACCACAGTGACGTTGCGCACTTTGGACACAACCCAGCGTGAAGCTGCGCAGTTTGGGTAGGTTCTACCGAAACCGTATAACGTCACCTCTGTTGGAAGAAAACGCACCACTCTCGTAGGTAACATTGTATGACGTAACAATGACGTCACTGTGACATCACTTTTAGGGTACCAGATGCTCGATGTTGCATATTACTTGAAATGTTTGTTTACCTCATTATCCAATGCTAATCACGTCGAACCTTATCTGTGCTAACTAGCATATAGTAAACAAACGCTGTTTATTAATCCCCACCATTGAAAGAGGCAGAGATGGCGGTGAACGTAGCATTCAGTGCTGTGATGAGTCTTGATCGCTGAATGTACACACTTCAATTATAATATCACCGGGAGCGTTCTGTTATCGTTTTAATGTGTTTCTAATGTTTATTTCAAACATTTGTTTAAAGCTGCGAAAACTAACTCTATTCACAAGTGTGTGTACATTTGCAACAATATTTGTTTAATCTCGAGATCTGCTTGAAGTTGTTTTTGTTATTTATACAAAAAATATAGGTCGGACTGACTCCGACCCCATCTGAAGATGACTTTGAGAATATTTTCAGCGATGATCAAAGCTGTATTGTTATGCCATGTTTTCAACCGGTTGGCTGTCTTGAAATGGCGGGAGTATGTGCTTGGGCTCCAACAGGCGGAGATTAGTCTACCTTAACTCTTTTCAAGTTAATAAAATCCGGTTCCTTTGAATGGAAATCGCGTGATTGGGTTTTTATTTAACGGTAACATCATCTACAGTCATTTCTCTTTGCTGTAGAAGTCTCTCCTCTTTTGTATAAAAGGCCCGTGTCTCTCTCTTCCTCTTCAAAACACTAGACATCTCCTGTATAAAAGACTTTCTCTCAAATGTTTAATTTTCCTCTGAACACTCTTGGCACCTACCCCCCCCCCCCCCCCGTACCATCTCTCTCATTGGAAATTTCATCTAGCAATTTCTTACCCCCTTCCCCGAAATACTGACTCCCCCCCCCCACCAATTCAACCTCTAAGCTGCCTCACTCCCCCCCCCCCCTCCCTCCACTCAATACACCATTCACGAAATCTTCCCCGGTTCGCCTCAGCACCTACCTTCCACCTAACCCCCTCCCCTCTACATCACTCTCCATCCCCTCATCTTGCTCCTTCCCTCCTCAGACAACCTGACTCCCCTCAGCTGCTCCCTGTAAAAGCCCGCTTCTCTAATACTAAAAGACTCCGTTACGGAGGGAGATATATGATGGCATCCCCTCTTAGTATTATGACCTCAAGGGTGACCTCGAGGGTGACCCCGAGGGTGTGTTCAGTGTAGCACGGCATGGGTCACGACTCTCTCTCTCTCCCGCCTGATTTATCAAATCACATTCCACTCATTTTTGCTAAGCTAAAAAACTCTCATTTTCTATCGATCTTAGGACATCTTCCCGACATCTCCTTTAACACAAACTGATGTGACAGTTGGAAGTGGACTCATGCTTCAGGGTTAGCCTTTGCTAGCACACACAGGCAGGTGTATCTGTGTATGTGTGTTTATCCGCTTCTGCCTCTTATGACACGCTTCCGAGGCAATTAAACTGGTGATTAACATAATGGTAGTGTTGTTGTACACTCGCACTGAAGTGAGAGATCTCGCTAACTGGTTGTTGTTGTTGTTCGGTGTTCGCTTCTCACAACCAATAGGCTTCAGGTGCTCATTTTTGAGTGCACACTGATTTCAGCAACTACTGAGTACAAACACCCACTAAACAATTTTCGC
>NC_091159.1:14534105-14536605 GCF_040958095.1 Procambarus clarkii | reverse complement strand
CTCCTTAGATTAAACTTTCATCCTAAAAGTTAAAAATATTTAGCATTTTCAGTAACTAATAAAACCTGTCTGTCATTCGTCCATTTGTTTCCCATCTCTTACAGTGAATTGTCTCCTTAATAATGCCCTTCTCTCACATACACCCTTCACCCCATTAGCTCCCAATCTCCCATAGCAAATTATCCAGCATTAAATCTTGCCCCAATTGCCATTCAACCATTACATGCTACCATTACATGTGCCATTGTTATCTCCCATTACCTCAGGCGTCCATCAAGAAACATGGAGAATATATCGAGTGTATTAAAGTAGAAGAAATATCCCCAAATTTAATCAACAAAAGTTACTTAAATGCTGTAAACTTTTTTGTCTTCATCTCCCGAGGTTCTTAAAGATCTTGAGGCTCAGGTATTGGATTTAACATTAGAAACATGTTAAAAAAAATATACAACAGTGGAGGCGAATCAGAACCATTAAAAGAAAACCACTTGCTGGAAAATAGGGGAATATATTACTTAATATATCAGGAGAACGGCTGAGTATGCTACCACCTTACTGGGCCCTATTTCTTTATAATGTATTGTTATGGAGTTCATTTTTAATGGTGTAATGTACTCAGAAACACAGCCAAGGAACTGCCGTCAAAGTCAACATATGGGCTCTTGTGTGAAACGTTCACTTGTGTGAAATGTTCGCTTGTGTGAAACGTTGACTTGTGTGAAACGTTGGCTTGTGTGAAACGTTCACTTGTGTGAAACATTCGTTTGTGAGAAACGTTGGCTTGTGTGAAACGTTCGCTTGTGTGAAACGTTGGCTTGTGTGAAACGTTCGCTTGTGAGAAACGTTCGTTTGTGAGAAACGTTCGCTTCTGTGAAACGTTGGCTTGTGTGGGGATTCTCCCTATGTTGAAGTTGCTTTGTTAATGGTGTTTATAGAGATGTTTTCTTCTTTGTTTATGAAGTATTTTGTAAAACAGAGCGTGAAGAGTCTCTGAGAGGGCGGCGCCTGGAGCCCCAACATGGCGGTTCATGACCTAGCGCCAACCCGAGCCTTATTTGGCCCCAGAGGAACCCCGGCGCCATATTGGGTTAGAGACATGATCTACACACATCGTCGACTTGTTTTGCCATCGTCTGCCATCTATTTTGCTTTTTATAAAATTATCCACTTTGGGCTGGACGGTAGAGCGACGGTCTCGCTTCGTGCAGGTCGGCGTTCAATCCCCGACCGTCTAAGTGGTTGGGCACCATTTCTTCCCCCCCTCTCCCCTGTCCCATCCCTAATCCTTATCCTGACTCCATCCAAGTGCTATATAGCCGTAATGGCTTGGCGCTTTCCCCCCTTGTTAGTTCCCTTCCCTTATAATATTAACATATTTCAGATTTAAATTACATTAATACATGTTTTACATCACTTAAACATATTTTCTTGCTGTATTACTAATAATTTCACATTTATGTAATTTTTTTTATTAATACATGAGGTATATCTGCATTAGTGCAGCTACCCTAGACTATATGAAGTGGAATACAGTGTGTCAAAAACGCTAACTAGGTGATGCTAAAAAATCCCCATTACACAGGATGGTTAGTCATACAGAGGCATGTGATAGGCAGTCTGCACTGGCAAACTCCGGATGCATTTATGTAATTCTCAAAAGTATCGTGTAATTCTAGGGACTTTCCCTGTAAAAAAAAAACTTTGTGTAA
Source organism: Procambarus clarkii (assembly GCF_040958095.1). NCBI lineage: Eukaryota > Metazoa > Arthropoda > Malacostraca > Decapoda > Cambaridae > Procambarus > Procambarus clarkii. The sequence continues at coordinate 14,534,896 of NC_091159.1, read as the reverse complement.
GACATCTGAACTCTTTTAGAGAATCATGCCACTTAAACGGAGTCGGGTATTCCCCTCAAGATGTCTTGTGTTGATATGATCTCGTGCAAGCAATGTTGCAGGGTTGTCTAAACCTTCTGAGGGAGGGAATTATCAGAGAGAAAGCATCAAGCCATTACGACTATATGGCACTTGGAAGGGGTCAGGATAAGAATTTGGGATGGGACGAGGGGAAGAAATGGTGCCCTCGGGGATTGAACTCGTACCAGCATGAAGCGAGACCGTTGCTGTACCGTCCAGCCCAAGTGGCTGAACCTTATGAGTTTCAGAATGAATGATATTCCGGGTTTGAGGAACCTTCGAGACTCGCTCACGGGATTCATTTATTTGGAGCCGGAAACAGAAGGATTCTTATACATACTTCATAAACACTCCTCAGGTAACTGTGATATCTGGTTATCTTGAGGTTATCTTGAGATGATTTCGGGGGGCTTAGCGTCTCCGCGGCCCGGTCCTCGACCAGGCCTCCTTTTTGTTACACCCCCCCCCCCCTCCCCATCCAGGAAGCAGCCCGTAGCAGCTGTCTAACGTCCAGGTATCTATTTACTGCTAGGTAACAAGGGCATCAGGGTGAAAGAAATATTATGCCCATTTGTCTCCGCCTCCACCGGGGATCGAACCCGGAACCTCAGGACTACGAATCCGAAACGCTGTCCACCCAGCTGTCAGACGTCAGGCGGTTGCTTGCGGCTGTTAACCCAGTTTATAATTACAGCCACGACTACCTTACAAAGGGAATTAACTGGCATGAC
>NC_091159.1:14524105-14529105 GCF_040958095.1 Procambarus clarkii | reverse complement strand
GACTGTGTGTGTGTGTGTGTGTGTGTGTGTGTGTGGGTGTGTGTGTGTGTGTGTGTGTGTGTGTGTGTGTGTGTGTGTGTGTGTGTGTGTGTGTGTGTGTGTGTGTGTGTGTGTGTCATATCTCTCTTGATCACTCGGTAGGTCTTAAAAATGGCGAGGGAGGAATTGAAAGACTGATGTCTCTATGTCTCTCCTTTCTTCATCTCCTCCTCTTCTTGCTTCTTTCTTCTGTTCTTCTTCCTTCTCTTCAATCCTCCCCTTTTCTTCTCCTCTTTCACCATGCTGTCTTCTCTGCATTTCTCTGTTAATCTCAAATCTTGCATTTTATATTTCAAATGTTTTGTTTCTTAGGATATTGCCCTGTGGAATATATCATAAAAATAGAATAATATGGTATGGATATTATAGATATCCATACCATATTATAGATATTATAGTTATCATATGGATAACGCGTATGGTATAATTTCCTAGCAAATGGGACAGCATCCTAACATATGGAATAATGTCTTAACATATGGTATAATACCTTAGGAAATGGGATAACATCCTAAAATACGGGATAAAATATTCCTACTTAGGAAATAGTACACAAACACACGGACTAATCTGCTGTATATGTCATCATTTATGTGAAAGTAATTTCATCACAGTGAATCCTTCGACTGCACTCAGGATTCGAACTCATTCACTAACAACGTATTCTACGCACCTTGAAGAGTACTCACAGTACGGAGTGAATGTGTTCTACACTATCCATGGAGTAATTCACTCCATTGTTAGTGACTTAACTGAAATAACTTAAAACACGACCAAATAAATTCAATATTAAAAACCATCGTAATAAATTAAAACACAAAATAACTTGAGGATTTTGTGGGAGGTTAGTCCCAGCTTAAGCTACATAAAAGTCCCACAGAATATACGATGGTGCATCTCAACCTCATGACCAATCAAGCTGTTGTCATGCATCATGGAAGGCAGCTATTTGGCTCGCCCAAACACCTGTCAGAAAATGTAGATAGATAGATATTTTTGTTTAAGCCACATATGTATACGGCTTACCGAAACACCTCTCGGGACATACATATTCAAAAAATATCTGGTAAACAATATATTTCTTATTTAAGATGGTTTTATAAAGGTTTTAAGCCTTTGGCGTACCTTACAATGTCGTGCATACACTCGTGCATGTTATCTTGAGATCTTGAGATGATTTCGGGGCTTTTTAGTGTCCCCGCGGCCCGGTCCTCGACCAGGCCTCCACCCCCAGGAAGCAGCCCGTGACAGCTGACTAACTCCCAGGTACCTATTTACTGCTAGGTAACAGGGGCATTCAAGGTGAAAGAAAGTTTGCCCATATGTTTCTGCCTCGTGCGGGAATCGAACCCGCGCCACAGAATTACGAGTCCTGCGCGCTATCCACCAGGCTACGAGGCCCCATGTACGTACATGTGGTGAAATACCAGACAGGTGGAAAAGGGAAACAAGAGACACAGGTCTAGTTTCCAACATATTTACACTTCAGTGCTATGATCGTAGTTTCCACAAGATAAGAAGTAATCACTAATTTACTAGAGACAAATAAACACAGAAAGGAAAGGAGAAAGAGTAACGAGAGTAAGCACAAGGAACTTTAACATGTTGGAAAGGGGACACATGAAGTGGATAATGACGGGAAAGAAAAGAATAAGGAGAATGAGTAAGGGAAGGAATGAGTAAGGAAAGAAAGTGAGCAGTGCCTCAGGTGATGTGTGAGAAAAATGTTCACTCAAATGTTTAAATATTTAAAGGACTTCCACAATAATCATGATTTTAATAGCAATATTGTTATTATTTAAATTATTATAGAGGTTGTGTTGAAAATATTTAAATATTAGTTTTTTTTTTCTGAAGGCACTAATCGCGTGCAGGGTTGTTGTTTGGGAAGATTAGCGAACGAGTTTCTGGTCATTATTGTGTACGGTTGAACGAGGCCTGTGAAGAGCTGATAATGAATTCACGATGAAGCTCTAATTCCCACGTGATTCGGGGGCTTGATTTGATCTCTCCCGTGATCCACTAAATTAGTGTTTGTTAGACAGCTTGGGTGTTTTGTGAGTCTCTCTCTCTCTCTCTCTCTCTCTCTCTCTCTCTCTCTCTCTCTCTCTCTCTCTCTCTCTCTCTCTCTCTCCTCACTCGTCGGTAACGCATTACGGGGCCAATTTTTTCTTGCATTTCGTTGTATCCTTTGAAGAGAAATAATAAAACGCAAATTCTCTCGCATTTCAGGAAATTTTGGCACTTTTTCAGCGTCTCCGCCCGTTGCAAATGCCGATAAATTCCCCAGAGGGATCACCATCTCCCTAAACGACCAAACAGTTTGTTCAATACAAGAATAACAAGAAAAATAATCAAACCTTTTCTCGGTAATGCCAACAAACACAACAGTTTATATTGCGTTAATACCCTTAATAGTTTTGTTTCCATTACTTCCCATTTCAAAATAAATGGGGAAGAATCTTGTCTAATGGACGGAGAAAACCCTCTAAAACTATTTATTTTTTACCACCGTGTACGGCAAACTAAAGCCCTTTCACGTGCTTTTATATGTACGTGCCAAGTACGTACATATAACTTGCCACGTACTTGCTTGTACTTGGCACGTGCCAAGAATATGTAGGGAGAAAATTAGACCTGTACATGCAGGCGAGGAGTCACAATAACGTGGCTGAAATATGTTGACCAAACAACACAAAAGAAAGTCAAGGGACGACGACGTTTCGGTCCGTCCTGGACCCATTCTCAAAACGATTGTGACTTGAGTCGAAACGTCGTCGTCCCTTCACTTTCTAGTGTGTGGTTTGATCAACAGACCTGTGCATAATGAGAGACAGATGACACAGAGTGAGAAACAGAAAGCCACAGTGTTTTGAGATGAATTCCATGTTAATTGTATCTCATCTCTCTCTGGCGTGCCTGGCCACCAGATGTTCCACACCAGCCACACCACACTCCTTAATATCAAACTTTTGGGGGCCCAACTAGCGTGGTTGAAGGGCTCACGGAATTGGAAAACTGTTGATGAAAGGTGGGAAGGCAGCTAACGCCTCGTTGGCTTCCTTGAAGACGAGGGGGGGTAGTTGGTGTAGGTAACGTTGGTAACGAGGGAAAGTGTGGCCGTTGCCAAGGTAGCGTTGTGGTTGGTGAGGTAACTTTGTTGGCAAGGGAAAGGCTGGTCGTTGGTAGTTGATGACAAGGGGGAAGTGGGGGAGGTGTTTAGTGGTTAAAGCGTTACCAAACTTGGATTTACAGCAATAGAAGCCAGAATTAGATGTTAACGGCCAAGAATCAGTCAAGAAAATCATGAAAATACAATTGGAATGAAGCAGAAAAGGCTAATATGGAGGGTTAACTAACTAGAACTAGCGTGATTGACAAAGAAGAACTTGACGCTCCTAGTGAAGGCGTCAACAGGAGCGTGAATGAGTCAACACGAGCGTGAAGAAGTCAACGCGAGCGTGAAGAAGTCAACAGGAGCGTGAAGAAGTCAACACGAGCGTGAAGAAGTCAACACGAGCGTGAAAGAGTCAACACGAGCGTGAATGAGTCAACAGGAACGTGAAGAAGTCAACACGAGCGTGAATGAGTCAACAGGAGCGTGAATGAGACAACAGGAAAGTGAATGAGTCAACAGGAGCGGGAATGAGTCAACAGGAGCATGAATGAGTCAACACGAGCGTGAATGAGTCAACAGGAACGTGAATGAGTCAACAGGAACGTGAATGAGTCAACAGGAACGTGAATGAGTCAACACGAGCGTGAATGAGTCAACAGGAGCGTGAATGAGTCAACAGGAGCATGAAGAAGTCAACAGGAGCGCAATCAACAATCAATATTGAATTGTTGACAAGTCTTCTCGCAGGCCTGGAGGCTCACTAGATGCGGTACCCGGCGGTACCCGGGTCGCCCCGGTACACAGGCCAACCTAGGGCTCGGGTGCATCACTCCACCAAAAATGAAACCAAACAATATTTTGGAGAAATAACGATAATAATGGCAACTTTTGCACTAGGTCCTGTAGCTGTAAAGTTTAAAATTTATCGTAATTATATACTTTTATATTTACTGATAAGCGCAATTTTCTATAGATTTTATACTATAATTTTATATTTTAATGTTTTTATTCATTTTACATCCATGTAATTATTTGCTATTTAAATTATGTTTTTTGTAATAGAGGAATATACTGGAGATATACCGTGTTAGATCCTCGGGTATACCTTGGCAGCGTCGAGGAGCAGCCCCACGATGGAGGAGGACATTGGCGGTAACTACAGAAGATGTCTGAGGGCGACAAACAGCGGACCATCGTAATACCTTGTTTGAATCGTATTGGGAAAGGAGCCGATTTGGCAACACAGCCGAGACAACAGAATGTAATCTTGGAGTATTTGGGAACAAGTCCAAGACATCTTGGCAGGATAGTCAGGGTAGAACTGGTTTGGTGGTCGAATTTAAGGCCAATCAGCCGTGGAAGGGCTATTAAGGCCACCATAATTTTTTTTTTATATTATTGACCAACTAGCAAGTCCTGGACTTTTTTCAAGACTAAAATAATCTCATTTTGTCTATACTGAAAAGCGTTGAATACATCTAATTGTATACTTTTAATTTATACAATATCTAACACGATGATATTAATTAATATTAATATTTTTAGGTTAATGATCTAAAATAATAATTCCCTAAAGATATGTGATAATCTGTTATTTTTTTGTCATATTCGAATTGAAAAGTTTTATCGGTACAAAAGCAGATACAATCATCACAGGAAAACAATCAAAGAGAATAAGAGCATTGCTTCTATACTGGGCCATTGGCGTCTTGCGAACGGCCAGCGCCTTCCACTGATGGCCGCCGTTACATTAACTAGAAAACGAGGAAATACCAACGGCCGGAGATACGAGATTTATACGTGTTTACAAGTAGTTGGGTCACGTTAATTGTCACCCCGTTTA
>NC_091159.1:14516605-14519105 GCF_040958095.1 Procambarus clarkii | reverse complement strand
TCTCTCTCTCTCTCTCTCTCTCTCTCTCTCTCTCTCTCTCTCTCTCTCTCTCTCTCTCTCTCTCTCTCTCTCCCTCTCTCTGATAGTGACTTGAACACATCCATGATACAGATACCGTGAGCCAGGACTCAGTGATACAGATACCGTGGAGACCAAAATGATACATATACTATGGAGGATACGAGGATACATCTGATACATATACCGTAGGGGGGGGGGGGAGAGAAGGGAACTAGGCATTGACTTGTTCTCAGATAAAAAAAACATTTTCTGACAGTGTATTGGTCTCTGTCTTTACTGAAGTGTCTTCAGACGTCAGTGTCCGTCTTGGGTAAGTTCCCGCGGCAGTCTTCTGAAGATTCTTAAACTCTCTGAGAATCTAAAGTGGCCGAACCAGTCCCCGGACAGTCCTCTGGCGTCACGGGAGGCTCACAGCTGGTTCATCCCCTGGAGAGAGGAGGCTCACAGCTGGTTCATCCCCTGGAGAGAGAGGAGGCTCACAGCTGGTTCATCCCCTGGAGAGAGAGGAGGCTCACAGCTGGTTCATCCCCTGGAGAGAGGAGGTTCACAGCTGGTTCATCCCCTGGAGAGAGAGGAGGCTCACAGCTGGTTCATCCCCTGGAGAGAGAGGAGGCTCACAGCTGGTTCATCCCCTGGAGAGAGAGGAGGCTCACAGCTGGTTCATCCCCTGGAGAGAGAGGAGGTTCACAGCTGGTTCATCCCCTGGAGAGAGAGGAGGCTCACAGCTGGTTCATCCCCTGGAGAGAGAGGAGGTTCACAGCTGGTTCATCCCCTGGAGAGAGAGGAGGCTCACAGCTGGTTCATCCCCTGGAGAGAGGAGGCTCACAGCTGGTTCATCCCCTGGAGAGAGAGGAGGCTCACAGCTGGTTCATCCCCTGGAGAGAGGAGGCTCACAGCTGGTTCATCCCCTGGAGAGAGAGGAGGCTCACAGCTGGTTCATCCCCTGGAGAGAGGAGGCTCACAGCTGGTTCATCCCCTGGAGAGAGGAGGCTCACAGTTGGTTCATCCCCTGGAGAGAGAGGAGGCTCACAGCTGGTTCATCCCCTGGAGAGAGAGGAGGCTCACAGCTGGTTCATCCCCTGGAGAGAGAGGAGGCTCACAGCTGGTTCATCCCCTGGAGAGAGAGGAGGCTCACAGCTGGTTCATCCCCTGGAGAGAGAGAGGCGGTTCACAGCTGGTTCATCCCCTGGAGAGAGAGAGGAGGTTCACAGCTGGTTCATCCCCTGGAGAGAGAGAGGCGGTTCACAGCTGGTTCATCCCCTGGAGAGAGAGGAGGCTCACAGCTGGTTCATCCCCTGGAGAGAGAGGAGGTTCACAGCTGGTTCATCCCCTGGAGAGAGAGAGGCGGTTCACAGCTGGTTCATCCCCTGGAGAGAGAGGAGGCTCACAGCTGGTTCATCCCCTGGAGAGAGGAGGCTCACAGCTGGTTCATCCCCTGGAGAGAGAGGAGGCTCACAGCTGGTTCATCCCCTGGAGAGAGGAGGCTCACAGCTGGTTCATCCCCTGGAGAGAGAGGAGGCTCACAGCTGGTTCATCCCCTGGAGAGAGAGGAGGCTCACAGCTGGTTCATCCCCTGGAGAGAGAGGAGGCTCACAGCTGGTTCATCCCCTGGAGAGAGAGGCGGTTCACAGCTGGTTCATCCCCTGGAGAGAGAGGCGGTTCACAGCTGGTTCATCCCCTGGAGAGAGGAGGCTCACAGCTGGTTCATCCCCTGGAGAGAGAGGAGGCTCACAGCTGGCTCATCACGCGGAAAGTCCCAGGTGGCTGCACTCTTGGGGGCGGGTGAACCCCAGCTGAGACATCTGGTGTCTCAAGATTGCGACCCAGGCCACACGCGCCTCGGCTGCCCTCGGAGGAGGAGGACAAGGATCGAGGCTTCTGAAAGGAAGTTTGTGATGCGTGCGCATGCGATTCACACGCGACAATAGGCAGAGCATGACGCGTTCGCTGTGCGTATTCACATATGAAATTATTACATAAAGAACTTCTCCCCCACAACCTCTTCCCCACCTCCACAACTACTCCACCTGACCTATTGAGGTGTGTAAGGGTAGTTCTTCCTCTCAGCCGACAGTACAAGTCGCAGCGCCCAGGCTAACCAGGACCCAGATTCACGAAGCAGTTACGCGAGTACTTACGAACGTGTACATCTTTTCTCAGCCTTTGACAGCTTTGGTTACATTTATTAAACAGTTTACAAGCATGAAAACTTCCCAATCAACTGTTGGTATTGTTATAAACAGCCTCCTTGTGCTTCGGAGCTCATTAACTATTTAATAATTGTAAACCAAGCCGAAAAAGATTGAGAAAAGATATACAGGTTCGTAAGTGCTTGCGTAGCTGCTTCGGGAATCTGGCCTTGCTAGTGATCTGTTCCGGGATAATACAATTTTGCTTCAGTACTGTGCATTCATCCAATTACTCTAGGCCCCAATTTTTTAGCTGTCGATCGCCTAAAACAGTGGCTCCTGATCTACTG
>NC_091159.1:14504105-14514105 GCF_040958095.1 Procambarus clarkii | reverse complement strand
TTGATAGTTGAGAGGACGGGACCAAAGAGCCAGAGGTCAACTCCCGCAACCACAATTAGGCGAGTACACAACACACACACACACACACCGTTCCTCGGATGGTGAAGTTTGTGGATAATGTGCTTGTACTCATCTCATCTTGTACTCATCTTTAATGTGCTTGTACTCATCTCATGGTGACTAAACGTAGTTTGGTAATTAACAGCCACCATCTTCAGAGTCGTTTGGTGGGATGAATTGTCCAAGTTGCTAAAGAGACTCTGCGGCAACCATGTGTCAAAAATGATTTAACTACAGAACAAGGATAGTGAGACGGGAGATAGTGAGACAGTACTGAGACGGGGATGGTGAGACAGTAGAGACGGAACTAATGTGTAAGGGGGAAACTTCGGTCTAAATGAAAATGTTAGTGCTGCAATCTCCAGAAGATAAAGCTAAACTCCATGTATATACATGTCTTATGTAGGCATCTACATATATATAAGTGGGGTTTATACACACACACACACACCTCACTTATTATACACCTGCCCTATACATCTGACTCGAACACATCTGATATTCCAACTAAACTAATATTATAAGGTTCACAACGAAGCTGATACTGATACTCCAGCTTATGGGCTATTCATACCCGTGCAACTTCTTGGGTGGCTTCATCAATCATCAATCAATTGATGCTCCAGACTGATATTCCAGGCAATTGTGGTGATGGCTGTGGAGGTGATTATGGCTGTGTCGAGAGTGGGAGAGAGAGAAAGAGAGAGAGAGAGAGAGAGAGAGAGAGAGAGAGAGAGAGAGAGAGAGAGAGAGAGAGAGAGAGAGAGAGAGAGCGAGGGGAGGGGGTGAAAGGGGAAGAGATTACAGAGAATTAAAGTAAGGATAAATAATGTAATACATAACAAATATTGTAACAAGGTAGAACATGGAAAAGGAGGGAGACGAAGGGAGGAGAGATAATTGTTTGGAAAAAAGGAGTTGGATAAAAGGTTTTTAAAAAGAAAAGATGAAAGGAACTAGTAAAAAAAATACATAAATATACATATGTATATTTATGTACATGTGCACATATTGATGTAGATATATAAGGGAGCAAGAGAGGAGAGGCGTAGGGAGGAAGCAGCAGAGCGTCTTAGAGACAATCAGATCAATCAGTGACATGTTCTTGTTAGCGAGGCGAGTGTTGCACAAGGGGGGGCCTGATGGCTGAGTGAACAGCGCTCGGGATTCGTAATCCTAGGCTCCGGGGATCGATCGTAATCCTAGAGTCCCCTTGCGGTGAGGGGTATTGTTTATGACGCAGAAGGAGAAAGTTCATGAGTATGTGGATGAGCGGTTCTGTGTATGTGCACACACGCGCGTGTGTGCGTGTGTGGGTGTGTGCGTGTGCGTGCGTGTGGCTAAGGGGGCAGCGTCCCTTAGCCTCTCGGGGCGTTAACATTGTTAGTGGCGATTAACAGATATTATGGAGGCTGATGGCCAGGAGGGGCTGGTTGGGGACAGTTTGACGCTTGTCTGTCGCTCATACACCGCCTGCTTCACGGTGTATACGTCATACACCGCTGTGTATAGCGTATAGGCACCATACAATAGGTGCATCAGGATATTCATCACCTCCACTTCTACCATATAAACATACGCCATACACCGCTAGCTTCCCGGTAAACATTATACATCCCGACTCATACAACATACGTCAATCAAACGCAATAATACACCTCATACATTACACATCACACCTAATCAACCATACGCCATACATCTCATATACATCACACGCCATCACTGATCATACATATACGTTGCTTATACACCTCCTCCTTCACACTATACATCATACCTAAGCGCCAGGTGGCTGAGTGGTCAGCGCTCGGCATTCGTAATCCTAGTATCCGGGGATCGGTCCTCTGCCCGGAAACAAATGAGCAGAGTTTCTTTCTCCCTCATGATCCTGTTCGCCTAGCAGTAAATAGGTACCTGGGCGTTAGACAGCTGTTACAGGCTGCTTCCTGGGCGCGTGTGTCAAGCACAACTAGGTGAATACAACTAGGTGTATACAACTAGGTGAATAGAACTAGGTGAATACAACTAGGTGGATACAACTAGGTAAATACAACTAGGTGAATACAACTAGGTGGATACAACTAGGTGAATACAACTAGGTGGATACAACTAGGTGAATACAACTAGGTGAATACAACTAGGTGAATACAACTAAGTGAATACAACTAAGTGAATACAACTAGGTGAATACAACTAAGTGAATACAACTAAGTGAATACAACACCTATTATATGGCGCTGCTTAGCAACCCACAAGCTTGGAATAATAAGTTCGACAGTGTTTTTTTGTTCTATATATTGTGTGATGTTTCGTATTATTTCGCTCATGCTATTGTGTTTCTCCCTAGACAATACTCACACCATAAGCAGCTTTGACGCATCTGTCACTGAGGGGTGAGGGGTGAGGGGTGAGGGGTGAGGGGAGAGAAGAGGGGGGAGAAAAGGGTGGATTGTGGATGAGGGGGTTGATTGGTGATGGGACATGGGTGAGAGGCATGGGTAGAGATATTATGAGTGGGAGGGGGAGGACAGGAAAGGGGTGAGTGAGGGTAAGAGAGGGGCAATGAGTGTGAGGTATGTTGTTTCTGTCGCTTATGTGAGGGGAGGGAGAGGTGGGGGTGCTGAAGAGTAAGGGGAAATGAAAGAAAACCTAACTAGTTTATTTCCCATTCCTTCCGGTAGTATACCAGGATATATTCCCCCCTTCCCTTCCGCCAGTATACCAGGATATATCTCCCCTCATCGGCGTTATACTCTACAAAAGGGGCCTCCAGAGCCCCATTCTTGAGCGCCTCACGGAAATACCTCAAATCCCTTATTAATTAGTATCTAAGATACCGTATTTCACCCCCCCCCCCGGTTTATGTTACCCCCCCCCTCTTATAGGGAGAGAGCGAGAGAGAGAGAGAGAGAGAGAGAGAGAGAGAGAGAGGGAGGGAGGGAGGGAGGGAGGGAGGGAGGGAGGGAGGGAGGGAGGGAGAGAGAGAGAGAGAGAGAAAGAGAGAGAGAGAGAGAGAGAGAGAGAGAGAGAGAGAGAGAGAGAGAGAGAGAGAGATAGAGAGAGAGAGAGAGAGAGAGAGAGAGAGAGAGACAGAGAGAGAGAGAGAGAGAGAGAGAGAGAGAGAGAGAGAGAGAGAGAGAGAGAGAGAGAGAGAGAGAGAGATTGTAGATATGTGGAGTGGAGAGCTGTAAAAAAAACCTATCGGCTATGCATCGTGTAGAATCTACAGCCCTATTGATCAGGTCTATAATAGGCTCCTTGATAACGAACGTTCCAGGTGATCCAGGTCAGTCAGTGGAAGCTATCAGCACCTGCTATCCTCATGGCTGCCATAGATATAGATTTAGAATTTAGATTTTGATTGGCTTAAAAACGTGTTGAGACTTAAGTTTGAAATTAAGTGTTAAAAACACTTGATACAGAATCCATGAGGCACTCACACACCTGTGTCGTTGGCTACACCCCTGTGTCGTTGCCTACACACCTGCATTGTTCAGATATACACCTTCACGGTGCAGTAATCTTGTGTTAAGGAAACTCGAGTTCATTCTAACCCTTAACAATATCTCAATTTCTAAAACCCATGAAGGTAGATTACCATCAGCCATACACCAGCCATACACCAGCCATACACCAACCATACACCAGCCATACACCAGCCATACACTAGTTATACACCAGTTATACATCATCTATACTCCTTTCTAGCATAACGTATTTCAAAATAATCAAACGTTCTTGGCCCTACGATGTCTCAACCTATCCCAACCACCTAACGATATCTCAAGCTATCCCAACCACCTAACGATATCTCAAGCTATCCCAACCACCTAACGATATCTCAAGCTATCCCAACCACCTAACGATATCTCAAGCTATCCCAACCACCTAACGATATCTCAAGCTATCCCAACCATCCTTGGAGAAAATAAACTTGGCGTTAGTCTTGTAGCAAACACATCTCCTCCTCATGATTCTCCCTCATTTTCCCCTCATTTTCCCCTCATTCTTCCCCTCGTCCTCCCCTCTCTGGCTCATACTGTGAGGGACACTCTCTCTCTCCCCTCACAAGCCGGAAATTGGTCCGTGATTTGTAATTGTCTACATCATATGTTAAGAAAGAAGATGGAGGTTTAAGGGAGACTGCTTGATTATGCGTGATGTCAGGTATACTCGCACCCCTCATTGTACTCACTTTAATGTGCTTGCGAGGGGTTGAGCTTCAGCTCTTTGGCCCCGCCGCTCATTATATGTTGTGAATGACGTCTATCTCCACCAGTCCAGGGTTTAACGCGTTCCATTTCATCATAATGGTGACAGTAAATGGTAATTTATTCCTCTGTAGCTTGTTTCGTTTCTTAGTTTTGAGAACTTTGTATGTAGCAATCATGTCTTCCCTAACTCTTCAATGTTCCAGTGATGTGAGAAATATTTTATCTAGTTCATCCTTGTAACTTATATATATATATATATATATATATATATATATATATATATATATATATATATATATATATATATATATATATATATATATATATATATATCGGCTCTGGGAGTCCACCCTGCTGCTGCATATTTCAGAATTGGTCTGATGTGCGTGTTATACAAAGTCCTGAACGATTCATTACTTAGATTTCTAAAAGCAGTTCGTATGTTGGGTAATGTGTCTAGCATACATAGCAGAGCTGTGTAACCCGCGTGGGGTATACCCAGACTCCTCTGTGTGTATACTCAGTTTACCTTGGTTCTTGACTATGTTCAGGTGAAAAGTATACTTGCTGGTTAGTCAGTAGGCAAGACGGTAGGACTAACACGGTAGTCAGTTAGTCCAGAAGCTGATTGGGCTTAATAACCATTCAGAGGTTGATTGGCCTTAATAACCCTCCAGAGGTTGATAGGCCTTAATAACCCTCCAGAGGTTGATAGGCCTTAATAACCCTCCAGAGGTTGATAGGCCTTAATAACCCTCCAGAGGTTGGTAGGCTTTAATAACCTTCCAGAGGTTGGTAGGCTTTAATAACCCTCCAGAGGTTGGTAGGCTTTAATAACCTTCCAGAGGATGATTGCCCTTAATAAACCTCTAGAGGTTGATAGGCTTAAATAACCCTCTAAATGTTGGTAGACCTAAATAACCCAGAGGTTGATGGGGCATAATGATCCTCCAGAGGTCGTTAAACCTCCAACCCAATTCTGAACCAGACTTTGCATGCGCCGCTGATGGTTCGTAGTTGATGTGGGCTCTAGAAGACAGGTTCCGGGTGCTTAAAATTTGTTTTATATTTTTCTGGTTGATTTTAGAAGAGGGGATTCCTCGTCTTCTAAATTTTATAAGAGGCTAGTTTACCAGCGGTTGGAACCACGACCACCTGCATGTACCAGCTGCTGGAACTACCTCTCTGCTGTTCCAGCTGCAGGAGCCACTTCGACAAAGTTTAAGAAGCAATCGGGCAAGGAACAGCTGTGACTCTTGGGGCGGTTCAATAGACCATTGTCTGCAGACTCTTATCAGCTACGTCAGATGTGCAGCTCTGCTAAGTCAGCTGTGTAGCTCTGCTAAGTCAGCTGGGTAGCTCTGCTAAGTCAGCTGTGTAGCTCTGCTAAGTCAGCTCTGCTAAGTCAGCTGTGTAGCTCTGCTAAGTCAGCTGTGTAGCTCTGCTAAGTCAGCTGTGTAGCTCTGCTAAGTCAGCTCTGCTAAGTCAGCTGTGTAGCTCTGCTAAGTCAGCTGTGTAGCTCTGTTAAGTCAGCTGTGTAGCTCTGTTAAGTCAGCTGTGTAGCTCTGCTAAGTCAGCTGTGTAGCTCTGCTAAGTCAGCTGTGTAGCTCTGCTAAGTCAGCTGTGTAGCTCTGCTAAGTCAGCTGTGTAGCTCTGCTAAGTCAGCTGTGTAGCTCTGCTAAGTCAGCTGTGTAGCTCTGCTAAGTCAGCTGTGTAGCTCTGCTAAGTCAGCTGTGTAGCTCTGCTAAGTCAGCTGTGTAGCTCTGTTAAGACAGCTGTGTAGCTCTGCTAAGTCAGCTGTGTAGCTCTGCTAAGTCAGCTGTGTAGCTCTGCTCAGTTAACTCTGCAGAACATTACCTGAAAGCTTAAATCAGAGTCCCTCTACTCTAGTTAGCTTAGGTTTGGTTAGGTTAGGTTAGGTTAGGTTAGATCCTGGTTCAGTCACCCCTCCCCCTCCCTGCCAGGGCTGAAGCGATTGGATGTGTTTCCTTTCACCTAATGCCTCTATTCACCTAGCAGCAAATAGGTATCAGGGAGTTAGGCAACTGTTGTGGGATTGTAGCTTAGAGGCAGTGATGTTTTTATTCGACCAAATATTTGCTATTGCCTATGTTGGCTTCTTGCTTGCTAGTTTAGTCCTGGACTTTATTCCAGCGGCAGGACACAGTATTGACCAGTCCAGCGGCAGGTCACAGTATTGACCAGTCCAGCGGCAGGTCACAGTATTGACCAGTCCAGCGGCAGGACACAGTATTGACCAGTCCAGCGGCAGGTCACAGTATTGACCAGTCCAGCGGCAGGACACAGTATTGACCAGACCAGCGGCAGGTCACAGTATTGACCAGACCAGCGGCAGGTCACAGTATTGACCAGCCCGGCGGCAGGTCACAGTATTGACCATCCCAGCGGCAGGTCACAGTATTGACCATCCCAACGGCAGGACACAGTATTGACCAGACCAGCGGTAGGTCACAGTATTGACCAGCCCGGCGGCAGGTCACAGTATTGACCAGTCCAGCGGCAGGTCACAGTATTGACCATCCCAGCGGCAGGACACAGTATTGACCATCCCAGCGGCAGGTCACAGTATTGACCAGTCCAGCGGCAGGTCACAGTATTGACCATCCCAGCGGCAGGACACAGTATTGACCATCCCAGCGGCAGGACACAGTATTGACCAGTCCAGCGGCAGGTCACAGTATTGACCATCCCAGCGGCAGGACACAGTATTGACCAGACCAGCGGCAGGTCACAGTATTGACCATCCCAGCGGCAGGTCACAGTATTGACCATCCCAGCGGCAGGTCACAGTATTGACCAGCCCGGCGGCAGGTCACAGTATTGACCATCCCAGCGGCAGGTCACAGTATTGACCAGTCCAGCGGCAGGACACAGTATTGACCAGACCAGCGGCAGGTCACAGTATTGACCAGCCCAGCGGCAGGTCACAATATTGACCAGTCCAGCGGCAGGACACAGTATTGACCAGACCAGCGGCAGGTCACAGTATTGACCAGACCAGCGGCAGGTCACAGTATTGACCAGGCCAGCCGCAGGTTACAGTCTTGACCAGACCAGCGGCAGGTCACAGTATTGACCAGACCAGCCGCAGGTTACAGTCTTGACCAGACCAGCGGCAGGTCACAGTATTGACCAGTCCAGCGGCAGGACACAGTATTGACCAGCCCGGCGGCAGGACACAGTATTGACCAGCCTGGCGGCAGGTCACAGTCTTGACCAGACCAGCGGCAGGACACAGTATTGACCAGACCAGCGGCAGGACACAGTATTGACCAGCCCGGCGGCAGGTCACAGTATTGACCATCCCAGCGGCAGGACACAGTATTGACCAGACCAGCGGCAGGTCACAGTATTGACCAGCCCGGCGGCAGGTCACAGTATTGACCATCCCAGCGGCAGGACACAATATTGACCATCCCAGCGGCAGGACACAGTATTGACCAGCCCAGCGGCAGGTCACAGTATTGACCAGACCAGCCGCAGGTCACAGTATTGACCAGCCCTGCGGCAGGTCACAGTATTGACCAGCCCTGCGGCAGGTCACAGTATTGACCAGCCCTGCGGCAGGTAACAGTATTGACCAGCCCTGCGGCAGGTCACAGTATTGACCAGCCCTGCGGCAGGTCACAGTATTGACCAGCCCTGCGGCAGGTCACAGTATTGACCAGCCCTGCGGCAGGTCACAGTATTGACCAGCCCTGCGGCAGGTCACAGTATTGACCAGCCCTGCGGCAGGTCACAGTATTGACCAGGCCAGCCGCAGGTCACAGTATCAGCCGTGCAGGCCACCACAATATTGGCGCGTAATATCGGCGGCCGCAGACGAAGGGATTAGCGAGGATAATCTAGCGAGGATGATCCTCAGGTGTGGCTCTGGGTCTTGCCGCACTGCAGGGAGAGAGGGAGAGACGGAGAGAGGGAGAGGGAGAGAGGGAGAGAGGGAGAGAGGGAGAGGGAGAGAGGGAGAGAGGGAGAGAGGGAGAGAGGGAGAGAGAGAGGAAGATACAAAACATTGAACTGTAGCAGCATCAAGAAGTTAACAAAATGATTCTTAAAAAAGAAGCGAACTTAACGAGAAGAGAAGGGAAGAGTTGGTGCTTCTCTTCTCACCCCTTCCTTTTCCCTGACCTTCAGCTCTGTCCCCCCTTCCCTGCACTCTACCGTCCCCTCCCAGGCACAAGAGGCACCGGCCGGTCAAGTGCAGAGACCACCACTGGACCAGAGTGCCTTCCCCCCCTCTCCCCTACCCTCCCCCCCTGAACAAAAGGGGGGTCGGGAGGCTAGGCCAAATTGTGTCAACACTGTTATATATTTTATATATTTTATTCCCTGGTTTGAATAGGACGCTCAGATGCGTTGCCTGGATGAGGGGAGATGCTTGTGGGGGGGAGATGGTCTGCTTGTGGGGTTGTGGGGGGGAGATGGTCTGCTTGTGGGGGGGAGATGGTCTGCTTGTGGGGGGGATCGTCTGCTTGAGTGAGGAGATGGTCTGCTTGTGAGGAAAGTAGAGAGTAAGGAATGGTAAACATTGAGGAAGCAATATGGGGAACTTGAGTGCCTATCATGTAAGCACTTACATGTAATACTTAAAAGTACTTAATAACACTTACATACACTCAATAGGACCTATTATTGGATCGGTTGTGGCACCACACAACTCACCTACAACCCATTGTTAGGAATTTTGCAGATCTTCGCGGCTGAGTGGACAGCGCCCGGGGCTCGTAGTCCTAAGGACCCGAGTTTGACTCTCGGCCGAGGCGGAAACAAACGGGCAGAGTTTCCTGTTCGTCCCTGTTCACCTGGCAGTAAATAGGTTTACCTGGGAGTTTGACAGCTGCCACGGGTTGTTTCCTGGGGATGTATGTGTGTGTGTGTGTGTGTTAGAAATATATGTAGGAGGCATAAAAGAAGATAAAGTTAGCGGTTAGAAAGACGGGGTCCAAGAGCTAATAGCTCGGTTCTGCAGATTCAGATAGTAATTAAACACACACACACACACACACACACACACACACACACACACACACACACGCACACACACACACACACACACACACACACAGGAATGAGCGACCACAGTGTACTGGTGTTTGAGTACTTGATTGAAGAAGGGTTATTGAACTCGAGGAGGGATACCGAAACCAAAAGGTTAGCATACCGAAAGGGAAACTATGAGGGGATAAGAAAATTCCTAACAGATATAGCATGGGAAACAGAGCTCAGGGGAAAGACGGCCCAAGATATGATGGATTACATCACGCAGAAGTGCAAGGACGCAGCAAACAAGTTTGTCCCAGTCCAAAAGGAAAACAGAGAAATGAAGATGAGAAACCCATGGTTTAATCAAAGATGTAGGCTAGCTAAGCAGCAAAGTAAAAGGGCATGGAGAAACTATAGGAATAACAGGACACTGGAGAGCAGAGAAAGATACCAGAATGCCAGGAATGAATATGTCAGGATGAGAAGAGAGGCAGAAAGTCAATACGAAAATGACATCGCAAGCAAGGCAAAGACTCAGCCTAAATTGTTGCATAGCCACATTAGGAGAAAAACAACAGTAAAGGAACAGGTTATGAGATTAAGGATAGGGGCGGAAGGATTCACTACAAATGACAAGGAAGTGTGTGAGGAATTGAATAAGAAATTCCAGGAGGTCTTCACCTTAGAACAAGGAGAAATTCCAGAGGTAAGTGAGGGAA
>NC_091159.1:14489105-14499105 GCF_040958095.1 Procambarus clarkii | reverse complement strand
ACCTGACGTGGAGCAGTTCGGGGTGAGGAAGGTCTTAAATCATTCTTTAAGTGCCAGTGGGCCGAATATATCATGCCTCTTTTGACCGGTCGTTCGTATCGTCGTGTTTATTAAAGAGACTTCGTGTGTAAGATCCAGGGAGGGTCTTAAAGGTCCCAGGGTTAAAGGCCCCAGCGTAAAAGGCTCTAGAATTAAAGTGCCAGGAATTAAAGATCCTGAGGTTAAATGAACTTGGGTTAAAAGTTCTTTTTAACTTTTAACTTTTTTGTTTTTCTTTTATACGGCAAATTTAAGCGCGTGGTGGGGCCACATTTATTATTTACAGAAGTAAGGAGGCGTGCATGTTTTTGAACGTTCAGCTATCGGAGTCTCTGCGGGGGTGCAGCTAAAACGAGTTGAACTTTTTGAACGTCCAGTGAAGGTGATATCTGAGGTGGGGGGGGGGGAGGGTTGCTAGTGAAAGGAACAGACCTTAGGGAACGTAAGCAACAAGTGTTCCATTTAACACACGGAACAGTTGAAACAAAACAAGATATATTTTTTTTGCGTATATTTAAAAAGCTTTTGTTTAAAAACCATTAACTCAGCTTCCGGAGGAATGGAACAGTCTCCCTTGACGGCGCGTGTCAGTGGGACCATTTTCCTGTGAAGGCAACGCTTGCGTGCGGCACACACACACACACACACACACACACACACACACACACACACACACACACACACACACACACACACACACACACACACATGGGAAAATGGAATGCACTTCAGGAACAGGTTGTGGAAGCAAATACTATTCATAATTTTAAAACCAGGTATGATAGGGAAATGGGACAGGAGTCATTGCTGTAAACAACCGATGCTCGAAAGGCGGGATCCAAGAGTCAATGCTCGATCCTGCAGACACAACTAGGTGAGTACACACACACACTGTGTGTGTGTCTGAGACCTGGAACTTCAAAAACAAGGGGTCATAGATTTAATACTAACTATACAAAGATGCCGCAGAAATATAAGAAAATGTATTTTCACAGAGTGGTAGACGGTTGGTACAAGTTAAGTGAGAAGGTGGTGGAGGCCAAAACCGTCAGTAGTTTCAAAGCGTTATATGACAAAGAGTGCTGGGAAGACAGGACACCACGAGCGTAGCTCTCATCCTGTAACTACACTTAGGTAATTAGACACACACACACACACACACACACACACACACACACACACACACACACACACACACACACACAGGATTTTAGGCTGCCTACGTGAGACCAGTCTTAGAGTATGCCGCGCCATCATGGAGCCCCCACCTGAAGAAACACATAAGGAAACTGGAGAAGGTTCAGAGGTTTGCGACGAGGCTTGTCCCAGAGTTACGAGGGATGGGATATGAAGAGCGTCTGAAGGGACTGAACCTTACGACACTAGAGAAAAGAACGGAGAGGGGAGATATGATAGGGACATATAAAATACTCAGGGGAATTGACAAAGTGGAAATAGATGAAATGTTCACACGTAATAATAACAGAACGAGGGGACATGGGTAGAAACTGGAAACTCAGATGAGTCACAGAGATGTTAGGAAGTTTTCTTTTAGCGTGAGAGTAGTGGAAAAATGGAATGCACTTGGGGAACAGATTGTGGAAGCAAACTCTATTCACAATTTTAAAATTAGGTATGATAGGTAAATGGGACAGGAGTCATTGCTGTAAACAACCGATGGCTGGAAAGGCGGGATCCAAGAGTCAATGCTCGATCCTGCAAGTACAAATAGGTGAGTACACACACACACACACACACACACACACACACACACACACACACACACACACACACACACACACACACACACACACACTAACGACTCCACAACAGCGAAAAAGTAACATAAGCACTCTCTCTCTCTCTCTCTCTCTCTCTCTCTCTCTCTCTCTCTCTCTCTCTCTCTCTGTCTCTCTCTCTCTCTCTCTCTCTCTCTCTCTCTCTCTCTCTCTCTCTCTCTCTCTCTCTCTCTCTCTCTCTCTCTCTCTTTCTCTCTCTCTCTCTCTGTCTCTCTCTCTCTCTCTCTCTCTCTCTCTCTCTCTCTCTCTCTCTCTCTCTCTCTCTCTCTCTCTCTCTCTCTCTCTCTCTCTCTCTCTCTCTCTCGTTAGCTAAAAGCCACATGTAGACGAGTGACATGTCAGGCATGAGTGAACAGTTCAGGGGGGTGAGGGCTTGTTGCTCTGGCCCAACAAGCCCATTTTTCATAAAAATTCAGTTTTTCGAAAATTTTAGTTTATATGTTAATTGATATGTCCCTTTTAATAGACATTATATGCAAATTATTGAATATGAACCAAATCTAACTTAACAGGTTGGCCTGAATGTAACAAGGATGACCCTAAACTTTGCAGGCTGGCCCTAAACTTTGCAGGCTGGCCCTAAACTTTGCAGGCTGGCCCTAAACTTTGCAAGCTAGCCCTGAACTTTGCAGGCTGGCCCTAAACTTTGCAGGCTGGCCCTAAACTTTGCAGGCTGGCCCTAAACTTTGCAAGCTAGCCCTAAACTTTGCAGGCTGGCCCTAAACTTTGCAGGCTGGCCATGAACTTTGCAGGTTGGCCCTAAACTTTGAAGGCTGACCTAACTATAAATGTTATTCTCTAACTATCTAAAGCAGGTAAATATATAATGTCAATAAATTTGTAATCAATATAACCATTGAGGCATAATTCATGAATTGCAGACAATTTGTTTCAGCGAGATATAAGGAAATAAACGAATACTTTCCGTCTATTAGGCAAACCGGTCCTTGCCTAGTAGGCCTAGTAGTGTGGTATCATACATATATAATGCTATCATACATATTTATGTTCATGTGCATATAGATGTTAAGTTTATAAAACATATTTATGAGAACGTTTTGCAAGAGATTCAAGTCCGGGGTTTGAGTCAAGAGATGAGTGTGGAGTATGTTCAAGACTTAAGAATACTTGCTGATTGGTCAGTAAGATATTTTGGTGGTCTTAATAACCCTCCAGAGGTTGGTAGGTCTTAATAACCCTCTAGAGGTTGGTAGGTCTTAATAACCCTCCAGAGGTTGGTAGGCCTTAATAACCCTCCAAAGGTTGGTAGGCCTTAATAACCCTCCAAAGGTTGGTAGGCCTTAATAACCCTTCAGAGGTTGGTAGGCCTTAATAACCCTCCAGAGGTTGGTAGGCCTTAATAACCCTCCAAAGGTTGGTAGGCCTTAATAACCCTCCAAAGGTTGGTAGGCCTTAATAACCCTTCAGAGGTTGGTAGGCCTTAATAACCCTTCAGAGGTTGGTAGGCCTTAATAACCCTTCAGAGGTTGGTAGGCCTGAAGGCCAACATAAAACCAATCAAATCCATAAAGGTGTTTATCACGTTTAAGAATATTTCAATGAGGAGAGTCCTAGTAACAAGTACATTGTATTATACAACCCTTTTTTGTGATTGGTCAAAAAGTTTTTCCATATGTGACAAGGTCTAATGAGGCAATAAATGATCCCTATTTAGTACGTCATTTACAGTAACACTGGTCTCATGTCATGGCAATCTGTTTCCCACCTCTTAGAGCCTAAATTACAACTCTACTCTCTCAAATACAGCTCCTAAAATATGGCAACTGGCTGCAGGTCTATCTACACCCTCAACCCACTATCTTTCTACTGCAAACAGTCCCTTCTTCTGTGACTAATTTCCTCCCCTCCACTACGGTTGACGGATGGAACGGCCCCCTCACCACACGGCACAAATGAATTTATGGGGAGACATAGTAATCGATTTTGCCATAAGCTCAACCAGCTCTTTCCGGCAACCTCCCCTCTCCCTTGCAAGCAAATTACAGGTTGTGTGGTGTCTTGCCTCGAACTGTGCAGCCACCAAAGTAGCGGGACTTGTTACCTCGTCCCACTACTGCAGTGCTAGTATCAGACTGCAGTGTAATTACTTCCTAGGTTACACAGACCGATCTCTGCTATACACATTTTTAACTGCACTAAAGCTAATCACTCTACAGTAACGCACCTTATACGAGGTCAAATATATTCATTTTGTCCAAGGCTTCTGTATTTGCATTTAAATGTTCAGTTTGTACGCTTTCATTTGTACTACAATAATAATGTATTCAGTGGCATAGTATGTTTGCCTATAAAACTTTGATTTGCTGTAATATTTCTGTATTTGGGGTGGGGGGGGGGCATGTTCCAGAAGGTGTATCCACTTCATCTAAGTGGATACCAAAATACTTTGAAAGCCTCCTTCCGGAGAGTCTTAAATATCAATCTTATAATTGCCATTTTTGCAAATGCTGATGATGGTATTGTGTGTGTGTGTGTGTGTGTGTGTGTGTGTGTGTGTGTGTGTGTGTGTGTGTGTGTGTGTCCTTGAGGTAGCAGGCTAAAGGCTACTTCCACTCCCTAATCGTTCTCTCTCGTTCTGCTTCAGAGAATCTTTTTCAATTGATTTTCTGTTATTCAATGACATATATATGATTGTGGGAAAATCTGTAAGTAACTAACTGTTGGTGAATGGAAAAAGCTATGATCATGGTGTCTTATATTTTCTATATATTTTATAGGAAATAAATGTGTGTGTGGTTGTGTGTGTGTGTGTGTGTGTGTGTGTGTGTGTGTGTGTATGTGTGTGTGTGTGTGTGTGTGTGTGTGGTTGTGTGTGTGTGTGTGTGTGGTTGTGTGTGTGTGTGTGTGTGTGTGTGTGTGTGTGTGTGTGTGTGTGTGTGTGTGCTGCACATGTTTGTGTGCGACAAAACTCATATCTATTTTTTCCCTGCAATGTACAAACATTTCCCCACCAGTGTGTATGATTCCCTACAATCATTCGTTAATTTAATTTTGGATGTCCAAACATTTGCCAGCCATTGTATTATAAATTTCCGCAACGAAAAATAAACTCCCCTACATTATACAACTCTCTCTCTCTCTCTCTCTCTCTCTCTCTCTCTCTCTCTCTCTCTCTCTCTCTCTCTCTCTCTCTCTCTCTCTCTCTCTTCCACAGCACTCCTGTTTTTCCTTTCTGTTATCTCTTTTATGTTTACTATTCTCTAATCCTGTCTCTCTCTTTTCTCATTACTCTTGTCAGTCTCCTTTCCCCTCTACTCTCCTCTCCCCTCCCCTCTCCCCTCTCCTCCCCCCTCCCCTCCCCTCCTCTCCCCCCCTCTCCTCCCCCCTCTCCTCCCCTCTCCCCTCCTCTCCAGGTTTTCATCAACACCTACATAGCCTCCTCCTTCCCCTCCCGTTGCTTTCCGTTTCGGCGCGTCTTCATTTTGGCGTCAATATCCCGGAATTTTTGCTCACTTCTGAGTACATGTGCAAACCCGGTCCCCCTTGACGCCTCCGTCCCGCCCTCTCCCTACGTCTTTCTACCCATTCCATGTACTCGAGGACAGTTTCTTTTCCACGTGAAGGGTCTTGGTTGAGTCGTGAGCCGCGTGGGGTGATCTGTGTAGAGTGGGACTCCAAGATGAGGGGAATTGGAGGTGCTATGGGGAGGAGGTTGTGTTTAACGAGGTCGCTCTTGCAGGAGCGAGGTGGGTGAGGTGCACTGAGGCATGAGGATGTGTTGGGGGGGGGGGATGGTGGTGGTGATGGTGATGATGGTGTCTCATGGTGTTGATGGTGTGAGGGAGATGGAGGGGTGAGGATGGCTACAGATGCCCTTGATGACTGTGATGACGTCTTATTTTTGAAGTAATTGATGGTTGAGGGACTGATGATGATGTTGTTTTGATGCTGACCGTGAAGTTTAGACACGATGAATTGAGTCTGATGGTGAGAATCAAGTCTCGTGGTGTGTGGATATGATGAGAGAGATCTTGCAACGAGGTTGAATGGTGGAATTAATTTGGCTAATGTGAGTAATCTGTTATAGGAATCGTGTTAATCCGATTACGTAATTGAGGTAAGGATCCTTGAGGTAACTACTGGGGCCTGAAACGGACAAGATCTGAAGGTAGTTGGAGCATTCTTTGATGTTGTAGTTCACTGATATTAATAACAATATAAACGAAACTATTTATTTACATAGATATCAGTTTTTAATTTATATATCTTTCAGGTTCAAATATTTTCTATGTAGAATATTTTTTTTAAGCGAATGTAGCTTTTTTAACAAAAACTATCCACGATACTAATGAATCCTATACAATAGCCATAGATTCGACACCAATCGAATCAGTGTCAATCCCACCGCTGCCACCAATTCAACTACCATAATTTATATTAATTGGGCGTGCAGTGGTAGCAACGTGGGCGTTATTGCATTAGTCAGCAGAGGGTAATGGGCCTCCCAACAGTAATCACAGGCTGTGTACGGTTTAAACAATGAGCAAAACCAGCTGGAGAAACAATAAAACTGAGACAATGTGCCGTGAACGATGATTCCGTCATAAACCAGCGAGGTAAAATGACCCCCCACGATAAGGGTACTGGCTGGCTTGTCGTGTCAGTCTGCTCTATGTTCTCACGTGCAAGTCGATTTCATTCTTGCAAGACAGGGTGCGCGACAGGTCGTTGAAGTGTCGTGTCAAATTATTAGCTGCAATTGTAGCGGCGGAAGTAAATGTAATAGCTCCTAATTCTTCGAAAATTGGTAAGGTGGCTCGAAATTGCCTTCACCGAATCAGTTTAGAATTCTTTGAACTGGCAGCGTCGTATGTAGAGGTGTTCGTTGGTGTGGATTATGTAAGCTGTTTATGGCATCACAAATGATCACATGAGCGCATATTTTCCCCATGCAGTTAGTGGCACCCCGACACGTCATCCTGTTGCCATATACACACATGCTCACAAGCAGGGGTGCCACATGGGCATACACATGCTCACAAGCAGGGGTGCCACATGTGTATACGCATACTGACAAGCAGGGGTGTCACATGGGCATACACATGTTTACAAGCAGGAGTGCCACATGGGTATACACATGCTCACAAGCAGGAGTGCCACATGGGCATACACATGCTCACAAGCAGGAGTGCCACATGGGTATACACATGCTCACAAGCAGGGGTGCCACATGGGCATACGCATGCTCACAAGCAGGGGTGTCAAATGGGCATACACATGCTCACAAGCAGGGGTGCCACATGGGCATACACACGCTCCCAAGCAGGGGTGCCACATGGGCATACGCATGCTCACAAGCAGGGGTGCCACATGGGTATACGCATGCTCCCAAGCAGGGGTGCCACATGGGCATACACATGCTCACAAGCAGGGGTGCCACATGGGTATACACATGCTCACAAGCAGGGGTGCCACATGGGCATACACATGCTCACAAGCAGGGGTGCCACATGGGCATACACATGCTCACAAGCAGGGGTGCCACATGGGCATACACATGCTCACAAGCAGGGGTGCCACATGGGCATACGCATGCTCACAAGCAGGGGTGCCACATGGGCATACGCATGCTCCCAAGCAGAATTACCAGGCTGTAAATGACAAATTAGAGCCTTTAGCTTTACTTTGTAATAAAGTAGAACTTTATTTCAAAGTTCTTTATTAAAGAAGAACGAGAAAGGTCGTTCGACGCGTTGTCGCCTCAGCAGAATGTGTTTCTCCATGAACAAATCCACAAAGGCCGTGACGAGGATTCGAACCTGCGTCCAAGAGCAAGGTGTAATGTTTCTCCATCTTGGGCTGCGACTCTAAACAGTCTCATATACACTCGGTATTCTGGTAATATATCATTATGTGACAATTCCTTTTAGTACCGAGCTATAGTTGGTATTTTGGTCAGTGGTCGCTTGTGAAGAACTATTCTGACGGCAATGTCTTCAGGTCTACTACGGGCTCACCATAGCCCGTGCTGCTTGGAACTTTTTATTCCGGGTAGCGAATCTTAAACATAAACAACTTCAGGTCTTAACCTTGTCTTGGTAGACTTCCAGCATGAGGAACCCAAGTCTGGGACCTGAAGATGGATTATTTATAACGGAAGGATAATGTCTTCAGGTCCTGACACTAAAGCAAGGATTTCGGTCTCTGCCTCAGGAAGATTTAACTGATGAAAGCTTTTAGCTGGATGCTGTGTGGCTTTTAGCTGGATGCTGTGTGGCTTTTAGCTGGATGCTGTGTGGAGAGTTCCAAGCTTAGCTTCTTCCCAGTGAGCCACATCGAGGAAAAAAAATTAAAAAAACGCATTTATCTTCTTCATTTCACTCGCATCTCAACATTTTCTCAACCTAACGTCTAGGAGCTGTGGACTTCATACAAGAATAACAAAATGTTTATGTGTGTAACATTTGTGTTATATGTTACGTTTAAGAACCAAGAACAGAGCAGCAATACTAGTAACAGAGAGCTTCCGAAGAGCTTTTGCATCACACTATCATCATACGTATATTGTCAGGAAGCAACAGAGCAACATGCAAACTCAAGATGCAACCTTAGGT
This sequence comes from Procambarus clarkii, assembly GCF_040958095.1. Taxonomy (NCBI): domain Eukaryota; kingdom Metazoa; phylum Arthropoda; class Malacostraca; order Decapoda; family Cambaridae; genus Procambarus; species Procambarus clarkii. The sequence continues at coordinate 14,490,692 of NC_091159.1, read as the reverse complement.
CATATCAATTAACAAAAGCAGATGTGGTAGATAGAGCCCACAAGTTGGAAACAAATACATGGACCATAGATTTATCCTCATTATTATTTTATGTGTCAGTGGTGTTAAGTAATATATTTATATTTTAATAACCTCTCAACTGGAAGGCCACAGCGGGAAAAGCCAGGGTCTTACATGCCTCAGGTAAGCCTTAAGAAGCCTCCTAAGAAGCCCTAAGAAATTTCTTGTTAAAATTTGATGGAATCTTCCTTTGAAGCAGTCCCAGGCAATCTTGTTTGGAGGGAGGAGAAATGTCCCCAAGCTGTCATTTACTGCCTCGGGAACCACACTAAGAGGAGAAAATAGTTTATAATATAATGCTATTATGAGATTATTCACATAGCCTGAGAAGTGTATTTAGTGTATTATATGGAGAATATTAGTGAATTCTAGAGCTACAGTCCTACCTGGAATACAATAATATCCTTCATATATGGTTTTGAGTTAATTTTAGTTATTAAAATAATTTTTTAATATTTATTTTTACTCGTCCTCGTAAGAAAGGGAAAAGAAAATGAGCAAAAGACAAAGAGGAATGAGTAGGAGATAAAAAAGTAAATATATATTATCTTATCTTTATCGTCTGTCAGTAAAGAAATCATCCACGTTGAAATGTGTAGCAACCAAACATCTTTATAATCATTGGTGAAAACTCATTCAAGTTTTTCGTTAAATATTTAGATATAAATTGTAAATAAAATATTGACTTTGAGAATCAATTTGGCTCGAGAAGTACTTAAAGACCCTACGCAGAGCAACGAGCACTACACAGAGACACACGACGAGGCTACACCCGGACACACAACGAGGCTACACCCGGACACACAACGAGGCTACACCCGGACACATGACGAGGCTACACCCGGACACATGACGAGGCTACACCCGGACACACAACGAGGCTACACCCGAACACATGACGAGGCTACACCCGAACACATGACGAGGCTACACCCGGACACATGACGAGGCTACACCCGGACACATGACGAGGCTACACCCGGACACACAACGAGGCTACACCCGAACACATGACGAGGCTACACCCGAACACATGACGAGGCTACTCCCGAACACATGACGAGGCTACACCCGAACACATGACGAGGCTACACCCGGACAAATGACGAGGCTACACCCGGACACATGACGAAACTACACCCGGACACATGACGAGACTACACCCAGACACATGACGAGGATACACCCGGACACATGACGAGGCTACACCCGGACACACAACGAGGCTACACCCGGACACATGACGAGGCTACACCCAGGACACACAAGGAGGCTACACCAGAACACACAACGAGGCTACACCCGGACACATGACGAGGCTACACCCAGGACACATGACGAGGCTACACCCGGACACATGACGAGGCTACACCCAGGAAACATGACGAGGCTACACCCGGACACACAACGAGGCTACTCCCGGACACATGACGAGGCTACATCCAGGACACACAAGGAGGCTACACCAGAACACAAAACGAGGCTACACCCAGACACACAACGAGGCTACACCCGGACACACAAAGA
>NC_091159.1:14479105-14484105 GCF_040958095.1 Procambarus clarkii | reverse complement strand
CCGTTCTGATGTTAGCCAGCCTTGCATATGCCGCAGACGTTATTCTCTTTATGTGGGCTTCAGGAGACAGGTTTGGTGTGATATCAACTCCTAGATCTTTCTCTCTGTCTGTTTCATTAAGTACTTCATCTCCTATTCTGTATCCTGTGCCTGGCCTCCTGTTTCCACTGCCTAGTTTCATTACTTTGCATTTACTCGGGTTGAACTTCAACAGCCATTTGTTGGACCATTCACTCAGTCTATCCAGGTCATCTTGTAGCCTCCTACTATCATCCTCTGTTTCAATCCTCCTCATAATTTTTGCATCGTCGGCAAACATTGAGAGGAACGAATCTATACCCTCTGGGAGATCATTTACATATACCAGAAACAGTATAGGTCCAAGGACTGACCCCTGCGGGACTCCACTTGTGACGTCTCGCCAATCTGAGACCTCACCCCTCACACAGACTCGTTGTCTCCTGTTGCTTAGGTATTCCTCTATCCACCGGAGTACCTTCCCTCTAACTCCAGCCTGCATCTCCAACTTTCGCACTAGCCTCTTGTGCGGCACTGTATCAAAGGCTTTCTGACAATCCAAAAATATGCAGTCTGCCCACCCTTCTCTTTCTTGCCTTATTTTTGTTGCCTGGTCGTAGAATTCAAGTAACCCTGTGAGGCAGGACCTGCCATCCCTGAACCCATGTTGATGCTGTGTTACAAAGTTCCTTCGCTCCAGATGCTCCACTAGTTTTTTTCGCACAATCTTCTCCATCAGCTTGCATGGTATGCAGGTTAGGGACACTGGCCTGTAGTTCAGTGCCTCCTGTCTATCCCCTTTCTTGTATATCGGGACTACGTTAGCTGCTTTCCAAATATCTGGCAGTTCCCCTGTTGCCAGTGATTTGTTATACACTATGGAGAGTGGTAGGCTCAGTTCTCTTGCTCCTTCCTTTAGAACCCAAGGGGAGATTCCATCTGGGCCTATAGCCTTCGTCACGTCCAACTCTAGTAAACACTTCCTTACTTCCCCACTGGTAATCTCAAACTCTTCCAGTGGTTCCTGGTTAGCTATTCCCTCACTTACCTCTGGAATTTCTCCTTGTTCTAAGGTGAAGACCTCCTGGAATTTCTTATTCAATTCCTCACACACTTCCTTGTCATTTGTAGTGAATCCTTCCGCCCCTATCCTTAATCTCATAACCTGTTCCTTTACTGTTGTTTTTCTCCTAATGTGGCTATGCAACAATTTAGGCTGAGTCTTTGCCTTGCTTGCGATGTCATTTTCGTATTGTCTTTCTGCCTCTCTTCTCATCCTGACATATTCATTCCTGGCATTCTGGTATCTTTCTCTGCTCTCCAGTGTCCTGTTATTCCTATAGTTTCTCCATGCCCTTTTACTTTGCTGCTTAGCTAGCCTACATCTTTGATTAAGCCATGGGTTTCTCATCTTCATTTCTCTGTTTTCCTTTTGGACTGGGACAAACTTGTTTGCTGCGTCCTTGCACTTCTGCGTGATGTAATCCATCATATCTTGGGCCGTCTTTCCCCTGAGCTCTGTTTCCCTTGCTATATCTGTTAGGAATTTTCTTATCCCCTCATAGTTTCCCTTTCGGTATGCTAACCTTTTGGTTTCGGTATCCCTCCTCGAGTTCAATAACCCTTCTTCAATCAAGTACTCAAACACCAGTACACTGTGGTCGCTCATTCCTACTGGGTCCTCAAAACCGATTTCTCTTATGTCGGAGTCGTTCAGAGTGAAGACTAGGTCGAGTCTCGCTGGTTCGTCATTGCCTCTCATCCTTGTGGGTTCTCCGACATGCTGGGTTAAAAAGTTGCTTGTCACCACCTCCAATAGTTTGGCTCTCCACGTATCCTCGCCTCCATGCGGTTCCTTGTTCTCCCAGTCAATCTTTCCGTGATTGAAGTCGCCCATGATGAGCAGGTGGGATCTATTTCTACAGGCAGCAGAGGCTGCCCTCTCAATTATAGTGTTAACTGCCTTGTTGTTGTTTTCATACTCTTGACTGGGTCTCCTGTCATTTGGTGGAGGGTTGTATATTACTGCTACTACTATTCTTGGTCCTCCCATTGTTATGGTGCCTGCTATGTAGTCTCTGAACTCCTCACAGCCCGGGATGGCCATCTCCTTAAAACTCCATTCCCTTCTCATGAGTAGGGCCACTCCGCCTCCTCCTCTACCTTCCCTCTCTTTCCTTATTACTGTATACTCCTGGGGAAACACGGCATTTGTTATGATTCCAGAGAGTTTTGTTTCAGTGAGTCCGATTACATCTGGGTTAACTTCTTGTGCTCTTTCCCTTAGTTCACTTGTCTTGCTTGTGATCCCATCTATGTTCGAGTACATCACCCTGAAACTGACTCTCTTCTGCATCTTTTCTGGGGGGGACCTTTGGGATCTGGGGTGAGTGGGAGCTGGGGGGACCTGGCACGGGGGGATTGGTGGAGGAGGGAGGGCTTGGGGTGGTGGGGGAGAGGGGGAGGGTACAGGGGGTGGATAAGAGGGGGAGGGTACAGGGGGTGGATAAGAGGGGGAGGGTACAGGGGGTGGATAAGAGGGGGAGGGTACAGGGGGTGGGTAAGAGAGGGAGGGTTGGGGAAGCATGGGGGGAGGAGAGGCTGTGGGGGATAGGGGAGATGGGGGGGCTTGGGGGGAGAGAAAAGGGTGGAGGGCTTGGGGGGCGTGGGGGAAAAGGGAGGGCTGAGGTGGGTGAGGAAGAGGGGAGGGTTTAGGGGAGTGGGGGAGAGGGGAAGACTTAGGTGGGGTGGGGGAGAGTGGGGGGCTTAGGGGGGAGGGGGGAAAGGGAGGGCATGGGGGTGGGAGAGACGGGAAGGCATGTGGGAGAAGGGAGGGCATGGGGGATGGGGGGGAAGGGAGGTCCTGGGGAGAGGGGTGAGGGGGAGAGGGGGGGTGAGTGGGGGGAGGGGGGTGGGTGGGGGGAGGGTGCCCTAGGTGGGTACTTAGTGGGGGGCTGACAGGGGATGGGGCAGGTTGGGTGTCTGTTGGGTAGAATTTGGGGGTGGTGCCCCAATCCCTGTGGCTGTTGCACTGTTTGAGGAGGGTTCTCCACTTCCCTCTGGGATTGTAGGGTTCTGGGTTGTGGTACTCTGATTTCCTTCTCTCTCCCTGCGCTCCTTCCTCGCGTCTGCTGTCCGTATTCTCTCTTCTCTTGTCATATTCCTCTGCAGGAATATTTTCTTGAACTTCTCTACACCTTTTAGACAACACTTCCTTGCTAGCAGTTCCTCTTTCGCGATTTCGCTCATGAAAACCACCTTTATCATTCGGTCTCTGTCCTTGTTGTACTTTCCAAGCCTGAAAACCTTTTCAACATTTCGCTCAGCTCCCTCCATCCTTACCTCTTTAAGGATCTCTTTAATCATGTTTTTGTCCTTGTCTCTCCGCTCCTTTGGTCTGGTCCCTGTTTGTTCTTTAATGCCTGCTACTACTACTGCTCTATTTCTCTCTATCAGGCGGCTAGTACATCTAGCATGTGTGTGTGTGTGTGTGTGTGTGTGTGTGTGTGTGTGTGTGTGTGTGTGTGTGTGTGTGTGTGTGTGGGTGTGTGTGTGTTAGATATAAATATATGTAATAGACTCATACGAGGAAACAATTTACCGGTTAGAAAGGCGGGTTCCAAGAGCTAATAGCTCGATTCTGCAGGAACAAATAATAAATACTCACACACACACACACAACACACACACACACACATACACACAACACACACACACACACACACCCACACACACACCCCCACACACACACACACACACACACACACACACACACACACACACACACACACACACACACACACACACACACAGGTAATGGTAAGGGGCGAAAAGTCGGACTGGCGAACAGTAACAAGTGGAGTACCTCAAGGATCGGTGCTGGGACGAATCCTCTTTCTAATTTACGTAAATGATATGTTTACAGGAGTGGAATCATACATGTCAATGTTTGCAGATGACGCAAAATTAATGAGAAGAGTTGTGACAGACGAGGATTGTAGGATCCTCCAAGAGGACTTAAACAGGCTGCAGAGATGGTCAGGGAAATGGCTACTGGAGTTTAACACCAGTAAATGTAAAGTTATGGAAATGGGATCAGGTGACAGGAGACCAAAGGGACAGTACACAATGAAGGGGAACAGCCTACCTGTAACGATTCGAGAAAGAGACCTGGGAGTGGATGTGACACCTAATCTAACTCCTGAGGCACATATAAATAGGATAACGACAGCAGCGTACTCTACACTGGCGAAAATTAGAACTTCATTCAGAAACCTAAATGAGGAAGCTTTTAGGGCACTTTACACTGCCTACGTGAGACCCGTCTTAGAGTATGCCGCGCCATCATGGAGCCCCCACCTGAAGAAACACATAAAGAAACTGGAGAAGGTTCAGAGGTTTGCGACGAGGCTTGTCCCAGAGTTACGAGGGATGGGATATGAAGAGCGGCTGAAGGAACTGAACCTAACGACACTAGAGAAAAGAAGGGAGAGAGGAGATATGATAGGGGCATATAAAATACTCAGGGGAATTGACAAAGTGGAAATAGATGAAATGTTCACACGTAATAATAACAGAACGAGGGGACATGGGTGGAAACTGGAAACTCAGATGAGTCACAGAGATGTTAGGAAGTTTTCTTTTAGCGTGAGAGTAGTAGAAAAATGGAATGCACTTGGGGAACAGGTTGTGGAAGCAAATACTATTCATACTTTTAAAACTAGGTATGATAGGGAAATGGGACAGGAGTCATTGCTGTAAACAACCGATAGCTAGAAAGGCGGGATCCAAGAGTCAATGCTCGATCCTGCAAGCACATATAGGTGAGTACATATAGGTGAGTACACACCCACCCACACAACACACACAAACACACACACACACACACACAAACACACACACACACACACACACACACACACACACACCCACACACACACACACACACACACACACACACACACACACACACACACACACAC
>NC_091159.1:14469105-14474105 GCF_040958095.1 Procambarus clarkii | reverse complement strand
GCAGTGGATAGTATAGTCGCCTCACAGCCAGTTGGTCCAAGGTTTGATTCCCATCCAAACCGAGACGTTTCTGTGCACGTTACCTTACTCCTGTTGCTTATATTCACCTGTGACTTAGGAGACTGTTGTGGGTGGCTAGATGAATACATACGTTCTTGTATCTATGGTTGTGCAGGATAGGCTAAATGTTGCTTTAACGAGACATGTTATTGTTGTTAAAGATTCTCTACCTGGAACAAAGTTCCAAGTAGCACGGGCTATGGTGAGCCCGTAGGTACTTTGAGGATACAGTAGGCCTATAAGAGGCTATTGACCGGTCTGCCTACCGCGTGGTCGCCCGCTTGTCATCAAGGAGGCTGACATCGCGTGCCTGATGGTAATGACGTCCTACATCACACTTTATCAGAACACCCGCGGTGATGTGGTTGTTTATCATACGTCTCCAACATCACTCCCACACTGCACCAACATCACTCCCACACACACTACACCAACATCACTCCCACACTACACCAACATCACTCCCACACACACTACACCAACATCACTCCCACACTACACCAACATCACTCCCACACACACTACACCAACATCACTCCCACACTACACCAACATCACTCCCACACACACTACACCAACATCACTCCCACACACACTACACCAACATCACTCCCACACTACACCAACATCACTCCCACACACACTACACCAACATCACTCCCACACTACACCAACATCACTCCCACACACACTACACCAACATCACTCCCACACTACACCAACATCACTCCCACACACACTACACCAACATCACTCCCACACTACACCAACATCACTCCCACACACACTACACCAACATCACTCCCACACTACACCAACATCACTCCCACACACACTACACCAACATCACTCCCACACACTACACCAACATCACTCCCACACACACTACACCAACATCACTCCCACACTACACCAACATCACTCCCACACACACTACACCAACATCACTCCCACACACTACACCAACATCACTCCCACACACACTACACCAACATCACTCCCACACACTGCACCAACATCACTCCCACACACTACACCAACATCACTCCCACACACTACACCAACATCACTCCCACACACACTACACCAACATCACTCCCACACACTACACCAACATCACTCCCACACACTACACCAACATCACTCCCACACACACTACACCAACATCACTCCCACACACTACACCAACATCACTCCCACACACTACACCAACATCACTCCCACACACACTACACCAACATCACTCCCACACACTACACCAACATCACTCCCACACACACTACACCAACATCACTCCCACACACACTACACCAACATCACTCCCACACACTACACCAACATCACTCCCACACACTACACCAACATCACTCCCACACACACTACACCAACATCACTCCCACACACTACTCCAACATCACTCCCACACACTACACCAACATCACTCCCACACTACACCAACATCACTCCCACACTACACCAACATCACTCCCACACACACTACACCAACATCACTCCCACACACACTACACCAACATCACTCCCACACTACACCAACATCACTCCCACACACACTACACCAACATCACTCCCACACACTACACCAACATCACTCCCACACACACTACACCAACATCACTCCCACACACACTACACCAACATCACTCCCACACACTGCACCAACATCACTCCCACACACTACACCAACATCACTCCCACACACTGCACCAACATCACTCCCACACACTACACCAACATCACTCCCACACACTACACCAACATCACTCCCACACACTACACCAACATCACTCCCACACACTGCACCAACATCACTCCCACACACTACACCAACATCACTCCCACACACACTACACCAACATCACTCCCACACACTACACCAACATCACTCCCACACACTACACCAACATCACTCCCACACACACTACACCAACATCACTCCCACACACACTACACCAACATCACTCCCACACACACTACACCAACATCACTCCCACACACACTACACGAACATCACTCCCACACACACTACACCAACATCACTCCCACACACTACACCAACATCACTCCCACACACACTACACCAACATCACTCCCACACACACTACACCAACATCACTCCCACACACACTACACCAACATCACTCCCACACACTACACCAACATCACTCCCACACACACTACACCAACATCACTCCCACACTACACCAACATCACTCCCACACACACTACACCAACATCACTCCCACACACACTACACCAACATCACTCCCACACACACTACACCAACATCACTCCCACACACACTACACGAACATCACTCCCACACACACTACACCAACATCACTCCCACACACTGCACCAACATCACTCCCACACACTACACCAACATCACTCCCACACACACTACACCAACATCACTCCCACACACTACACCAACATCACTCCCACACACACTACACCAACATCACTCCCACACACTACACCAACATCACTCCCACACTACACCAACATCACTCCCACACACACTACACCAACATCACTCCCACACACTACACCAACATCACTTCCACACACACTACACCAACATCACTCCCACACACTACACCAACATCACTCCCACACACTACACCAACATCACTTCCACACACACTACACCAACATCACTCCCACACACTACACCAACATCACTCCCACACACACTACACCAACATCACTCCCACACACTACACCAACATCACTCCCACACACTACACCAACATCACTTCCACACACACTACACCAACATCACTCCCACACACTACACCAACATCACTCCCACACACACTACACCAACATCACTCCCACACACTACACCAACATCACTCCCACACACTACACCAACATCACTCCCACACACTACACCAACATCACTTCCACACACACTACACCAACATCACTCCCACACACTACACCAACATCACTCCCACACACTACACCAACATCACTTCCACACACACTACACCAACATCACTCCCACACACTACACCAACATCACTCCCACACACACTACACCAACATCACTCCCACACACTACACCAACATCACTTCCACACACACTACACCAACATCACTTCCACACACACTACACCAACATCACTCCCACACACTACACCAACATCACTCCCACACACACTACACCAACATCACTCCCACACTACACCAACATCACTCCCACACACTACACCAACATCACTCCCACACACACTACACCAACATCACTCCCACACACTACACCAACATCACTCCCACACACACTACACCAACATCACTCCCACACACTACACCAACATCACTCCCACACACTACACCAACATCACTTCCACACACTACACCAACATCACTCCCACACACACTACACCAACATCACTTCCACACACACTACACCAACATCACTCCCACACACACTACACCAACATCACTCCCACACACTGCACCAACATCACTCCCACACACTACACCAACATCACTTCCACACACTACACCAACATCACTCCCACACACACTACACCAACATCACTTCCACACACACTACACCAACATCACTCCCACACACTGCACCAACATCACTCCCACACACTACACCAACATCACTTCCACACACTACACCAACATCACTCCCACACACACTACACCAACATCACTTCCACACACACTACACCAACATCACTCCCACACACACTACACCAACATCACTCCCACACTACACCAACATCACTCCCACACTACACCAACATCACTCCCACACACACTACACCAACATCACTCCCACACTACACCAACATCACTCCCACACTACACCAACATCACTCCCACACACACTACACCAACATCACTCCCACACACTACACCAACATCACTCCCACACACACTACACCAACATCACTCCCACACACTACACCAACATCACTCCCACACACACTACACCAACATCACTCCCACACACACTACACCAACATCACTCCCACACACTGCACCAACATCACTCCCACACACTACACCAACATCACTCCCACACACTACACCAACATCACTCCCACACACACTACACCAACATCACTCCCACACACACTACACCAACATCACTCCCACACACTACACCCCCCCCGCCCCCCCCCCCACACGCCCCCAGGCCACGTGGGGCCAACATTAAACAAACGTTACTGGCAGTTTCACAGGGCGGAGTCTAACGACCAATCAGCCTGGCAGTAATTGCACGTAGAGGGCGTGGCTGTAGGGGGAGGGTGAAACAAGGAGGGTTTTCGGCCTATAGCGCCATCACCACGTTCGTCACCACGACCCATATCGTGTTGAAGTGGGGGGTCGGCGATCACGTGACGCATGCACGCGAGTGAGGGGGTGTGTGTGTCGCGAGGTGGGGTGGGGGTCGAGAGAGAGAGGGGGGGGGGGATCGAGGCGATGAGGTTATTCTGCTGTTCGTAATAGTTTTGTGGATCAGAGGGATTCTTCTTCAATGAGTGTGAGTTTGCAATGATTAGTTTGTCAAAATAGGGATTATCGTTGGATCAGGGAGGTGTGTTCAGGTGGTGTTCACTATTTCCCTTGGATATTCCCTATTTCAATTGGATGTGAACTATTTCGATTCGCTATTCCCTATTTCGCTTGGATATTCCCTATTTCAACTGGATATGAACTGTTTCGATTGGCTATTCCCTATTTCGCTTGGCTATTCCCTATTTCGCTTGGTTATTCCCTATTTCGCTTGGATATTCCCTATTTCGCTTGGTTATTCCCTATTTCGCTTGGTTATTCCCTATTTCGCTTGGATATTCCCTATTTCGCTTGGATATTCCCTATTTCGCTTGGTTATTCCCTATTTCGCTTGGTTATTCCCTATTTCGCTTGGATATTCCCTATTTCGCTTG
>NC_091159.1:14349105-14466605 GCF_040958095.1 Procambarus clarkii | reverse complement strand
GTTGACGTTCGGGTTCACCAAACAATCGACTCTGAGGGTTACAACTCCGCAGCTACGTCAAAATAAACCTTATTCTCCGCATGTCAAAACACTGACTGCAGCCACGTTCACTTGCTGCTCTGATCACCAGCTTTTGGTTCAGCCAATTGCAAATTGAGTGGGACGTCCCTTCGCCAGGCAGAAGAGTGATTGACACTAGAGATGTGCTCGACATAAATGATACTAGGCTCGTTCTACACAGCCATTGGGCGATACTACTTGCATCTTGAAGATCGTTGCCCGGTGTCTCGAGTCTTCAGTATAGACTATTCACTTTGCTTCACTTATTACACACTCGATGACCCTCGTGTGAGAGTGAGTGGAGAACAGGTTACAAAGGCACTTAATGGGCTCATTAACCCCAGAAATAAATATAGCTGTGGTACATCTCTGTTGATACTTCATTACTGTGGTGCTCATTACTAGACTTGTATTGACCCACAGCGTCGAGCTGAAAAAAAAGCAAAAACTATTGTATTTAGGGGTAATTAGTTTATTAAAGACCCCATTACCGCTTCCTGTGGGCGGGGGGAGGCGGAAAGGTCGGAAAGGTACCGAAATCAATTCTAGTTGGTTATAGAAACTTTATACACTTCCTCCGGCTAGTTGAATATTTTTCTCCAGGCCTTCAGTTCGGAGCGCTGAGTATAGGGGACACCGTGTTGCTCTCTCAAACATTGACTTGCGAGATTGAGTTGGCCAGCAGTGGTCCCTTGTGTGTGGTGGTCCTTGGTGTGTGGTGCTCCCTGGAGTGTGGTGGTCCCTGGTGTGTGGTGGTCCCTGGTGTGTGGTGGTCCCTGGTGTGTGGTGGTCCCTGGTGTGTGGTGGTCCCTGGTGTGTGGTGGTCCCTGGTGTGTGGTGGTCCCTGGTGTGTGGTGGTGCCTGGAGTGTGGTGGTCCCTGGTGTGTGTGGTGGTCCCTGGTGCGTGTGGTGGTCCCTGGTGTGTGGTGGTCCCTGGTGTGCGGTGGTCCCTGGTGTGTGGTGGTCCCTGGTGTGTGGTGGTCCCTGGTGTGTGGTGGTCCCTGGTGTGTGGTGGTCCCTGGAGTGTGGTGGTCCCTGGTGTGTGGTGGTCCCTGGTGTGTGGTGGTCCCTGGAGTGTGGTGGTCCCTGGTGTGTGGTGGTCCCTGGTGTGTGGTGGTCCCTGGTGTGTGGTGGTCCCTGGTGAGTGTGGTGGTCCCTGGTGTGTGGTGGTCCCTGGTGTGTGGTGGTCCCTGGTATGTGTGGTGGTCCCTGGTGTGTGGTGGTCCCTGGTGTGTGGTGGTCCCTGGTGTGTGGTGGTCCCTGGTGTGTGGTGGTCCCTGCCTTAAACCACTCGACCATCAATGACCGTCAGAGTTTGACAGTCACTGATGGTCGAGTGGTTTAAGGTACCAAGTACTGGTACTTGTGACTCGAAATGACGCTCGAAATGACTCGAACCCGGACCGCCAGGTATACTCGTTTTAACCGACAGGTATACCCGAATTTTTTGTGTATGGATACAGAAAGTTTACTTCAGTGCTATACTGCTTGAAATCTGCCTGATGGGGTTCTGGGAGTTCTTCTACTCCCCAAACCCGGCCCGAGGCCAGGCTTGACTTGTGAGAGCTTGGTCCACCAGGCTGTTGTTTGGAGCAGCCCGCAGGCCCACATACCCACCACAGCCCGGTTCGGACGGCACTTCTTGAAGAAAACTATCTAGTTTTCTCTTGAAGATGTCCACGGTTGTTCCGGCAATATTTCTTATACTCGCTGGGTGGATGTTGAACAACCGCGGACCTCTGATGTTTATACAGTGTTCTCTGATTGTGTCTATGGCACCCCTGCTCTTCACTGGTTCTATTTTGCATTTTCTGTTATATCTGCATTTCTCAGATATGCAGTATGTATCATACTGCATACTAAGTATCATTGAGACTAAAGTATACTTGCTGGTTTGGTTAATATGTTCTTGTAATTACCTTAATCACCCCTCAAGAATTTTATAGGCTTCAATAACCCACCAGAGGTTGATAGGCCTTAATAATCCGCCATAGGTTGATAGGCCTTAATAACCCACCAGAGGTTGATAGATCTTAATAACCCACCAGAGGTTGATAGATCTTAATAACCCACCAGAGGTTGATAGATCTTAATAACCCACCAGAGGTTGATAGATCTTAATAACCCACCAGAGGTTGATAGATCTTAATAACCCACCAGAGGTTGATAGATCTTAATAACCCACCAGAGGTTGATAGATCTTAATAACCCACCAGAGGTTGATAGATCTTAATAACCCACCAGGGGTTGATAGATCTTAATAACCCACCAGAGGTTGATAGATCTTAATAACCCACCAGAGGTTGATAGATCTTAATAACCCACCAGAGGTTGATAGATCTTAATAACCCACCAGAGGTTGATAGATCTTAATAACCCACCAGAGGTTGATAGATCTTAATAACCCACCAGAGGTTGATAGATCTTAATAACCCACCAGAGGTTGATAGATTTTAATAACCCACCAGAGGTTGATAGGCCTTAATAACCCACCAGAGGTTGATAGATCTTAATAACCCACCAGAGGTTGATAGATCTTAATAACCCACCAGAGGTTGATAGGCCTTAATAACCCACCAGAGGTTGATAGATCTTAATAACCCACCAGAGGTTGATAGATCTTAATAACCCACCAGAGGTTGATAGGCCTTAATAACCCACCAGAGGTTGATAGGCCTTAATAACCCACCAGAGGTTGATAGGCCTTAATAACCCACCAGAGGTTGATAGGCCTTAATAACCCACCAGAGGTTGATAGGCCTTAAGCCCAACACCAAACCCAAACAATACACAGTTTATTACAATGCATCAGCTTAAGCAATTGTTCCCCTAGAGTACAATCACACTGATACACAAAGGAACATCAACACAAAACAATAGAGTCCGAATGTGTTGTTCGTATGTGTGTTGCTCTGGCTTCACGAACAATGTAATTTGTATTTTAAGAGAAAAGGTTTTACATATTAATTATGATGTAATTAATTCTATGCTAAATATGAACATATATATAATCACTCAAAAATACATTTTAAAATAGATACAGTTTTAATACAGCAATACAACGCATGTTTATTATCAGCACTACAACCGGCCTTATCAAGACTGGGTAGTGATTAGCAAGGAAGGAAGGAATGAATGAAGTATCATTGAGAAAGCGCCAAGCCATTACGACTATATAGCACTTGGAACGGGTCAGGATTAGGATTTAGGATGGGACGGGGTGGAAGGAATGGTGCCCAACTTCTTGGACGGTCTGGGATTGAACGCCGACCTGCATGAAGTGAAACCGTCGCTCTACCATCCAGCCCAAGTGGTAGGACTATAGTGATTAGCAAGGTATAAATTAATCATAATTATTATTCATGAAATATGCCTTTGATTAATGAATATAAATCACTCGTACTCTGAGAAAGACCTCGAGTAGATAGCATAATGGTCTAAGTTCTGGAGTTGTTGTGTTTTTATACAAACTTATGCACGATCTTCAAGACATTTTACATTTCACAAAATCTTGAGTAACTCTTTCTGTGCCTCTCATCCTAGTTCTGTCCCTCTCATCCTAGTTCTGTCCCTCTCATCCTAGTTCTGTCCCTCTCATCCTAGTTCTGTCCCTCTCATCCTAGTTCTGTCCCTCTCATCCTAGTTCTGTCCCTCTCATCCTAGTTCTGTCCCTCTCATCCTAGTTCTGTCCCTCTCATCCTAGTTCTGTCCCCTCTCCTCCTAGTTCTGTCCCCTCTCATCCTAGTTCTGTCCCTCTCATCCTAGTTCTGTCCCTCTCATCCTAGTTCTGTCCCTCTCATCCTAGTTCTGTCCCTCTCATCCTAGTTCTGTCCCTCTCATCCTAGTTCTGTCCCCTCTCCTCCTAGTTCTGTCCCTCTCATCCTAGTTCTGTCCCCTCTCATCCTAGTTCTGTCCCTCTCATCCTAGTTCTGTCCCTCTCATCCTAGTTCTGTCCCTCTCATCCTAGTTCTGTCCCCTCTCATCCTAGTTCTGTCCCTCTCATCCTAGTTCTGTCCCTCTCATCCTAGTTCTGTCCCCTCTCATACTAGTTCTGTCCCTCTCATCCTAGTTCTGTCCCCTCTCATCCTAGTTCTGTCCCCTCTCATACTAGTTCTGTCCCTCTCATCCTAGTTCTGTCCCCTCTCATACTAGTTCTGTCCCTCTCATCCTAGTTCTGTCCCTCTCCTCCTAGTTCTGTCCCTCTCATCCTAGTTCTGTCCCCTCTCATCCTAGTTCTGTCCCTCTCATACTAGTTCTGTCCCTCTCATCCTAGTTCTGTCCCCTCTCATCCTAGTTCTGTCCCTCTCATCCTAGTTCTGTCCCTCTCATCCTAGTTCCGTCCCTCTCATCCTAGTACTGTCCCCTCTCATCCTAGTTCTGTCCCTCTCATCCTAGTTCTGTCCCTCTCATCCTAGTTCTGTCCCCTCTCATCCTAGTTCTGTCCCCTCTCATCCTAGTACTGTCCCCTCTCATCCTAGTTCTGTCCCTCTCATCCTAGTTCTGTCCCTCTCATCCTAGTTCTGTCCCTCTCATACTAGTTCTGTCCCTCTCATCCTAGTTCTGTCCCTCTCATCCTAGTTCTGTCCCTCTCATCCTAGTTCTGTCCCTCTCATCCTAGTTCTGTCCCTCTCATCCTAGTTCTGTCCCCTCTCATCCTAGTTCTGTCCCCTCTCCTCCTAGTTCTGTCCCTCTCATCCTAGTTCTGTCCCCTCTCATCCTAGTTCTGTCCCCTCTCCTCCTAGTTCTGTCCCTCTCATCCTAGTTCTGTCCCCTCTCCTCCTAGTTCTGTCCCTCTCATCCTAGTTCTGTCCCCTCTCATCCTAGTTCTGTCCCCTCTCATCCTAGTTCTGTCCCTCTCATCCTAGTTCTGTCCCCTCTCCTCCTAGTTCTGTCCCTCTCATCCTAGTTCTGTCCCCTCTCCTCCTAGTTCTGTCCCTCTCATCCTAGTTCTGTCCCCTCTCATCCTAGTTCTGTCCCTCTCATCCTAGTTCTGTCCCTCTCATCCTAGTTCTGTCCCTCTCATCCTAGTTCTGTCCCCTCTCATACTAGTTCTGTCCCTCTCATCCTAGTTCTGTCCCTCTCCTCCTAGTTCTGTCCCTCTCATCCTAGTTCTGTCCCCTCTCATCCTAGTTCTGTCCCTCTCATACTAGTTCTGTCCCCTCTCATCCTAGTTCTGTCCCCTCTCATCCTAGTTCTGTCCCTCTCATCCTAGTTCTGTCCCTCTCATCCTAGTTCCGTCCCTCTCATCCTAGTACTGTCCCCTCTCATCCTAGTTCTGTCCCTCTCATCCTAGTTCTGTCCCCTCTCATCCTAGTTCTGTCCCCCTCTCATCCTAGTACTGTCCCCTCTCATCCTAGTTCTGTCCCTCTCATCCTAGTTCTGTCCCTCTCATCCTAGTTCTGTCCCTCTCATACTAGTTCTGTCCCTCTCATCCTAGTTCTGTCCCTCTCATCCTAGTTCTGTCCCTCTCATCCTAGTTCTGTCCCTCTCATCCTAGTTCTGTCCCTCTCATCCTAGTTCTGTCCCTCTCATCCTAGTTCTGTCCCCTCTCATCCTAGTTCTGTCCCCTCTCATCCTAGTTCTGTCCCCTCTCCTCCTAGTTCTGTCCCTCTCATCCTAGTTCTGTCCCCTCTCATACTAGTTCTGTCCCTCTCATCCTAGTTCTGTCCCCTCTCATCCTAGTTCTGTCCCCTCTCATACTAGTTCTGTCCCTCTCATCCTAGTTCTGTCCCCTCTCAAACTAGTTCTGTCCCTCTCATCCTAGTTCTGTCCCTCTCATACTAGTTCTGTCCCTCTCATCCTAGTTCTGTCCCTCTCCTCCTAGTTCTGTCCCTCTCATCCTAGTTCTGTCCCTCTCATCCTAGTTCTGTCCCTCTCATCCTAGTTCTGTCTCCTCTCATCCTAGTTCCGTCCCTCTCATCCTAGTACTGTCCCCTCTCATCCTAGTTCTGTCCCTCTCATCCTAGTTCTGTCCCACTCATCCTAGTTCTGTCCCCTCTCATCCTAGTTCTGTCCCCTCTCATCCTAGTTCTGTCCCTCTCATCCTAGTTCTGTCCCTCTCCTCCTAGTTCTGTCCCCTCTCATCCTAGTTCTGTCCCTCTCATCCTAGTTCTGTCCCTCTCATCCTAGCTCTGTCCCTCTCATCCTAGTTCTGTCCCTCTCATCCTAGTTCTGACCCTCTCCGCCTAGTTCTGTCCCCTCTCATCCTAGTTCTGTCCCTCTCATCCTAGTTCTGTCCCTCTCATCCTAGTTCTGTCCCTCTCATCCTAGCTCTGTCCCTCTCATCCTAGTTCTGTCCCTCTCATCCTAGTTCTGTCCCTCTCCTCCTAGTTCTGTCCCCTCTCATCCTAGTTCTGTCCCTCTCATCCTAGTTCTGTCCCTCTCATCCTAGTTCTGTCCCCTCTCATCCTAGTTCTGTCCCCTCTCATACTAGTTCTGTCCCTCTCATCCTAGTTCTGTCCCTCTCATCCTAGTTCTGTCCCTCTCATCCTAGTTCTGTCCCTCTCATCCTAGTTCTGTCCCTCTCATCCTAGTTCTGTCCCTCTCATCCTAGCTCTGTCCCTCTCATCCTAGTTCTGTCCCTCTCATACTAGTTCTGTCCCTCTCATCCTAGTTCTGTCCCTCTCATCCTAGTTCTGTCCCCTCTCCTCCTAGTTCTGTCCCTCTCATCCTAGTTCTGTCCCCTCTCCTCCTAGTTCTGTCCCTCTCATCCTAGTTCTGTCCCCTCTCATCCTAGTTCTGTCCCCTCTCCTCCTAGTTCTGTCCCTCTCATCCTAGTTCTGTCCCCTCTCATACTAGTTCTGTCCCTCTCATCCTAGTTCTGTCCCTCTCCTCCTAGTTCTGTCCCTCTCATCCTAGTTCTGTCCCCTCTCATCCTAGTTCTGTCCCTCTCATACTAGTTCTGTCCCTCTCATCCTAGTTCTGTCCCCTCTCATCCTAGTTCTGTCCCTCTCATCCTAGTTCTGTCCCTCTCATCCTAGTTCCGTCCCTCTCATCCTAGTACTGTCCCCTCTCATCCTAGTTCTGTCCCTCTCATCCTAGTTCTGTCCCCTCTCATCCTAGTTCTGTCCCCTCTCATCCTAGTACTGTCCCCTCTCATCCTAGTTCTGTCCCTCTCATCCTAGTTCTGTCCCTCTCATCCTAGTTCTGTCCCTCTCATACTAGTTCTGTCCCTCTCATCCTAGTTCTGTCCCTCTCATCCTAGTTCTGTCCCTCTCATCCTAGTTCTGTCCCTCTCATCCTAGTTCTGTCCCTCTCATCCTAGTTCTGTCCCTCTCATCCTAGTTCTGTCCCCTCTCATCCTAGTTCTGTCCCCTCTCCTCCTAGTTCTGTCCCTCTCATCCTAGTTCTGTCCCCTCTCATCCTAGTTCTGTCCCCTCTCCTCCTAGTTCTGTCCCTCTCATCCTAGTTCTGTCCCCTCTCATACTAGTTCTGTCCCTCTCATCCTAGTTCTGTCCCCTCATCCTAGTTCTGTCCCCTCTCATACTAGTTCTGTCCCTCTCATCCTAGTTCTGTCCCCTCTCAAACTAGTTCTGTCCCTCTCATCCTAGTTCTGTCCCTCTCATACTAGTTCTGTCCCTCTCATCCTAGTTCTGTCCCTCTCCTCCTAGTTCTGTCCCTCTCATCCTAGTTCTGTCCCCTCTCATCCTAGTTCTGTCCCTCTCATCCTAGTTCTGTCCCCTCTCATCCTAGTTCCGTCCCTCTCATCCTAGTACTGTCCCCTCTCATCCTAGTTCTGTCCCTCTCATCCTAGTTCTGTCCCTCTCATCCTAGTTCTGTCCCCTCTCATCCTAGTTCTGTCCCCTCTCATCCTAGTTCTGTCCCTCTCATCCTAGTTCTGTCCCTCTCCTCCTAGTTCTGTCCCCTCTCATCCTAGTTCTGTCCCTCTCATCCTAGTTCTGTCCCTCTCATCCTAGCTCTGTCCCTCTCATCCTAGTTCTGTCCCTCTCATCCTAGTTCTGACCCTCTCCTCCTAGTTCTGTCCCCTCTCATCCTAGTTCTGTCCCTCTCATCCTAGTTCTGTCCCTCTCATCCTAGTTCTGTCCCTCTCATCCTAGCTCTGTCCCTCTCATCCTAGTTCTGTCCCTCTCATCCTAGTTCTGTCCCTCTCCTCCTAGTTCTGTCCCCTCTCATCCTAGTTCTGTCCCTCTCATCCTAGTTCTGTCCCTCTCATCCTAGTTCTGTCCCCTCTCATCCTAGTTCTGTCCCCTCTCATACTAGTTCTGTCCCTCTCATCCTAGTTCTGTCCCTCTCATCCTAGTTCTGTCCCTCTCATCCTAGTTCTGTCCCTCTCATCCTAGTTCTGTCCCTCTCATCCTAGTTCTGTCCCTCTCATCCTAGCTCTGTCCCTCTCATCCTAGTTCTGTCCCTCTCATACTAGTTCTGTCCCTCTCATCCTAGTTCTGTCCCTCTCATCCTAGTTCTGTCCCTCTCCTCCTAGTTCTGTCCCCTCTCATCATAGTTCTGTCCCTCTCATCCTAGTTCTGTCCCTCTCATCCTAGTTCTGTCCCCTCTCATCCTAGTTCTGTCCCTCTCATCCTAGTTCTGTCCCTCTCATCCTAGTTCTGTCCCTCTCATCCTAGTACTGTCCCCTCTCATCCTAGTTCTGTCCCTCTCATCCTAGTACTGTCCCCTCTCATCCTAGTTCTGTCCCCTCATCCTAGTTCTGTCCCTCTCATCCTAGTACTGTCCCCTCTCATCCTAGTTCTGTCCCTCTCATCCTAGTACTGTCCCTCTCATCCTAGTACTATCCCCTCTCATCCTAGTTCTGTCCCTCTCATCCTAGTACTGTCCCCTCTCATCCTAGTTCTGTCCCTCTCATCCTAGTTCTGTCCCCTCTCATCCTAGTTCTGTCCCCTCTCATCCTAGTTCTGTCCCCTCTCATCCTAGTTCTGTCCCCTCTCATCCTAGTTCTGTCCCTCTCATCCTAGTTCTGTCCCTCTCATCCTAGTACTGTCCCCTCTCATCCTAGTACTGTCCCCTCTCATCCTAGTACTGTCCCTCTCATCCTAGTTCTGTCCCTCTCATCCTAGTACTGTCCCCTCTCATCCTAGTTGCGACTTGATAAAGGTAAAACATCGTCAATATCTTTCCTCTTCGTCTGGGTGTTGGTTGGTTTCAGCCGCCTTATTGTGTCTTATTTCTGTATCTTGTTCAGGATAGTTGCCCAGCAAGGTTGAGTTTGACCTCTCACAGTTCAAGGGTCATAAGTGTCGAGGAGTGAATGCATCCATGGACCGGTCCTTACCCTAGTTCTTACCGTAGACGAATGAGGTGGGAGAGTAAATTCGCCTCATTTGGCTGGGTATGTATGAACCAGTTGGGTTACTGGTGTCTCATTTGGTCACTGCGGAAGGTGAGAGTTCGGGACAAACGCCGGAGGCACTGAAGAACGGCCTTGCGGTACTCCGCGCTAACCACAACAAACACTATCGGGTCCAGGCAGAATTGGAGCCATTGTAGAGTGTGAATGAGGAGCCAGGCGTCTAGACAACCATAGAATTGTTGATCACAGTAGACTGAATTAACACAATCACAGACGAAGTGGATGATGGCGTGTGGCAAACTGCACACAACTAAGATGATAGAGATGATGAAGACGCTCCTGGAGGCTTCTTCTTCCCATCTGCGACAGGATCCCACAGTCTCAGCTGTGGCGGCCTCGCTTGCTGAGAGAGTCCCCTCGCCTGAGGCAGATGCCATGTTCCCTTCTCTAGTCTGCAGTTCACTCATGCCTGTCCTTCTCTGGCGCAGCTGATAATACATCAAAATAGTCAACATTAACCAAACACAACACATTATATAGATGTATAAAGATATTTACATAAGAATAAATTTTCGTCAAGTACAGGCAGTATAAATGCAGATACAGACGGAAACAGAAGACATTACGCAGACGAGTCACAGTAACGTGGCTGATGATATGATGACCAGACCACAACGACGACGTTTCGGTCCGTCCTGGACCATCATCACCTCGTGTGTTGATGTTGACATAAACACACCACTTGATAATGGTCCAGGATGGACCGAAACATTTCTTCATCTTATGATGTGTGGTTTGGTCACCATAAGACATGAGAGGAGGCCAGCTAGGAGGAGAACAGATTATGGAGACGAGGGACTTCAGTACAAGACA
The DNA here is from genome assembly GCF_040958095.1 of Procambarus clarkii. Taxonomy (NCBI): domain Eukaryota; kingdom Metazoa; phylum Arthropoda; class Malacostraca; order Decapoda; family Cambaridae; genus Procambarus; species Procambarus clarkii. Next base: position 14,456,407 of record NC_091159.1, on the reverse strand, counting down.
GGGATTCTTAACTTATTTTACGATTACAGAGCCCAATATGTTTCGACACTTCCTTCACAAATCTGTAAAAATCTTCATTGTCACACGTCTTCAAAAGCTGTTAATAGCTTTATTTTCCTTTACTTGCGGAAAGCTAGGAACAGAACAGCTGAAAGAAAAGTATAAGTATTTTATATATATGCAAAAACAAAAAACCACCTGAGTGCACACTACAGGTAACTGGTGAGAGTCTTGATGATCTCTTTATGGAGTTACAAAGGTGGAATCGAGGCACCGTTACGGTGACAGGTAATTCTAATCTAACAACTTTCCTAAATTGCTCAGAGATCGTGTCCCAAGCCCTCATTATTTGGTTACAATACCCTCAAAGAATATGGGTATACCCCCACTCCCATAGCTTAAGAACCCCCTGGTATAAGAGATAGTCCCAGGGCTTAGTCTAACTTCTGGAGGCTAAATACTAAGAGGAAATATGGCATTACAAGACCTCTGTTGCAACAATTCACTTTTATTATACTGTGCTTTCATCTTTAAATAGCTCTAAACTACTGACCTTCACGTAGATGAAGACGTAACAGATGATGGTGGCAATTAGAGGTATGAAGTAAGTTATTAGAATGTGGAACTTCCGCAAAATCTTGTTCGTGATGTCGAAAGTCACAGTATATGCGGCGAACCTAATTTCGATGAAACTCTGCGAAAATATATTTAAATCACTTTAGGAGATTTAAATATACAAAATATTTGATTAACTTTAACAAATAAATTTAATAAGTTTGATTCGTACAATTATTTAATTCTTATCATTATGTCTATAATTTATGAATACACACAAAGATTATTTGGTATGCCTCAAAATGTCTTAAAATGATGAAAATTCAATTATAATTTAATAAACTGTTCCATTCACCTGGACTTAATAAACTATTTTCTTTAATAACATCTTGTATTTATTGAGTGTGTATATATATATTTCTAATTTAATATTATTGAAAGATGGCGAACATCTAAGAAAGTGGGTCAGCCTGGGGAGGAACAAGCATCTGGTGATGAGGTAAAGTGCATCATGAGCATCCATGTCTTCAATCCTCTCGTTCATCCTCGTCAGGTCAGTGATCTTCTTACCAATGACCTCGTCGATGGCATTCCCTCCAAGAGAAGCTCCTAGGAGTGTGCTGTCCTCAGGGTTGGTTATATGAATATCGGGCAAAACAACCTTTATTCGCTCTATTATGTGCTGGGTGAGGGAGGTAATTTCGCACTTGGAAGAGTTCAGGGTAAGGCCTAGACTTGCTCCTTGCTCTTGAATTATTCTTATGTCATCCAGGAGGGAGTCTGGGGAGCCAGCTAGAGTACCATCGTCCAAAAACCAAATGTTGAGCTCACTGGACAGGTTATTGGTGACTTCCTTGATGACTAGACAGAAAAGAAAAGGAGCAAGGGGGGTCACCCTGTTGGACATCTTCTTGTGATTCAGTTTCATGTTCCCCAAATAGCAGAGTTAGATTCTTGTTGTAACATGAGTTTACAAACGGGTAGAGAGAAGGAAAAAAGCGATGAACTGCACTGAATACTGCATCCCTTCTAACCAGATTAAAAGCATTTTTGAAGTCCAGTTTTATCGGGGCTTTTTCATCTGTAATGTTGGCAATGTAGGCTCTAGCTGCATGAGCCGCTGCCTCACACCCATAGGGAATGCCAAACCCAAGCTGTTTTGGCTTCAGCATGTCGGCTGCTGCTTGGCTAACTGTTCTAGCAGCAGCCTTAGCGACGAGGCGCCAGAATGAATTGCCCACAGCAATCAGTCTGATTCCTCTATCCTTTTTCCTCAGGGCACAGAGGGTAGCGCCAAAAAAGAGAGAGGCCGTATGGTCTCTGGTATGTTGCCAGCTAGACATGTGTTGGAGAATCTAGTTAGTTTCATGAGGAGGCCCTGTGCAATGTCTCCCAGTGTAGGGTTGAGCATTTGTTTGATGTGATTGGGTCTTAGTCCTGTGAACCCACCTGCTAACCCTGGTGGGAAGGATAAAGCTGCTTTATGCACCACGGATTCGACCACACACACGGGTTCAGCTCTGATGACACCAACTAGTGGAACACAGTCGTCACTTGGAGCTCTGGGTGGGTGTTTTTCTCTCAGGGCTTGTGCTGTATCCGCATCTCTGGTGGCAACTGTGTCCATGCTGGTGATAACTCTGATCGCCCATATTGTGTTGCCTTCTTCTATTTCCTTGCTGACTGTTGCTCTGATTTTGGAATATATATATACATTATATATATATATATATATATATATATATATATATATATATATATATATATATATATATATATATATATATATATATATATATATACAATATATATATATATATATATACAATATATATATATATATATATATATATATATATATATATATATTTATATATATATATATATATATATATATATATATATATATATATACAATATATATATATATATATATATATATATATATATATATATATTTATATATATATATAAATATATATATATATATATATATATATATATATATATATATATATATATATATATATATATATATAATGTCGTACCTAGTAACCAGAACGCACTTCTCAGCCTACTATGCAAGGCCCGATTTGCCTAATAAGCCAAGTTTTACTGAATTAATATATTTTCTCTAATTTTTTTCTTATGAAATTATAAAGCTACCCATTTCATTATGTGAGGTCAATTTTTTTTTATTGGAGTTAAAATTAACGTAGATATATGACCGAACCTAACCAACCCTACCTAACCTAACCTAACCTATCTTTATAGGTTAGGTTAGGTTAGGTAGCCGAAAAAGTTAGGTTAGGTTAGGTTATGTAGGTTAGGTAGTTGAAAAACAATTAATTCATGAAAACTTGGCTTATTAGGCAAATCGGGCATTGCACAGTAGGCTGAGAAGTGCGTTCTGGCTACTAGGTACGACATATATATATATATATATATATATATATATATATATATATATATATATATATATATATATATATATATATATATATATATATATATGCAATTGACGATCACGATGCTTTGTATCTACATACAAGTTTGTGTGATCACATTATTAATTGGGATGGGGCGAAAAGCATTGCCCATTGCAATGGCTTTGTGGAACGGAATTTAATTGAGTCTGCCCTAATTAGTCATTGTCTAAATCTTCTCAATGTTAGTACTGGTATGTACAAACTTGACCCTGTTTTAAGTTACAATATTACACAACAGTTTAAGAAAAAACTCTGAAAGGGAGGCTTACAATGTCTCATTACAATTTTATATTCATTTATTGTGTGTTCATGAGGCTTTCCTTTAATCTTTCATCCTTATTCTCTGACCGCTTAATCCTCTTTGACCATTCTAAGCTAAGCTATTCCTGTGTCTGGTAATTCTTTCCCTAGAGATGGGTTGGTCAGGTTCCAGGTGTTGGCCTGTACCTTCTCTCTTTCTCTAGTCAGTCTGGTGTTGACAACGGCTTTAACAGGCCGAAACGTTCATCTCTCTTCCCCATTTCTTTGTGGTTTTTCCGCATATATATATATATATATATATATATATATATATATATATATATATATATATATATATATATATATATATATATATATATATATATGCGGAAAATCCACAGAGAAATATGAAATGAGGTGAACGTTTCGGCTTTGTCAGTCAGTCTGGTGTTGACAAAGGCTTTAACAAAGCCGAAACGTTCACCTCATTTCATATTTCTCTGTGGATTTTCCGCATATATATATATATATATATATATATATATATATATATATATATATATATATATATATATATATATTGTGTGTGTGTGAGAGAGAGAAAGCTGCATGAACGCGCAAGCCATAGATCACTAAGAACTCTTTGACCCGGCCAGGAGTCGAACCCATGCCGTCCAGGATCACCCAGAGACCCAGATTTGCGTTAAAGAACCAAGGAAATTTACTACCAGAGGGAGCCAGAAGATGACGGAGAGGACCCAGATCAGCACCAGCTGCAGAGCCACTACAGATGACCTCAGCATCCTCCTGAAGACCACTGGGGACCTCAGCGCCACGACCCTGCACAACCACAACAGTATCCACGATCAAATAATATTAACCGTGTTGGCACTGAAGTTAGAAGTTAACACATCTGTTATTTAAGCGATTAAAGGATATATTAAGTATACGAGTCTCTAAGCCAAAACAGTAATTATATTTACTACCAGAACAGTACCTGTTAACAGCCACGATACAAATGCTGAGAATGTGGACCTGATGAAGAATCACAAGACAATTGTAGACGATCCACATGGTCTTTTCTGTGAGGCCGTCGCCGTACTCTGCACCTTCGAAGAATTTAGCGACCATCAAGGGTAAGGTGTAGCAACATATAGGGATGAGGCAGAGCGCCAGGTTAACCATGAAGGCCGTGTTGTGGTTGCTGCGGAGCTTCTTGGAGCTCAACATCACCACCATCACCATCACATTCCCTGAAGAGAATACTTCGTGTCAGCGAGTCGTTGCCAATGTGTTAATTTTAGACTTTTACAGTCCGGAATGAAATTATAACTATCTAATCACAGTTCTCACCGAAAGTTCCTATAAAACACGTAAAGAAATTGCAGATAGATGTCAGGACGACGACCTCGGACGAGTACTGGCTGCGGGGTACTGATCCAGTGTTACCAGGTAACCAGGTACTGATAGGTGTTGCAAGTTCAATAGTTGTCTCCTCCATCCTTTCTCAACCACTGCTTAATCCTCTTTCCTTGCGGCTTCTTCTCGCTTTGTTGTTGTTTTAGATCCAGCTCCTCGGAACCAAAAGTTCCAAGTAGCACAAGCTATGGTGAGCCCGGAGTGGACTTACTTGGCACAAGAGCTGGGCAGTAACGTCTTCTCACAACTGAGAAGGGTTGAACATTAGCTTGGCGGGACGCTGGTAAACACCGTCCCCGCCCGCTATCACCGCGCAGGCGCCAACCACTGTCCTTACTCTGATAACACCACTTCCGCAGCTATAAATAATCTTTTTCTTTTACTCTAACGTTTAGCCCAATTACACGAGGGTAATTATCTTTTTTGTAGATATGTTGATTAACCCGAGAATCCTTATTTCATGTTTACATTTGATTGTATGTGTACAATTGATTGTATTTCTAAATTTGATTGTATGTGAACATTTTATTCCTGCTAATATTAATATTATTGATATTAACAGCAATAAAACGTACACATATAATAAAAAGTACACATACAGTAATACTGGTAACAGTAATAGTATTAATAATAATAATACTACACATTTCAGTATACGTGTAATACTTCGGTGTGGAAATTAATACATTTAATACCAGGTGGAACAAAAGCAGCCTAAGCAAGTCAACAAGGGATGAGGTACATTCTCTTTATATTCTTATTTCTGCTTTCTTTATGCAACTACCTTTTGTATGCAACCTGTGACAATCTCCCACTGATGTGCATTATGTTAATACACACTAAGTTGACACAATGTGTTGCTGTGGTGGCCAGTTTTAGTTTTATGCGGAATAATATTTCAATTTACTGCAAGCCGAATCGCAACTTGCCCGTGTATTGGGCTGTCCCTGCAACTTACATGTACTTTGGTTATCCGTGCAACTTACAAGTACATCCGTACGTAGGTTTCCTCACGTCGACTCTCTGGGCGCTGGCGTTGACGTCCTCTGATAACGAAATGACTAGATAATGATTATTTACTGAGAAATCAAAATATGAATAATACATTACAAATATTATTTATTCATTATATCATTCAGGATGTAGACAAGCACCACCACACTCCAGCAGTCATCCACAGCAGCAGTACCACCACTACATAGTTCATGAGTTCCACCCTGGTGGCTGTGTGAGGAGGGTGTCTGTGACGGCTGTGGGGGTGTTGTCCCCCGTGTGGGCGTGGTACGCCTGTGGAGGAGACATGGGGACTTACCGGCCGCCATTGCAGAGGACCTCGTCGGCGGGTCTGGCTTTTACGGTGCCAGTGGACCACATGTTGGTTGGTGTTGCCCTGGTGGATGTTCTACATGTGGAGTTGTCGAAATCGGTGGGCGTCCAGCTGCTGCAGGGGAACCGCGCCGTGGTCAAGTTTCGCCATCAGGCGGCCTTTCAGGCGTTTCTGGGGCGGTGTGAGGGGCATGTTTACCCTCTCCCTGATGCCGCCGGATCAGTTAAGGTAGTGAACCTCAGCGTCTCCTTGACGTATGTGTCGGTGCGTGGTGCCCCGTTCGAGTTTAACGACGATCTCCTAACTGCTGTGTTTAGACGGTTTGGTACTGTGCTCAGCATTCGTTGGAACAAGGTACTTGCGGGGCACTGTGCTGGGATGCTTGACGGCTCCCGCACCCTGACCATGTCGCTGAAGAGTAGTGTTCCGTCCTCTGTGTCCGTGTTGGGTTACACGCTCCGCTGCTTGTATCGGGGGCAGCCGCGCACCTGTTACAGGTGTGGTAATGAAGGTCATCTCGCTGCAGCGTGTGACGTGGGAGCATCTGGCAGGGTGCATATTTTTGGTGAGGAGGACTTTCCACCCCTGTTGACTTCGGACGCTTCTGAGGATGGAGTGAGTGCTGTGCCTGAGGCGCCTGATTGCCTGTCTGCTGCTCCGCCTGGTGGGGCGGGTACTACGCCTTGTACGTCCAGTCTGTTAACTGGTGTGGCCCCGGTGGTAGTTGTTGCGCCTGAGTGTGAGTGTGTCGGGCCGTCGCCCGCACTGCGTGTGGTGGATGTCCCAGTGGAAGTCCATGTCCCGCCCCCGCCTGCAGATGTGGTCCCGGCTTCCGGAGAAGCGGGTTCTTCTGTTTTGGGGGGCCTGCCACCCCCGAGGCCGGGGCCTGACGACCCTGTGAGTTTGGACGATTGTAGTTCTGATGATGTACTTCCTTTGCAGAAGCGGGCGCGCCGGTGTCCCGGGCCAGTTTCCCAGGATGTGGTGGACCGTGTGAGCGACGTGGCCTCTGTGGGCTCTCCGGCCAGTGTGGGTGTGGACCATGAGGATGCTGTGATGTTGACCGTGCCTGCGAAGGAGACGGCTGGGGACGGTGTGATGCCTGTTCCTGCCTGCATTTCGGGTGTTGCTCCACTGTGTCCCCCTGCGCCTCCGTGTGCCGGTTCTCCGAAGTGGGAGGTTGTTGCACCTGCTGTGGTCCCTGGTGTGGATCGTGATTTAGTTCTCGTGCTGACAAAGGACACCGGCCGGGGAGTCTTGGCGCCGTATGAACCTGTGCCGCGGGATGTACCGCCGCTCGTGATTGGAGGTGTCGTTGTCGAGATTCCGGAGTATATGCGTCGCCCACGTCACTCGGACGAGGGTGTACCCCCGTCGCAAGGATGCCTGGGATGTGTGGCATGCGTAGTGTCAGAAATATCCTAAGCGTCTGTTTCCTGAAAAATGTTATATTTAGCTTGTATGTATGTGTGTGTGTTTTTTGCTTGTTTTGTTTGTTTTATGCTCCTTTGTCTTCTACGTGTCCCTCTGTTTTTCGTTCATGTTTCTGTCATTTATGTGTCCTGCTTTGTTACGCTGTCCCCAGGTTGGGTTGTTTCTGTAAAGGTTCATTTTATGATCGGATGCTTTGATGCCTTGTTTAATTTGTACGTCTGTATTTTATAATTAAAAGAAAAAAAATACATAGTTCACCACTTCGAGCACCGCTGCCCGAAACGCTATGTGTGGTAGTGGCTTTGCAAGGATGTAAGAACACCGATATTATGTACTCTCTCAACCCAGTGTACCTTCTTACATTTTAATTTTATTTTGCCCCGAAGGGCGAGTTCTTCTTAGGCCGCGCCACAAAACCTGTGAATGTTGTTGTTGTGAATTTAGGGGCGACGGCGATCGTGGTAGCGGATGCGCCTCGGCGTACCCATAAAGCCTAATCGCGAAACGAATGACGCTTATCAGCGGAAACTAATATGCTTCGCGGCAAATAAACGCACAGACAGGCTGATGATTGGGGAACTCCAGGAGTCCCTCAGGGTGACAAGCACCGGCCTCGACCCCGCACAGAGAACACTGAGTAGCAAAACCAAAAACTCGGACCCAACTAAAACGCAAAAGCCATCCTGTGTCCTGCTTGCGTGATGCCTGCTTGATGGGGTTCTGGGAGTTGTTCTACTCTCCAAGCCCGGCCCGAGGCCAGGCTTGACTTGTGAGAGCTTGGTCCAGCAGTGAGCGGCCCACAGGCCCACATATCCGCCACAGCCCGTTTGGTCTGGCACTTCTTGAAGAAAACTATCAAGTTTTCTCGTGAAGATGTCCACGGTTGTTCCGACAATATTTCTCATAATTGCTGGGAGGACGTTGAACAACCGTGGGCCTCTGGTGTTTATACAATGTTCTCTGATTGTGCCTATGGCACCCCTGCTCTTCACTGGTTCTATTCTACCTTTTCTTCCATATCGTTCACTCCAGTATGTTAATATTTTACTGTGCAGATTTGGGACTTGGTCCTCCAGTATTTTCCACGTGTATATTATTTGACATCTCTCTCGTTTCCTTTCTAGTGAGTACATTTGGAGAGCTTTGAGATGATCCCAATAATTTAGGTGCTTTATCGCGTCTATGCGTGCCGTATATGTTCTCTGTATTCCCTCTATTTCAGCAATCTCCCTTGTTCTGAAGGGGGAAGTGAGTACTGATGTCTGTCCCGTCTGATGTGAGTACTGATGTGCTGTACCGTCTTGAGTACTCAAGACGGGACAGCACAAGTGATTTGAATAGTACAACCACTTTGACGGGATTTCTGGATTTTAAGGTTCTCGTAATCTATCTTATAATTTTTCTGACTGACTCGATATTTGCTTGGTTATGCTCCCTAAACGTTAGGTCGTCAGAAATCATTATTCCCAAATCCTTGACGTATTGCTTTCCTACTATGGGCAGATTTGATTGTGTTTCGTACCCTGTTTCATGTTTAAGGTCCTCATTTTTACCGTACCTGAGTACCTGGAATTTATCGCTGTTAAACATTATGTTATTTTCTGTTGCCCAGTCGAAACTTTATTATTATCTGCTTATAATTGTTCAATGTCTTTGGCAGAGGTAATTTCCATGCTGATTTTTGTGTCATCTGCAAAGGATGATACGAAGCTGTAACTTGTATATTTGTCTTCATCTGATATGAGAATAAGGAAAAGCAGTGGTGCAAGGACTGTACCCTAAGGTACAGAGCTTTAAAGTTGTAAGCGTAATTTTATTCGCGATTAGGCTTCTAGGATACACCGGGGACGCATCCGCTCCCACAATCGCCGTCGCCCCTAAATTCACAGCAAAACACTCACAGGATGAGTGGCGCTGCCCAAAAAACTCGCCCTTCGGGACAAAAATAAAATTTAAATTTAAGAAGGTACACTGGGTTGTAAGAGTGCATAATATTGGTGTTCTTACATCCTTGCAAAGCCACTACCACACATAGCGTTTAGGGCAGCGGTGCTCGAAGCGGTGAACTATGTAGTGGTGGTACTGCTGCTGTGGATGACTGCTGGAGTGTGGTGGTGCTTGTCTACATCCTGAATGATATAATGAATAACATTTGTAATATATTATTCATAATATGAATCATGGGTGAAAGAAACTCTGCCCATTTGTTTCCGCCACCGCCGGGGATCGAACCCGGAGCCTTAGAACTACGAACACCGAGCGCTGTCCACTCAGCCGTCAGGCCCTTAAGCTGCTATGGCGGAATGTTCACTCATTCGACTGAGTGTTCACGGATGACGACTCCTGGTTCAACCTTGACGACGTCGGTACACCTCCACCAACCCGTCCTCGACTCAAGTCCATTACATCCAGCGGTCGACCCCACAGACGCATTCAGAAATGTTTACATGCTGTTCATTCAGAACGGGAATTTTCTCAAATATAAATTAATACTATAATATATTAGCAAATTGTGCATATATAGGCATAGGTTAGGTTAGGTGTTTAGGTTCTGTTGGCGATTATTTGTATTTGTAGTACGTGGGTGAAGCATTTACAGCGTTGTGGTTGGACAACCCGTCCTCGACTCAAGTCCATTACATTCAGCGGTCGACCCCACAGACGCATTAATATATTTTAACATGCTGTTCATTCAAAACGGGAATTTTCTCAAGTATAAATTAATATTATAATATATTGGCATATTGTGTATATATAGGCATAGGAGAGGTTAGGTTAGGTGTTTAGGTTCTGTTGGCGATTATTTGTATTTGTAGTACGTGAGTGAAGCATTTATAGCGTTGTGATTCGAACAAAATTCGTCAGTGAAGCACTTGTTCCGGATATGTTCGAACGTCAGCAGTTGTGAGTCGTGTGTAAACCGCTTTTCATTCATAAACAGGGGGTTTGGCGGGTGCATGGAATCACTTGTGGATCTTTGTTTGGAGGACGGGCTTCCTCCTCCGCCTGGGGGGCCGCCGGATCACGTTCTGTTTCGCGGTATTGGATTATGATACAGTCGTTTGGCGTCTCTATGCAACGGCCGGGATTGTTGCGACGCCTGGCGCACATATCGCCTTGGGTCACGGGATTCTTGGTAGAGTTTGAACGTTTTCTGGCTGGTTCTTCCGGCGGGATTACGGTGTCCGGTGCCGGCTTGGCCGAGAGGTGCGATGGTTGGTGGGTCTTGATGGGATCTTGGTGAGCCCTCAGCCAGGGTTGGGGGCTGGTGTGCCCTCAGCCGGGGTTGGGGGCTGGTGTGCCCTCAGCCGTAGTTGGGGGCTGGTGAGCCCTCAGCTGGGGTTGGGGGCTGGTGTGCCCTCAGCCGTGGTTGGGGCTGGTGAGCCCTCAGCCGGGGTTGGGGGCTGGTGTGCCCTCAGCCGTGGTTGGGGGCTGATGTGCCCTCAGCCGTGGTTAGGGGCTGGTGTGCCCTCAGCCGTGGTTGGGGGCTGGTGTGCCCTCAGCCGTGGTTGGGGGCTGGTGTGCCCTCAGCCGTGGTTGGGGGCTGGTGTGCCCTCAGCCGTGGTTGGGGGCTGGTGTGCCCTCAGCCGTGGTTGGGGGCTGGTGTGCCCTCAGCCGTGGTTGGGGGCTGGTGTGCCCTCAGCCGGGGTTGGGGGCTGGTGTGCCCTCAGCCGTGGTTGGGGGCTGGTATGCCCTCAGCCGGTGTTGGGGGCTGGCTTCTGCTCTGCCAGAGGTCAAGTCTAAGTCAATCTGCCAAGTCTAAGCTGGAGAATGGCAAACCAAAATATCATAGCAGGGAACCAGCCTGGAAATAATCAACCACAGGTCAGAGAACTTTTGAGAGTCTGTGACAAATTCTCGCTTAATCAACAGATTACAGAACCAACTTGGAACGAAAACACACTAAACCTGTTATTCACAAACAATGATGAACTAATCAGAGACATTACAATCTCAGATACTACATACTCAAACCATTAGCTCATTGAAGTGCAAACTAACATTAATTACGGTAGTAGGTCCCAGAGCACCAACAAGCGACAAGGGGTATTCAATTAATTCAAATTTCAACAATAAGAGGATCGACTGGGAAAAAATAAACATAGACCTTACAAACATTCAATGGGAGACGGTCTTAAGCGACAAAACTCCCACACAGGGAATAGCTCAACTGACAGCTGAAGCTTACAAGGTCTGCTTGAAGCACGTGCCTGTGAGGAGGGGCAGAAAGAGGACCACTCTAGAAAGAGAACGCAGACGACTGTACAGAAGAAGGAAGAAAATAACGGAAATGCTTAGGCAGACACGACTATCACAAGCAAGGAAAATAAACCTAAACAGGGAGATCGAAGAATTTTTTTTTATTATTTATAAAAGAAAACCACAAAGTACAAACAGAAAAGCTACATACAAGAAAACATGAGTACATACATGATACACAATACAGGATACAGGAACACAACAGGCAAAAAAAACAAACATAAGAATAATCAAAAGTAAAACATACAAGATACAAAGCATATAACAAACCCCAACACGGGCACAGAAGACAAGCTAAAAGCAGTACAGGACACAAGGAATTAATAACAGAAAACAGAACCACACAGGGAACCGTAAGTACAAAAAAAAAATAAAAAAAAATACACAAAAGGCACAAAAAACATGCAAACGACCAAAAGGCCTTAAGAACACAAGTACAAAATATATACCACCACCACACTAAACACACCACTACAGCAGCACAATAGCACACCAGCCACGCATACTACACACAGAGCTGGAATTATAAAACCACACCCAACCACACAGAACATATACAGAAAGACACAAACACACGCAAAAACCGGAACACGCAGGAACCGGAAAACAACCCCCCCCCCCCGACCCAGACACACACACGCAACCCCACACAGGACATTATGGTGACCTTAGAAATTTTTTTAGTGAGTATAATTGGACAGACTTGATGCTAGGCAAGGAAGTGAATGAGATGTATGGCAAGTTTTGTGAAATATATGATAAAGGCACAAAAAAATTTATACCAAAACAGAGATGCAGGACCAGAAAACAGGATTGGTTCGACAGAAATTGTGAGAGGGCAAGAGACCAAAAGACACAAAAATGGAATCAGTATAGGAAGAGGCCAAACCCCCAAACATACCAGCGATACAAAGATGCGAGAAACAATTATACAGCAGTAAGGAGAGAGGCAGAAAGAAATTTTGAAAAAGGGATAGCAGATAAATGTAAAACAGAACCGGGCCTATTCTACAAATTCATAAACAACAAATTGCAGGTAAAGGATAATATCCAGAGGTTGGAAATGGGAAACAGATTCACGGAAAATGAAAAGGAAATGTGTGAAACATTAAATGAAAAGTTCCAAAGTGTGTTTGTACAAAATGAAATCTTCAGAGAACCAGACACAATAAGAATTCCAGAGAACAACATAGAGCGGATAGAGGTGTCTAGAGATGAAGTGGAAAATATGCTAAAGGAGCTCGGGAGGAACAAAGCAGCTGGCCCAGATGGCGTTTCACCATGGGTTCTGAGAGAATGTGCATCTGAGCTCAGCATTCCACTTCACCTGATCTTTCAGGCATCCCTGTGTACAGGAATCGTAGCAGACGTGTGGAAACAGGCTAACATAGTTCCAATCTACAAAAGTGGCAGCAGGGAAGACCCCCTCAATTATAGACCTGTATCATTGACAAGTGTAATAGTGAAAGTATTGGAAAAGCTAATCAAAACTAAATGGGTAGAACACCTGGAGAGAAATGATATAATATCAGACAGACAGTATGGTTTTCGATCAGGAAGATCCTGTGTATCGAATTTACTCAGTTTCTATGATCGGGCCACAGAGATATTACAGGAAAGAGATGGCTGGGTTGACTGCATCTATCTGGACCTAAAAAAGGCTTTCGACAGAGTTCCACATAAGAGGTTGTTCTGGAAACTGGAAAATATTGGAGGGGTGACAGGTAAGCTTCTATCATGGATGAAAAATTTTCTGACTGATAGAAAAATGAGGGCAGTAATCAGAGGCAATGTATCGGAATGGAGAAATGTCACAAGTGGAGTACCACAGGGTTCAGTTCTTGCACCAGTGATGTTTATTGTGTACATAAATGATCTACCAGTTGGTATACAGAATTATATGAACATGTTTGCTGATGATGCTAAGATAATAGGAAGGATAAGAAATTTAGATGATTGTCATGCCCTTCAAGAAGACCTGGACAAAATAAGTATATGGAGCACCACTTGGCAAATGGAATTTAATGTTAATAAATGTCATGTTATGGAATGTGGAATAGGAGAACATAGACCCCACACAACCTATATATTATGTGAGAAATCTTTAAAGAATTCTGATAAAGAAAGAGATCTAGGAGTGGTTCTAGATAGAAAACTATCACCTGAGGACCACATTAAGAATATTGTGCAAGGAGCCTATGCAATGCTTTCTAACTTCAGAATTGCATTTAAATACATGGATGGCGATATACTAAAGAAGTTGTTCATGACTTTTGTTAGGCCAAAGCTAGAATATGCAGCTGTTGTGTGGTGCCCATATCTTAAGAAGCACATCAACAAACTGGAAAAGGTGCAAAGACATGCTACTAAGTGGCTCCCAGAACTGAAGGGCAAGAGCTACGAGGAGAGGTTAGAAGCATTAAATATGCCAAAACTAGAAGACAGAAGAAAAAGAGGTGATATGATCACTACGTACAAAATAGTAACAGGAATTGATAAAATCGACAGGGAAGACTTCCTGAGACCTGGAACTTCAAGAACAAGAGGCCATAGATTTAAACTAGTTAAACACAGATGCCGAAGAAATATAAGAAAATTCACCTTCGCAAATAGAGTGGTAGACGGTTGGAACAAGTTAAGTGAGAAGGTGGTGGAGGCCAAGACCGTCAGTAGTTTCAAAGCGTTATATGACAAAGAGTGCTGGGAAGACGGGACACCACGAGCGTAGCTCTCATCCTGTAACTACACTTAGGTAATTACACTTAGGTAATTACACCCACGCACCCAGGCGCAAGTAACCCCACATCACACAACAGTCAACGAGGAGGATATTTCTCAGGAAACTGCCACGGCGGATACTTCCGTTTATAAGCCTCCCATATTAAATACTCCAGTTCTGTAGGTGATCGGCCCTCACGACACCGCGGGTACTCCATATACTCGGGAATCTCCACATCTGGCGGAAGCGGTCGCGCCCAACCACAGTACACAAAAGACGAAGAACCCGTCTCGGGCGGCATGGACACCGCCGCCGAGGAAGCAGGAGACATCGGAATAGCGGGTGGAGGCTGCCGAGGCGGCAACACCGCCCTCGACAAAGCAGGAGACACAGAAAAAATGGCTGGAGACGTGTGAGGCGGCAGAACCGCCGCCGACGAAACGGGACGGGGGAGGGGGCACGGAACCCTCAGAGCGTGCAGCTTTCTTCAAGACCATCTTCAGGTCGCCACGTCCACTCTCAACGCCGCAAGGGGAAACCATACCCCACGGGGAACCGGAACCACCCGACGCGGGCGACGCACCCGAAGCAAGAGGTACCGGCCCCCACCCCCACAGCAGGAGCCACATCAGGGCCCACACCATCCACTGGACCCACACCAGCACCAGACGCACCATCCTCGCACTCCACAGAGGAACAGCTCTCAGAAGAAACATTGACACTCGCCGCATCCTCACATTCCTCTGCCCACGATCGAGGAGGCGAAGCACCCGCATCCGTGCGTGATCGCTTGGGGACAGGCCGTTGATCATCGGAGCTGTCACCCCCTGCAGGAGGTACCCGAGAAGAGCCAGCGGTAGATTGCCCCCCAACCGGGGTAGCACGACCCCGCAGAATGTCAGCCTCAACAACACAGGGGACGAGACCGCCACCCACAGAGGAGACAGGAGAAGGAACAGGCGCGGCCGTAGGAGGAGAAGGGTCCAACACAGGTGAGGGAGCCTGCAGAGACGTCGAAGGCAACAGAGGTGCAGAGTCGGAAACAGGTGCAGAAACCGGTGGAAGCGACGAAACAGAGTGCGGGGGCGGAGTCGCACACACCGCCACCTCGTCGTGTACACCACCGTCCACACACGCCGGGCCAACAGCCACCACCAGGTCAGCAGGCGGCAGGGGAACCTCCCCACCCACTCCATCATGAGACGGCAGGTCCCGCGCCACCAACGGGGGAAAATACTCGTCCCGGAACAAAGTAATAGGTGCAGCCGCGACCCCAGTACAATCAGCTGCCAGATGCCCTTGAACGCCACAA
Source organism: Procambarus clarkii (assembly GCF_040958095.1). Lineage (NCBI taxonomy): Eukaryota > Metazoa > Arthropoda > Malacostraca > Decapoda > Cambaridae > Procambarus > Procambarus clarkii. The sequence goes on along the minus strand of NC_091159.1, from coordinate 14,440,652 downwards.
CGAAAACATTGTCGAGGCTGTCCCGTGTAGAACGCCCGCATAGTGTAGCCCATCAAGGTCACCGCGGAGGGAACAGGAGACTTGAGCCGCAGGCCGAGGGTCCGGGTCCCACACGAGACACCACGCCACCTGCCGACAGGGACGGAGTTCATCCGGATGGAAACGACAGTCCCAACCTGGCCAAAATACCGTCGAAGCAAAGCCTCCGTGAATTCAAATGGCACACCATGCAGGGTCACATACGTAACCGAACAACACCGGTCAGAGATAGTGACGGTACCATCATCCCCAGGGAGAGGAAGAGAGCTCCCATCGTAACGGGCCACAAAGTCTCTATAAACAGCAGCTGAGTTAAACTTAACAAGTGCCTGATGGGTGGACAGTAGTTGGAGCCCGTACACATCTGCAACACGCACACGCAACATATCCAACAGGACAATCTCAAGGGCTAGGTAAGACGCACGTCCAGAAAATTCCAGACCCACGGTCTCAGAGCGGCGAAAAGGGGGGAGGGGGATCCCCATGGCGCCGACGCAACAACACCACCCTCCCACACAGAACGCTTAGCAACGACTGAGGAGCGCTTGGCGACCACGTCTTGACCCCCTGGCGGTCAGGCCAGCAATCAGTCGTGGTTGGGGGCTGGTGTGCCCTCAGCCGGGGTTGGGGGCTTGTGTGCCCTCAGCCGTGGTTGGGGGCTGGTGTGCCCTCAGCCGTGGTTGGGGGCTGGTGTGCCCTCAGCCGTGGTTGGGAGCTGGTGAGCCCTCAGCCGTGGTTGGGGGCTGGTGTGCCCTCAGCCGGGGTTGGGGGCTGGTGTGCCCTCAGCCGTGGTTGGGGGCTGGTGTGCCCTCAGCCGTGGTTGGGGGCTGGTGTGCCCTCAGCCGGGGTTGGGGGCTGGTGTGCCCTCAGCCGTGGTTGGGGGCTGGTATGCCCTCAGCCGGGGTTGGGGGCTGGTATGCCCTCAGCCGGGGTTGGGGGCTGGTGTGCCCTCAGCCGTGGTTGGGGGCTGGTGTGCCCTCAGCCGTGGTTGGGGGCTGGTATGCCCTCAGCCGGGGTTGGGGGCTGGCTTCTGCTCTGCCAGAGGTCAAGTCTAAGTCAATCTACCAAGTCTAAGCTGGAGAATGGCAAACCAAAATATCATAGCAGGGAACCAGCCTGGAAATAATCAACCACAGGTCAGAGAACTTTTAAGAGTCTGTGACAAATTCTCGCTTAATCAACAGATTACAGAACAAACTTGGAACGAAAACACATTAAACCTCTTATTCACAAACAATGATGAACTAATCAGAGACATTACAATCTCAGATACTACATACTCAAACCATTAGCTCATTGAAGTGCAAACTAACATTAATTACGGTAGTAGGTCCCAGAGCACCAACAAGCGACAAGGGGTATTCAATTAATTCAAATTTCAACAATAAGAGGATCGACTGGGAAAAAATAAATATAGACCTTACAAACATTCAATGGGAGACGGTCTTAAGCGACAAAACTCCCACACAGGGAATAGCTCAACTGACAGCTGAAGCTTACAAGGTCTGTTTGAAGCACGTGCCTGTGAGGAGGGGCAGAAAGAGGACCACCCTAGAAAGAGAACGCAGACGACTGTACAGGAGAAGGAAGAAAATAACGGAAATGCTTAGGCAGACACGACTATCACAAGCAAGGAAAATAAACCTAAACAGGGAGATCGAAGAAATAGAGCAAACGTTGAAGCGATCATACGAATCTGAGGAAATGGAATTGGAACAGAAAGCTATACTTTATAAAACTTTATAAAGTTTATTTATGAACTTTATAAAGATAAAGAAAAATACAAAATATTTTTTCATATATGCAAAATCAAAATAAAAAACCTCTGCCAGTATTGGACCTTTAATTACAACTGAAGATACGTACACAGAGGACAACAAAGAAATTAGTGAAATTCTTAGAAGCCAGTAAGAGACTATGTTTAGCACACCAATAAACAACATGAAAGTTCAAGATCCAGACAGCTTCTTTATGAATGACAGTCAAGCTGCAGATAATATAACGGATATTAACATAAATTCAGAAGACTGAAAGAGAAATTGACAACATGCCCATGCACTCAACCCCTGGTCCTGACTCGTGGAATTCAATATTCTTAAAGAAATGCAAAGTACCAGTAGTGCGAGCGCTCTGTGTAATATGGAGAAAGTGCCTGGATTCAGGGAAGATACCAGCAGCACCTAAATCTGCAAATTTAGCTCCTCTGCACAAGGGGGATAGTAAAGCTTTGGCAAAAAATTATAGACCAGTTGCAATAACATCACACATAATAAATGTTTTTAAAGAGTGGTTAGGAATCAAATTTCTAGTTTTATAGAAAATAATGAACTACACAACCCAGGACAACATGGATTTAGAGCGGGAAGCTCCTGTCTGTCGCAGTTACTCAACCACTTTGACAAAATCACAGAACCTTCAGAAGAGAAGCAAATTGCAGATGTTGTATACACAGACTTTGCAAAGGCATTCGACAAATGTGACCATGGAGTGATAACAAACAAAATGAGGTCAATGGGAATAACTGGTAAAGTAAGTCGGTGGATACTCAATTTCCTGTCGAACAGAACACAAAGAGTAACAGTCTATCAAATAAAATCGAGTCTAAACGCAGTTAAAAGCTCTGTACGTCAGGGGTACAGTCCTTACACCACTGATTTTCCTTATTCTAATATCAGATATAGACTCAAATACAAGGCACAGCTTCGTATCATCCTTTGCAGATAACACAAAAATCAGCATGGAAAATACCTCCGCTGAAGACATTGAATAATTACAAGCAGATATTAATCAAGTTTCGATTGGGCAGCAGAAAATAACGTGATGTTTAACAGTCATCAATTCCTGGTACTCAGTGTTATGATCTCAGCCTACAGGAGAAACGAGTCTCCCTCCTTGAGAGTTATTCATCAAGCCTGACCTGATTAGAAGGTCTAGCAAATATAGAGGCGATAACACATATGAAAAATAGTATGTTGGATTCAATGGACAGTTTAAGATTATGGGCAGTAAGTAAGGAAATAGATAAATGACTGGCTAGGAGATGTGGACATTTTGCTGGAGGCGTGAGGCTCGCTTCCGGAGGACCTTGACCTCACTTGAGTGCCAGACATCGCAGGGGAAAGCCGCGCTACGTTTGAGCTCCCGCCAGAAGGGAACCCCTAGTGATATATCTCGAAGAGAAGAGAAGTGTGTAGACGTGCCAGCTGTGGAACCGAGCTGGGAACGTTGTGGTCTCAAGTCCTGGTCGACGAAGTGTTTATTAAATCGCCCAGAGGCATTATTGTGGGCCGTGGAAGCGCCGTGACCAGACGCCGTCAGAGGGAGAGCGCCCTCGACCAGTTAATCTGTGGTTTGTCTTTTGGGGAAGAAGTTGCTGAGAACTTCGAAGCCAGCCTAGATGAGGTAATTGATGAGACTCCAAGGTAGTGGAGGAGAGGACCTCGAGCTGTGAGGAGAAGCAGCAGTGAAGAGGAGTGTCACATGCTTCTGTAGAGGTGGTGTAGCAGCCAAGAGAGCTGTGGAGGAACCTAACAGAAGGGTGAAGCACCGTAGTTGCTCAAGGAAACTTCATGATAGCAGCCTGGAGGAGCTGCAGAGGATCCTGGTAGTGAAGCCCGGAAGAACCTAAAGATCAGGGTAGTGAACTTCCAGAGGTGGAAGGGAAGTTCTGGTGGATTACTTGTAGGGAGTTGATAGTGTTTGGTTGTCATTAGTGTGCAAGACGCAGTGAGAGGTGAGTGGTTGTTTACATTCTTATGTCAAGGAGTGTTTTATACTGAAGTTTAGAGTTACAGTCGTAGGCTGGATTGCCTACAGATGTATGCGTTCCAGGACTGACAGTGATCGATTGATCATTGTTGTGTATCAATGAACAGTTATACTGATATATGTTATTGCATTCAAATGCTGATTTTCTATATATATATTATCTTGCTGATGGTGTAACAGTGTATGTAGACTTGATCAACTTGAGGTGGTTGATAGTATCAGGTGGTGAACCAGGAGATAGGATACCACTTGATAAGCTGATAATAGAGTTCTGATGGTGTTGGAGTGCAACCTGATTGTGATATTATAGAGTATAGGATTCATTATTATTATATGTGTGTATGTATCGTGTATGTGCTTTGTCCAGTAAATGTATCCCAATTTGCTGGTGTTTGACCTTGTCCTAGTGAGGCTTCCCATGAAATAGTACAGAAGAAGAGAGAGAGAGAGAAAGAACCAGGAACCACTGCCGTGGGCAAGGTAGGAGGTAATACTAGTAAGTCATAGGGGATTGAGGAGATCATATCTCATAAGGAGAGAGTGGGGAGTCACAGCGGCTCGAGTGGGTGTGTGCACGTGACAACGAGGCTAAGTGTTGGAGCCGCATCCCCTTAACGTGTGACGTTGAGCCCCTCTCCGAGAGTCAGAGGCGCCAAGGGTGATCTCCTAGTATAAGCACTCTACCGAGTTGTGGGTTGGGTTGTCCATAGAGAAGGATCAACGACGACAACACCAACCAACCCACAGACTATAATATCAGGTACGGTAAAAATGAGAACCTTAAACATAATACAGGGTACAAAACACAATCAAATCTGCCCATAGTAGGAAAGCAACATGTCAAGGATTTGGGAATAATGATGTCTGACGACCTAACGTTTAGGGAGCATAACCAAGCAAATATTGCATTAGCTAGAAAATATGAAAGGATGGATTACGAGAACTTTCAAATCCAAGGATCCCATCACAATGGTTGTACTCATTAAATCACTAGTGTTGTCCCGTCTTTAGTACTGCTCAGTACTCACTTCCCCTTTCAGAGCATGAGAGATTGCTGAAATAGAGGGAATACAGAGAACATATACGGCATACATAGACATGATAAAACACCTAAATTATTGGGATCGTCTCAAAGCTCTCCAAATGTACTCACTAAAAAGGAGACGAAAGATATCAAATAGTATACACGTGGAAAATGCTGGAGGGCCAGGTCCCAAATCTACACAGTAAAATGACAACGTACTGGAGTGAACGATATAGAAGAAAATGTAGAATAGAACCAGTGAAGAGCAGGGGTGGCATAGACACAATCAGAGAACACTGTATAAACATCAGACGTCCACGGTTGTTGAACATCCGCCCAGCAAGCATAAGAAATATTGCCGGAACAACCGTGGACTTCTTCAAGAGAAAACTAGATTGTTTTATTTAAGAAGTGCCGGACCAATCGGGCTGTGGTGGATATGTGAGCCTGTGGACCGCTCCAAGCAACAGTCTGCTGGACCAAGCTCTCACAAGTCAAGCCTGGCCTCGGGCCGGGCTTGGGGAGTAGAAGAACTCCCAGAACCCCATCAAGCAAGCAGGGCACTAGATGGCTTTTACGTTTTAGTTAGGGACCGAGTTTTTGGTTTTGCTACTCAGTGTTCTCTGTGCGGGGGCGAGGCCGGTGCTTGTCACCCCTGAGGGACTCCTGGAGCTCCCCAATCATCAGCCTGTCTGTGTATTTATTTGCCGCGAAGCATATTACTTTCCGCTAATAAGCGTCATTCGTTTCGCGATTAGGCCTTATGGGTACGCCGAGGTGCATCCGCTATCACGATCGCCGTCGCCCCTAAATTCGCAGCAACAACACTCACAGGATGAGTGGCGCTGCCCAATAAACTCGCCCTTCGGAACAATATTTAAATTAAAATTTAAGAAAGTACACTGGGTTGTGAGAGTACATAATATCGGTGTTCTTACATCCTTGCAAAGCCACTACCACACATAGCGTTTCGTGTAGCGGTGCTCGAAGCGGTGAACTATGTAGTGATGGTACTGCTGCTGTGGATGACTGCTGGAGTGTGGTGGTGCTTGTCTACATCCTGATTGACATAATGAATAAATAATATTTGTAATATATTATTCATGTTAGGATTTCTTAGTAAATAATCTTTATCTAGTCCTTTGGTATCTGAGGAAGTAAACGCCAACGTCCAGAGAGTCGACGTGAGGAAACTTCTTATGAGGTTGTAAGAGGCACGGACACCCAAATACACGCGGAAATAGCGATTCGGCTTGCAGTAAATTGAAATATTATTCCGCATAAAACTAAAACTGGCCACCACAGCAACACAGTGTGTCAACTTAGTGTGTATTAACATAATGCACATCAGTGGGAGATTGAAATAAGAATATAAATGTGCCTCTTCCCTTGTTAACTTATCTAGGATGCTTGGTTCCACCTGGTATTATGTATTAAGTTCCAAACCAATGTATTACACGAATACTGAAATGTGTATTATTATTATTAATAATCATACTATTACTGTTTCTAGTATTATTGTATGTGTACATTTTATTGCAGCAAATATCAATAATATTAACATAAGCAGCAATTAAATGTACACATACAATCAAATGTAAACACACAATAAGAGTTTTCAGGTTAATCAACATATCTGCAACAAAGATAATTACTCTTGGGTAATTGGACTAAATCTTAGAAGAAAATAAAAAGGTTATTTATAACTGTGGAAGTGGTGTTATAGTGGTGTTATCAGGGGTTAAGATAGCGGTAGGCGCCTGCGCAGTGATGGTGGGCGCGGACCCGCCAAGCTAATATTTAACCCTCCCCAGTTCTGAGAAGCCGCAGGAAAGAGGAGAAAGCAGTTGTTGAGAAAAGATGGAGGAGACAGCTGTTGAACTTGTAACACCTATCATTACATGGATACATTTCCAGTACTCGTCCGAGGTCGTCGTCCTGACATCTATCTGCAATTTCTTTACGTGTTTTATAGGAACTTTCGGTGAGAACTGTGATTAGATAGTTATAATTTCATTCCGGACTGTAAAAGTCTAAAATTAACACATTGGCAACGACTCGCTGACACGAAGTATTCTCTTCAGGGAATGTGATGGTGATGGTGGTGATGTTGAGCTCCAAGAAGCTCCGCAGCAACCACAACACGGCCTTCATGGTCAACCTGGCGCTCTGCCTCATCCCTATATGTTGCTACACCTTACCCTTGGTGGTCGCTAAGATCATGGAAGGTCCTGCGTACACCGACAGTCTCACAGTTAAGACCATGGCGATCGTCTACGTTAGTCATGTGATACTCCATCAGGTCCACATTCTGAGCATCTGTATCATGGCTGTTAACAGGTACTGTTCTGGTAAATATAACTGCTGTTGTAAGTGTCTTACAGAGACTCGTATACTTAGTATATCCTTTAATCGCTTATATAACAGATGTGTTAACTTCTAACTTCAGTGCCAACACGGTTAATATTATTTGGTTGTGGATACTGTTGTGGTTGTGCAGGGTCGTGGCGCTGAGGTCCCCAGTGGTCTTCAGGAGGATGCTGAGGTCGTCTGTAGTGGCTCTGCAGCTGGTGCTGATCTGGGTCTCCTCAGCCATCCTCTGGCTCCCTCTGGTAGTAAATTTCCTTGGTTCTTTAACGCAAACACACTTACGTACACACTTATGTATATATTCATACTTAAGGTACTTATATATACATGATTACGATACTTGAATAAATTCTGTATATATATATATATATATATATATATATATATATATATATATATATATATATATATATATATATATATATATATATATATATATATATAATATTTACACATCAGGCACCAACCCCTGCAACAGACTCGAACTCAGAAAGAACTCAGAACTTTCTGAGTTCGAGTCTCTTTATTTATTACACACACATATACACTCTCAATAAATACAAGATGGTACTAAATTTTTTTTTATTAAGTCCCGGTGAATGGAATAGTTAATTAAATAGGAATAGAATTTTCATCACTTTAAGACATATTGTGGCATACTAAATAATCTTTGAGTGTACTGAGAAATTATAAACATAATGACAAGAATTAAATAATTGTACGAATCAAACTCATTAAATTTAATTGTTATAATTAAATAAATATTTAGTATATTTAAATCTCCCAAAGTGATTTAAAGATATTTTCGCAGATTTTCATCGAAATTAATTTCGACGCATATGCTCTGACGATCAACATCGAGAACAATGTTTTGCGGAAGTTCCACATTCTAATAACCTACTTCATACCTCTAATTGCCACCATCATCTGTTACGTCTTCATCTACGTGAAGGTCAGTAGTTTAGAGCTATTTAAAGATGAAAGCACAGTATAATAAAAGTGAATTGTTGCAACAGAGGTCTTGTGATGCCATATTTCCTCCTAGTATTTAGCCTCCAGAAGTTAGACTAAGCCCTGGGACTATCTCTTATACCAGGGGGTTCTTAAGCTATGGGAGTGGGGGTATACCCATATTCTTTGAGGGTATTGTAACCAAATAATGAGGGCTTGGGACACGATCTCTGAGCAATTTAGGAAAGTTGTTAGATTAGAATTACCTGTCACCGTAACGGTGCCTCGATTCCACCTTTGTAACTCCATAAAGAGATCATCAAGACTCTCACCAGTTACCTGTAGTGTGCACTCAGGTGGTTTTTTGTTTTTGCATATATATAAAATACTTATACTTTTCTTTCAGCTGTTCTGTTCCTAGCTATCCACAAGTAAAGGAAAATAAAGCTATTAACAGCTTTTGAAGACGTGTGACAATGAAGATTTTTACAGATTTGTGAAGGAAGTGTCGAAACATATTGGGCTCTGTAATCGTAAAATAAGTTAAGAATCCCTGTCTTGTACTGAAGTCCCTCGTCTCCATAATCTGTTCTCCTCCTAGCTGGCCTCCTCTCATGTCTTATGGTGACCAAACCACACATAATAAGATGAAGGAATGTTTCGGTCCATCCTGGACCATTATCAAGTGGTGTGTTTATGTCAACATCAACACACTACGTGATGATGGTCCAGGACGGACCGAAACGTCGTCGTTGTGGTCTGGTCATCATATCGTCAGCCACGTTACTGTGACTCGTCTGCGTAATGTCTTCTGTTTCCGTCTGTATCTGCATTTATACTGCCTGTACTTGACGAAAATTTATTCTTATGTAAATATCTTTATACATCTATATAATGTGTTGTGTTTGGTTAATGTTGACTATTTTGATGTATTATCAGCTGCGCCAGAGAAGGACAGGCATGAGTGAACTGCAGACTAGAGAAGGGAACATGGCATCTGCCTCAGGCGAGGCGTCTGCCTCAGGCGAGGCGTCTGCCTCAGGCGAGGCGTCTGCCTCAGGCGAGGGGACTCTCTCAGCAAGCGAGGCCGCCACAGCTGAGACGGTGGGATCCTGTCGCAGATGGGAAGAAGAAGCCTCCAGGAGCGTCTTCATCATCTTTATCATTTTAGTTGTGTGCAGTTTGCCACACACCATCATCCACTTCGTCTGTTATTGTGTTCAGCCAATGAGCTGTGATCAACAATTCTATGATTGTCTAGACGCCTGGCTCCTCATTCACACTCTACAATGGCTCCAATTCTGCCTGGATCCGATAGTGTTTGTTGTGGTTAGCGCGGAGTACCGCAAGGCCGTTCTTCAGTGCCTCCGGCGTTTGTCCCGAACTCTCACCTTCCGCAGTGACCAAATGAGACACCAATAACCCAACTGGTTCATAAATACCCAGCCAAATGAGGCGAATTTACTCTCCTACCTCATTCGTCTACGGTAAGAACTAGGGTAAGGACCGGTCCATGGATGCATTCACTCCTCGACACTTATGACCCTTGAACTATGAGAGGTCAAACTCAACCTTGCTGGGCAACTATCCTGAACAAGATACAGAAATAAGACACAATTAGGCGGCTGAAACCAACCAACACCCAGACGAAGAGGAAAGATATTGACGATGTTTTGCCTTTATCAAGTCGCAACTAGGATGAGAGGGACAGTACTAGGATGAGAGGGACAGAACTAGGATGAGAGGGACAGAACTAGGAGGAGAGGGACAGAATTAGGATGAGAGGGACAGAACTAGGATGAGAGGGGACAGTACTAGGATGAGAGGGACAGAACTAGGATGAGAGGGACAGAACTAGTATGAGAGGGACAGAACTAGGATGAGAGGGACAGAACTAGGATGAGAGGAACAGAACTAGGATGAGAGGGACAGAACTAGGATGAGAGGGACAGAACTAGGATGAGAGGGACAGAACTAGTATGAGAGGGACAGAACTAGGATGAGAGGGACAGAACTAGGATGAGAGGAACAGAACTAGGATGAGAGGGACAGAACTAGGATGAGAGGGACAGAACTAGGATGAGAGGGACAGAACTAGTATGAGAGGGACAGAACAAGGATGAGAGGGACAGAACTAGGATGAGAGGAACAGAACTAGGATGAGAGGGACAGAACTAGGATGAGAGGAACAGAACTAGGATGAGAGGGGACAGTACTAGGATGAGAGGGACAGAACTAGGATGAGAGGGACAGAACTAGTATGAGAGGGACAGAACTAGGATGAGAGGGACAGAACTAGGATGAGAGGAACAGAACTAGGATGAGAGGGACAGAACTAGGATGAGAGGGACAGAACTAGGATGAGAGGGACAGAACTAGTATGAGAGGGACAGAACTAGGATGAGAGGGACAGAACTAGGATGAGAGGAACAGAACTAGGATGAGAGGGACAGAACTAGGATGAGAGGGACAGAACTAGGATGAGAGGGACAGAACTAGTATGAGAGGGACAGAACTAGGATGAGAGGGACAGAACTAGGATGAGAGGAACAGAACTAGGATGAGAGGGACAGAACTAGGATGAGAGGGACAGAACTAGGATGAGAGGGACAGAACTAGTATGAGAGGGACAGAACTAGGATGAGAGGGACAGAGCTAGGATGAGAGGGACAGTACTAGGATGAGAGGGACAGAACTAGGATGAGAGGGACAGAACTAGGATGAGAGGGACAGAGCTAGGATGAGAGGCACAGAAAGAGTTACTCAAGATTTTGTGAAATGTAAAATGTCTTGAAGATCGTGTATAAGTTTGTATAAAAACACAACAACTCCAGAACTTAGACCATTATGCTATCTACTCGAGGTCTTTCTCAGAGTACGAGTGATTTATATTCATTAATCAAAGGCATATTTCATGAATAATAATTATGATTAATTTATACCTTGCTAATCACTAGTCCTACCACTTGGGCTGGATGGTAGAGCGACGGTTTCACTTCATGCAGGTCGGCGTTCAATCCCAGACCGTCCAAGTGGTTGGGCACCATTCCTTTTCCCCGTCCCATCCCAAATTCTAATCCTGACCCGTTCCAAGTGCTATATAGTCGTAATGGCTTGGCGCTTTCTCAATGATACTTCATTCATTCCTTCCTTCCTTGCTAATCACTACCCAGTCTTGATAAGGCCGGTTGTATTGCTGATAATAAACCCGTGTTGTATTTGCTGTATTAAAATTGTATCTATTTTAAAATGTGTTTTTGAGTGATTATAAATATGTTCATATTTAGCATAGAATTAATTACATCATAATTAATATGTAAAACCTTTTCTCTTAAAATGCAAATTAATATTTCGTGAGCCAAATCACAAATCACAAATTCACGAAAGGCCATTTCGTGAAGTCAAATCAAAGCAAATCACAAATTTCGTGAAGCCAGAGCAACACACATACGAACAACACATTCGGACTCTATTGTCTTGTGTTGATGTTCCTTTGTGTTTCAGTGTGATTGTACTCTAGGGAACAATTGCTTAAGCTGATGCATTGTAATAAACTGTGTATTGTTTGGGTTTGGTGTTGGGCTTAAGGCCTATCAACCTCTGGTGGGTTATTAAGGCCTATCAACCTCTGGTGGGTTATTAAGACCTATCAACCTCTGGTGGGTTATTAAGGCCTATCAGTCTCCGGTGGGTTATTAAGGCCTATCAACCTCTGGTGGGTTATTAAGGCCTATCAACCTCTGGTGGGTTATTAAGGCCTATCAACCTCTGGTGGGTTATTAAGGCCTATCAACTTATGATGGGTTATTAAGGCCTATCAACCTATGGCGGATTATTAAGGCCTATCAATCTATGGTGGGTTATTAAGGCCTATCAATCTATGGTGGGTTATTAAGGCCTATCAACCTCTGGCGGATTATTAAGGCCTATCAATCTATGGTGGGTCATTAAGGACTATAAAATTCTGAAGGGCGATTAAGGTAATTACAAGAACTTACTAACCAAACCAGCAAGTATGCCTTAGTCCCGATCACACTTAGTATGACACTGAAGTAAACTCTGTGACCATACACAGAAAATTCGGGTATACCTCTCGGTCAAAACCCGAGAGGTATACCTTATACCGCTACACAACTATACACCTTGGTCGTGTATTCTTTTTAGGATGATTAAAAGTTATGTAATACCCTGTCAAGGGGACCGGGTATTCTTGCCTTGTATGAGTTTACCTGGTATCCGTATACCTTAAGAGGCTCCCAATAGAAATAAAAGCGCTTGGCCCACACACACAGACGAAGATAACATCTTAAATTATTAAACCAACATGAAGATGAGAGCAAAAAAGATCTTTTGTAGTGTGTTACTTTTATGCAGGAAAATGATACGTGGACGCCAACAAAAGGGAGAGTAAGCTTATATGGATGTACAAATTCCCGCCAAAAAGTAATTAGATATTCCTGGTATATATATATATATATATATATATATATATATATATATATATATATATATATATATATATATATATATATATATATATATATATATATATATATATATATATATGTCGTACCTAGTAGCCAGAACGCACTTCTCAGCCTACAATGCAAGGCCCGATTTGCCTAATAAGCCAAGTTTTCATGAATTAATTATTTTTCGACTACCTAACCTACCTAACCTAACCTAACTTTTTCGGCTACCTAACCTAACCTAACCTATAAAGATAGGTTAGGTTAGGTTAGGTAGGGTTGGTTAGGTTCGGTCATATATCTACGTTAATTTTAACTCCAATAAAAAAAATTGATCTCATACATAATGAAATGGGTAGCTTTATCATTTCATAAGAAAAAAACTTGAGAAAATATATTAATTCAGGGAAACTTGGCGTATTAGGCAAATCGGGCCTTGCATAGTAGGCTGAGAAGTGCGTTCTGGCTACTAGGTACGACATATATATATATATATATATATATATATATATATATATATATATATATATATATATATATGTCGTACCTAATAGCCAGAACGCACTTCTCAGCCTACTATGCAAGGCCCGATTTGCCTAACAAGCCAAGTTTTCATGAATTAATATATTTTCTCTAATTTTTTTCCTATGAAATGATAAAGCTACCCATTTCATTATGTATGAGGTCAATTTTTTTTATTGGAGTTAAAATTAACGTAGATATATGACCAAACCTAACCAACCCTACCTAACCTAACCTAACCTATCTTTATAGGTTAGGTTAGGTTAAGTAGCCGAAAGTTAGATTAGGTTAAGTTAGGAAGGTTTGGTAGTCGAAAAAAGATTAATTCATTAAAACTTGGCTTATTAGGCAAATCGGGCCTTGCATAGTAGGCTGAGAAGTGCGTTCTGGCTGCTAGGTACGACATATATATATATATATATATATATATATATATATATATATATATATATATATATATATATATATATATATATACATATATATATATATATATATGTGTATATATATATATATATATATATATGTGTATATATATATATATATATATATATATATATATATATATATATATATATATATATATATATATATATATGACAACTGAAAACTCACATCCCAGAACTAGGATGGAACTCAGGAACTGACCAGGAACTCAGTCGCATATAGTCCTGGGGACCATTCAGGCTTGTTCGCATATATATATATATATATATATATATATATATATATATATATATATATATATATATATATATATATAGGTGTTGTGTTAGTTGTATCTTCAGAGGTTGCATGGTGTTTCACTTTCCTTCTTGCAACCTCTGAAGAGACAACTAACACAACACCTGTAGCCCCTATTAGACTATTTTACAGGAACTTCTTTTCCACAGCTCATAAAACGGAGGAAAGGGTCCTGAAAGATATTGTTAATAGAAACGTTATCCCTACAGACAAAAATCAGAAGATACAACTGACGATTTACTATAAAACCAAGAAAACGGCCAGCCTACTCATGAGAAACTCTCCAGACACAAAGCAGAACGCTTTAAAAGAGACCACCGTCGTCTATGCCTTCAAATGCCCTCTTGGGGACTGTAAGCCTCAAAAAACTCAGTATATAGGCAAGACAACATCTCTTTCCAGGCGTTTAACGAAGTATATAGGCAAGACAACAACATCTCTTTCCAGGCGTTTAACGATGCATAAGCAGCAGGGCTCCATTAAGGAACATATAATCTCTTCCCACAACCAAACCATCACCAGAGAAATCTTAGCAAACAACACAGAAATCATCGATAGATACAGCGATAGCAGGCGGCTTGACATCTGCGAGGCACTACACATCAAGAAGTCAACACCAGCAATCAACAGCCAATTAATGCACAACTATATTCTACCCACTTCAAGACTCCGCTCCAATATAGAAGCATCAAGAAATATGGGCCAATAGGCCCTCTGCAATTACTTCCATTCAATACCCATTGTTTCGTGTTCTGGCTTGTGCTGAAAGTTTGTTTTCACCTCATCCAAAACTGTTGTAACATATCACCTCACCCAAATGCAGATATAAAAAAATCAAAGATGTTTAAGCTCTATTCAGTTATAGTTGTGTGTGTGTGTAAACTAAAGTCTTTGAAAATGTAATAAGTTTTACGAAACGCGCTCAAGTGTCGCGTCAGACTAGAAATAAAAATGAATTTTGGAGAATTGATTTTTCAATTACCATCAACAGTGAAAAGAAACATAAGAATGATCGAGAAAATTCTTGTTAGAATTATTAATCTTACTTTTTCGGTCATATTTAATAATATATGTCTACAGGAAAGAAGGAAAGAATGCTACCAAAATATACTAATATATATATATATATATATATATATATATATATATATATATATATATATATATATATATATATATATATATATATATATATATAGAAGGGGTACCACCTCTGGTGCAAGTGTAGGGACCCATAGCCTCTGAGAAGAAAATAAAGAGTACTCAGAGAAGACCTTGTGGATCCTCACTGAACACTTTGATATTTTCTTCTCCTACCACCCCTATTCTTTTGTTAAGTGTGTATATTTATCTAACTTTATTTGAAAATGTCATTACACAAAAAAAGTTACAATATTGATTACATGCAGGGTACAAGGCTGCTTGTCACAAGTTGAAAAGCTCCTCCAGCTCCTCAGATGGCGGGCAGGAACCGTGGATGCAGTGAGCATTTCCTCTCTGGATGGCCACACTAAGGCGCTGAAAAAGAAAACTGGCAGCTCTAGGGTCTCTAGTTGTTTCGATTAGCTTAGACCCCAACTCCTTCAAAAAGCTAGCAGCACTTTTACCCCAGGCACCAAGTGTCTCTGAGGCGATGGGGACAAAATTGTAGTGGTGCTCAAGGTCTCTGTATTTGCGTGACTTGGCCGCTTCCCGGTGATTGGCAGCTCCTCCTGCTTGTGTAGCACTGAAGTCAACATAGGTATTGGCTAAAGTTGAAACGCAAGTGTAGTCCCACACCAACTGTCTACCATTCTTCCAGGGGTTCACCGTGATTCCGTCTGGGCGACCGACAGGCTCATCAGAGTTGCGGGACATTAGGTAACGGGGCTCTCTCTCTGCTGGACAACCGGCTGTGGTAAGGCTTCTCTTAATAATGTCATTAACCTCGCCGTGTCTTGCATGCCATCCTCCCGTCCTTTGGCAAAGAAGGCCATGCCGTCCATATCTGTCGGCCTCTGCCTCGCCGCAAATACACCTGTATTCGGTGTGGATTGGGGCAGCTAGGCGGAGAGCCACGGCAATTCGGAGGGCCTGCGGTGTGAGACGGGTGCCGGTTGCTGACATTGGGGTTGCTAATAGGAAATCACCTGCATGGGGAGCTGCTACAGCTCTAAGTCGGGCAGTGTCATGTGGTGTTGTCGCAGCTTCTAGTAAAGTTGCAGCTTCTTGGTCGGCAATGGGGCGATCCCAGCTGGATTGCTTATGGGCTTCAGAAGGCGGTGGTTGGGGTGCTGGTCCTGCGAGAGAGACCCATTTGGTTGTGCAGTCTGTGAAGCTGGGATCATGCACCCCTGCCTGTTGAACTAGGTGCTCAGGTAGGATTTCCTTCACCAAGTTGTCAGACCCCACTGAAGAGGACAGGAACGCTGGTACAGCAATTTGTGTTGCTGTGCGCACGCCAAGGCCCCCGAGTCTGACAGGAAGGGAGGCCTGTTTCCACTGTGAGTCGCTGAGGGAAAGATTGAGGGCTTTTTCTAGTGTTGATTTCAGCAAGCTGTCATACTCTTCTAATTTAATATAACCTATACCTATATATATATATATATATATATATATATATATATATATATATATTGTTGATTGCTGGCGTTGACTTTTTGATGTGCAATCAACAGCCAATTAATGCACAACTATATTCTACCCACTACAAAACTCCGAACCAATATAGAAGCATCAAGAGGAAGTGTTGATTCTATGGGCCAATAGGCCTTCTGCAGTTACTTCCATTCTTATGTTTATACCAATTGGTTTGTGTTCTATATTGTGTAAATGTCAATCACCTCACCCAAAACTTTTGTACCATATCACCTCACCCAAATGCGTGTATAAGTATGGATGTGTGGTTTACAGGTTACACTTACGGGCTCACCATAGCCCGTGCTACATGGACACTTCATTCTGAGTAGCTAAATCTAAAACAACAACAACATTACAGGTTACAGTTGTGTGTGTGCAAACTAAAGTCACCGGACACCGTCATCCCGCCGGAAAACACAGCCAGAAAACGCTCAAACTCTACCAAGAATCCCGTTACTCAGGGCGATATGTGCGCCAGGCGTCGCAACAATCCCGGCCGTTGCATAGAGACGCCAAACGACTGTATCATAATCCAATACCGCGAAACAGAACGTGATCCGGCGGCCCCCCAGGCGGAGGAGGAAGCCCGTCCTCCAAACAAAGACCCAAAAGTGATTCCATACACCCGCCAAACCCCCTGTTTATGAATGAAAAACGGTTTACACACGACTCACAACTGATGACGTTCGAATACTTCCGGAACAAGTGCTTCACTGACGAATTTTGTTCCATTCACAACGCTGCAAATGCTTCACCCACGTACTACAAATACAAATAATCGCCAACAGAACCTAAACACCTAACCTAACCTATGCCTATATATGCACAATTTGCTAATATAATATTAATTTATATTTGAGAAAATTCCCGTTCTGAATGAACAGCATATAAACATTTCTGAATGCGTCTGTGGGGTCGACCGCTGGATGTAATGGACTTGAGTCGAGGACGGGTTGGAGGAGGTGTACCGACATCCGCTCGTCGTCAAGGTTGAACCAGGAGTCGTCATCCGTGAACACTCACTCGAATGAGTGAACATTCCGCCATAGCAGCTTAAGGGCCTGACGGCTGAGTGCACAGCGCTCGGTGTTCGTAGTTCTAAGGCTCTGGGTTCGATCCCCGGCGGTGGCGGAAACAAATGGGCAGAGTTTCTTTCACCCTGATGCTCCTGTGCACCTAGCAGTAAATAGGTACCTGGAAGTTAGACAGCTGCTCTGTGCTGCTTCCCGGTGATGTGTGTGTGTGTGAAAATTAAGATTAAGGACCTGCCCTAAACGCTATGGGTGCTGGTGGCTGTACAAGAATGTAAAAACTCTTGAATATATAAATAAATAAATTTACAAAATAAATAATAAAAACAATAAATAATATTTTTGAAGGATCATTTACTCTGAAAACATTCACGTTTTTTCTTGCCTGGAGAAAGGAAATCCAAAATCTATTCTGAGGCCTGCAGTCAATTCCTAATTTGACTAAGAGCAACCGTGGGCTGGAGGTAAACACCGGAGGCGTCACCCCGGACGCCATGTTTTTTGTCAAGCACAACAAAGAAAATTTTGGCAACAAAGAAAACGTCAATAAATAGAAAACGCGACTGAAAGGGGAGACTGTCGATGACGGCAGCTGGTGAAATATTACTCGAGCCTCCTGTTCACAAGGTGTCTTCTACCAGGAATAATTTTTAGTTATATTTTATCATTGGAATTTGTTCTTTTTTGGAGGACGTAGAGGCGCATTATTATGGTGCCAAGTGTTGCCATTAGTGGCTGGTGTAGACGTCTGGAAAATTGAGGTTTGCAATAAATGTCTTGTACAATTGTGGCTAGGGGCTTGACAGCTGAGTGGACACGCTTCGGATTTTTAGTCTTGAGGTTCTGGGTTCGATCCCCGCTGGGGGCAGAAACAAATGGGCAGAATTTCTTTCACCCTGATTGCTCCTCTTCACCTAGCAGTAAATAGGCACCTGGGAGTTAGACAGCTGCTGCGGGCTGCTTCCTGGGGATGTGTAACAAAAAGGAGGCCTGGTCGAGGACCGGGCCGCGAGGACGCTAAGCCCCGAAATCATCTCAAGATAACCTCAAGAATAGTATTTTTTTCGCGTTTTCCTGCGATCAGCGGTACCCCCCCCCCCTCCCCCAGTCAGGTTCAGGTATCTGATAAGCTTATCGAGGTCAGCTTAGACCAACTATTGACCTTCCCCAGGATGCAACCCACAACAGTTACCTAATTCACTAGTAACTTATTTACTGCTAGGTGTACAGAGGCATCAGGTGCTTGAAAGATTAAGTGTTGCTTTTCCATGCACAGCTCTGTGTGTGTGTGTGTGCGTACGTGCGCGTGCGTGCGTGAGGGGGAAGTATTTTCAGCCTTACGCAGCCTTTACTTACCTATCACTGCCTACGGGGGGACTGAGGCTTAACACTTTATGCCCCCCGCCTACCATCTTTGGTGTACCTGTTGCGTTATAACTGAACTATTCTGGCATTAGAATTCTTTATCGAAAATGGTCTTATAGTTATTGATGGAGGTGGCTTCCACAACTTCTTCTTTCAGTGCGTTCCACCTGTTGACTACTCGAGAACTTCCTCACATTTATCAAGTAGTCTGGGATGCTCTTGGACGCAGGTTCGAATCCTCGTCACGGCCCTTGTGGATTTGTTCCTCATATTTGTTCGAATCATTTGCATTTCCGGCTTTCATTTGTGTTCTCTTGTCCTTCTTTCTTTCACTTTAAAGAGGCTCTCATTGTCTGTTTTGTAACTTACCCCTCAGTATCTTGTACATTATGATCATGTGTCCTCTGTTTCTTCTGTCCTCCATGGTTGTGAGGTCCAGTTTCTTCAACCAATCCTCAGAGCTTAACCCTTTGAGCTCTGCCACTAATCTTGTTGTAAACCTCGATCTTTATTATATTTTAGTTATAGTTTTATGTTTAACAAGTCATGGATTCCAGACCGGTGACGCATATTCTAGCACTGGTCTAACAAACGGTGTGTAGATGTCCTTGAAAGAGTACTGATTTAGCTTCCTAAACGTTCTTTCTTTGCTAGTGTGCCATATGCCGCCGATGTCATCCTGTCTATGTGGCTTTTCCCTTATGGAGTAGACACCTTTTGGCCTTCGTTTTCACTCCCTATCCTCATTACCTTACGTTTATTAGGATTGAACTCTAGCGACCATTTGCTTTCCTACTCCTGGAGTTTGTCAAGATCTTCCTGTAACTTTCTACAGCCCTCCTCTGTTTTTACATTTCTCATTAGCTTTGCGTCGCCTGTAAAACATTGACTTGTACAAGCTCACTTCCTCGTGTAGACCATTCTTATGAATTAAGAAGAGTAGTAGCCTCAAGGCCAAGCTTTGAGAGACACAAATTCTTTTATTCCTCGGGCTCGAGACCTCATCTATGACTGTGACGTTTTGTCTTCTGCCCTTCAGGTACTCCTTTATGTTACTCAGTGCCTCCTTAATTACCCCCATCTTGCTTCTCCATCTTATATGGCAGTCTTTTGTGAGAGACAGTATCAAAGGCTTTTTAATAGTCTAGGTAAATATAATCTACCCAGCCTTCTCTTTCTTGTCGTATTTTAGTAACTTTGTCTTGGAACTCGATCATGTTTGTCAGACACGACTTTCCTCTTCTAAATCCACGCTTCCCATTTGTCACAAAGTTTATCCTCTTCAGGTGCTCCACTAGTCTTGACCTGATTACTCTCTCCGCCATTTTACGTCAAATACTTGTCAATGTCATTGGTCTGTAATTTAGTGCTTCCTATCTGTCCCCCTTTATGGATATTGGGGGACATTCGTTTGCCTTTTTTCCAGAATTCGGAGAGATTTCCTGTCTCGAATGTTTTGTTGAAAACATTAGTTAGCGGATGACAAAGTATTCCTGCAGGTTCCTTCAGCAGCCACGGTGATATTATGTCTGGCTCTATTCATTTTGTCGCATCTCATTACTCCAGGTATATTTTCACCTTTTTCACGTTGACTACTATGTCATCCAGTGTTTCCTCTAGGTTTTCATCTCTCAACTCTGGTCTCCGCCTTGATTCATTTGTAAAAACTTGATTTATTTTTTTCCTCAAATACCTCCTTAACTATGTCATCCAGTGTTTCCTCTAGCTTTTCATCTCTCAACTATGGTCTCCGTTTTGATTCATTTGTGAAAACTGGTTTTATTTTTTTCAAATACATCCTTAATGTTTTCCGTGAGAATTCCCCTTTGTCTCTTCACCCTGATCACAGATTGATCTGTCAACCTGATCACATTTGTGATTCACAGCAAACTGTATGCACCTCCGGTCTCATTTAGTGATCCAAAAATAGAAATGTGATAAAAAAAAATTTAAAAGTAATAACAAATGTACAAAACTGGAAGAACTGTCGGTCCTTCTGAAGAAAGGGAAAGATTGTATCAAGATGTTGTTTGTTATGGCGCTTCCTAACACGGCGATAATGGTGTCGCTTGTGGGGTAAGGAGGGTGATAGGGGAGGGTCTGGGTGAGGGAGGGTGAGGATGAGGGTGAGGGAGGGGAGGCTCAGGGTGAGGGAGGGAGGAAGGTCTAGGTGAGGGAGGGAAGCAAGGAGAGAATCTATTTGAGGGAGGGAGGCAGGGAGGGAACTGAGGGGTCAGAGTGCAAGAAAACACGGAGGGATAGATATTGCTACATTACATAAATAAAACAGAGGGGACATGATCCTAATATATAAGATTATAAACGTTTATAACAAAGCAGATAACGACAAAATGACCCATTGGGATTCATGAAAATATTTATTTAGCTAAAGAGTAGTGAGTGAATTAATAAAAGACTAGATGGTTAAGGCAGATAGATTTAAATAGAGTTATGACTAAAAAGTTGTGATTCGTAAGCCATTGCATTAGACGTCCGATAGTTGAAGAGGCTGAACCCAAGAGCTGACGCTTAGTCCGGTAGGCGCAATTAGGTGAGTTGAGACAAGAGGAAACTGCGACGACAGGGAAGTTGTAAAGCAATAAGTGTCGGCATCAATATTCCTGAGGCGCTATTACGAGTGTGTGTGTCGGAGGAAAACTGTGCCTCTGTGAACCACCCGACGGTCCCCAAGCTGTGAAAGGCAAGGGGGGGGGGAAGGGGGAGCTTAGTAGGGGGTTTTAAGGGGATGATAAAAGGGGAGGGAAGGGAAGAGTAGTGGCCCCTGGGAGGAGGAGGAGGAGGAGGGAGAGGTTTGATAAGGGTGAAAAAATGGACTTTTTGACGTTGGTGGAAAGTTTGTGGTGATGGCCGCCAGAGGTGAGGACGACGCCGCGCTTCTCACAGCCAGAGATTTATCCAGACTTTTACGCTCCTTTATGAAAACAATGTTGATGCATGAGTGTGATCTCCCGCTTGTCGTAGATCTACCTAGAGGAGGAGGAGAGGGACAGGAAGGGGGGTGGACAGGCGTCTGAGTGGAGAGGATAATAGAGTGAGATGTTGTTGTTGTTGTTTTAGATTTAGCTATTCAGAAGAAAATGTCCATGTAGCACGGGCTAAAGTGAGCCCGTAAATTGAGGAAGAAGAAACCGATAAGACATGGGGGGGGGAAAAAAGTGTGAGATGGTGAAATAA
Organism: Procambarus clarkii; assembly: GCF_040958095.1. NCBI lineage: Eukaryota > Metazoa > Arthropoda > Malacostraca > Decapoda > Cambaridae > Procambarus > Procambarus clarkii. The sequence goes on along the minus strand of NC_091159.1, from coordinate 14,418,555 downwards.
GGAGCAAGAAAAGGAGAGGAAGAAGAGACACGAGAAGAGAGTACATGACGATAGAGAAAAAGAGAAAGAGGTGAGAGCAACAGTGGTGAAACTGACTTATATATGAGGTCTTAGGGTCCGTATAATCTACCCGGCCTCCTTGTCTGACCTCTTGGTCACTTGTTTCTGATCATCTGACATCCTCGAATGATGCTTCGACACCCTTGTGTAATCCTCCTTATCCCCCCCTCCCCCCCTTCCCCCCCTCCCCCCCCCTCACCCCCCTCCCCCCCTCACCCCCCTCCCCCCCCCTCCCCCCCCTTCTTGTGGCTTTTCAGTCCCCACATACACCCACCTGGTCCGCTTGTATGATCTCCCCCACAAACACGGTCGCCACACACGGGGTGTATAATATACAACTGGACTACTTATCACAGAGTAGTTTCGTGAAGGATCTTGAAATCTAGCTGTGAGGATTTATGAATATAAAGTCTTCCTGCAGTGTTGATAGCAACACCGCCGCTTGTGTTGCACGCAGGAGCATCACAGGAGCAACACCTCATGACTTTCATGGAAGCTAGACCGATGACAAGCGATGGAAAAACCACATTAGGAGACTGTGTATAGACTCCACGGCCCTCAAACACTATACAACACCGAGCAACACAATGAAGGATAATCCAACACTGTCATGGGTCTTGCTCAATATTTCATTACAATGCAATACAATGCATGTTAGTGAATTAGTAACAGTTGATTGATTGACAGTTGAGAGGCGGCCCGAAAGAGCAGAGCTCAACCTCCGCAAGCACAACTAGGTGAATACAACTAAGTGAATATACACACACACACACACACACGCGCGCGCGCGTGAGATCGGTCACGTCAACAGAGCAAGATAACAGTCCACCAGGACATGAGTGTTGAAGAATGATAACGAAATCGCAAGAACGGACGCATTAATTATATCTTTCTCTGAAGGTCGAATATATTCACGAGTCTCTGGAAATATTCAGGTCATTATTCCCTAACTCATAATTACAGGTAAACAGATCTTTATGAAATTATATGATACAGGTGAGGAGAGTTGCCATTGGATATATATTTTTTTTCAGATGTGTAGGTTGGGTGTCAGATGTGTGGGTTGGGTGTCAGATGTGTGGGTTGGGTGTCAGATGTGTGGGTTGGGTGTCAGATGTGTGGGTTGGGTGTCAGATGTGTGGGTTGGGTGTCAGATGTGTGGGTTGGGTGTCAGATGTGTGGGTTGGGTGTCAGATGTGTGGGTTGGGTGTCAGATGTGTGGGTTGGGTGTTAGGTGTGTGCGTTGGGTGTCAGATATGTGGGTTGGGTGTCAGATGTGTGGGGGTTGGGTGTCAGATATGTGGGGGTTTGTTGTCATATGTGTGGGTTGGGTGTCAGATGTGTGGGTTGGGTGTCAGATGTGTCTGGGTTTGGTGTCAGATGTGAGGGCTGGGTGTCATGTGTGGGTTGGGTGTCAGATGTGTGGGTTGGATGTCAGGTGTGTGGGTTGGGTGTCAGGTGTGTGGGCTGGGTGTCAGATGTGTGGGTTGGGTGTCAGATGTGTGGGTTGGGTGTTAGATGTGTGGGTTGGGTGTCAGATGTGTGGGTTGGGTGTCAGATGTGTGGGTTGGGTGTCAGCTGTGTGGGGGTTGGGTGTCAGATGTGTGTGGGGGTTGGGTGTCAGATGTGTGGGTTGGGTTTCAGATATGTGGGTTGGGTGTCAGATGTGTGGGGGTTAGGTGTCATATGTGTGGATTGGGTGTCAGATGTGTGGGCTGGGTGTCAGATGTGTGGGTTGGGTGTCAGGTGTGTGAGGTTTGGTGTCAGGTGTGTGAGGTTTGGTGTCAGATATGTGGACTAGGTCTTCAAATAGTTTAAGCATCTGTTGCAGGTTTCGTAGTAGAGTTCGATTCATTTTCGACTCACACTCAAGGATTACTAGTTCCATTCAAGGCCGAGGCAAAAATGGTGGAGAACATTTTCCTTCACCTAATGTACCTGTTCACCTAGTAGTAAACTAGGCACCCGGGAGTTAGGTGTAACTGCCGTGGGGCTGTATCTTGGGGTGGTTCAGTAGCTCGACCTATTGTAGACCTCGATAATACAAGCCTGAAGTATACATATATATACACACAGGCTCCCTGTCCCTGACCAAACGAATTATATAGGCCTATTGAAGGGCCAAATAGTATTCATAGCTCGAGTAAGGTGCTATGAATATTCAAGTCCAAGTACCTGTATTGGTCTTGATAAGTACAGAAAACGTCCAATTTCATGAAAACTCTAATATTGCCCAATCAAACGTAACGTACAAATATGGTTTTACAATAATTGGCAAACCATTTGAGTGCAACAAAGCAAAGTACTTTTCTTAAATAATTTGGTCAAAGCATTTGGTGCAGGTTTGGTAGTGTGGTGGTCGAGATCAGTACTGTAAATGCGTTTACAAAGTGGTTGGACAAATGGTCTCCTCAAAGTGGAGAGTTTCGTTGATCGCGTCGACATTTGCGTGACTTAGCAGCCGAGTTTTGACCCAATGATTTGCTGCTCGTGCAGGCACGCTCGCACGCACGTCCGCACGCACACATGCTTAATCTGTACACCAGTTGATTGACAGTTGAGAGGCGGGACCAAAGAGCCAAAGCTCAATCCCCGCAAGCACAAATAGGTGAGTACAAATAGGTGAGTATAAATAGGTGAGTAAACACACACACACACACACACACACACACACACACACACACACACACACACACTAGCTGTACCCGGCCATGCGTTGCTGAACCACAGCAACCCTTCCCCGTCCCTTCGTCCTCCCCACCATTCCCCACTCCCGTCCTCCCCACTATTCCCTCATGAAAAATGCAGCTAAAAAAACAATGTTTTACCTGTCACAGGTGCGGCATCTATATAGTGGATGTATAAAAACACGAACGAATTCCAGTGCAACATTATGTCAAAATTTCAAAGCAATCGGTGAAGAACTTTTGGTGATTACAGTGTGTGTTGCTTTTACGACCAAGAGATGGCGCTGTTTAAACCAAAAAAAAACATGTTTTTTACCTGTCACGGGTGAGGCATTTATATAGTATGTATATAAAAACACGCTCGTATGCGAATAGAACGTTGTGTCAAAATTTCAAAACAAAGGGTGACGAATATTCAAAGATTAGCGATTTAGAACAAAACGAACATTTTCATTTGTGTATATATGTAGTAGTTTCATTCACCTAGACACTACGAGCGTTGAACCACTGACCCGAAGCACGGGAGACGGTCGCTCTATCAGCCAAGCTACAAGCGCTATCCACAATAAGGAAAGATTCCAGAAGTAACTAACTGCTGCCCAATTGTAACTTTGAGCCTCCCCCGGGCTGTCACTGGAGCACGGAGGAACTAGGTGATCCACGCCACAGTCACATCAATTATCAACCACAATAAACCTGAATTATAACATTTAATTCACTCAACGTGTTTTCAAAATGGGGAATCCTTCTAGAAAATTCTAGAAGGATTGACTATCTATCAAAAAGATAGATAGGTCTCAATCTGTCACGTGACAGATTGAATAGTCAACTTTCACGTGGCAATACGATCAGTAATCTTTTTTTAAATGAATATTCGGGTTAAGGAGTCATAACCGAAGACCTGGCAAGACCAGACTCAGTCTTACTCCAGGAGTCAAAGAGGAAGGTTAGCGCTGATAGAAGTTGTGTTGATTGTCGCCGTGGGGTCCAGCCTTTCCTGTGTGTGAAGCTGGAGCATAGTGTGTGAAGCTGGAGTATAGTATGTGAAGCTGGAGTATAGTGTGTGAAGCTGGAGTATAGTATGTGAAGCTGGAGTATAGTGTGTGAAGCTGGAGAATAGTGCGTGAAGCTGGAGTATAGTGTGTGAAGCTGGAGTATAGTGTGTGAAGCTGGATTATAGTATGTGAAGCTGGAGTATAGTGTGTGAAGCTGGAGTATAGTGTGTGAAGCTGGAGTATAGTGTGTGAAGCTGGAGTATAGTGTGTGAAGCTGGAGTATAGTGTGTGAAGCTGGAGTATAGTGTGTGAAGCTGGAGTATAGTGTGTGAAGCTGGAGTATAGTGTGTGAGGCAGGAGTATAGTGTGTGAAGCTGGAGTATAGTGTGTGAAGCTGGAGTATAGTGTGTGAAGCTGGAGTATAGTGTGTGAAGCTGGAGTATAGTGTGTGTGAAGCTGGAGTATAATGTGTGAGGCTGGAGTATAGTGAGTGTGAAGCTGGAGTATAATGTATGAAGCTGGAGTATAGTGAGTGTGAAGCTGGAGTATAAAGTATGAAGCTGGAGTATAGTGAGTGTGAAGCTGGAGTATACTGTGTGTGAAGCTGGAGTATAGTGAGTGTGAAGCTGGAGTATAGAGTGTGTGAAGCTGGAGTATAGTGTGTGTGAAGCTGGAGTATAGTGTCTGTGAAACTGGAGTATAGTGAGTGTGAAGCTGGAGTATAGTGAGTGTGAAGCTGGAGTATAGTGTGTGTGAAGCTGGAGTATAGTGTGTGTGAAGCTGGAGTATAGTGTTTGTGAAGCTGGAGTATACTGTGTGTGAAGCTGGAGTAAAGTGAGTGTGAAGCTGGAGTATAGTGTGGGTGAAGCTGGAGTATAATGAGTGTGAAGCTGGAGTATAGTGAGTGTGTGAAGCTGGTGTATAGTGAGTGTGAAGCTGGAGTATAGTGAGTGTGCGAAGCTGGAGTATAGTGAGTGTGTGAAGCTGGAGTATAGTGAGTGTGTGAAGCTGGAGTATAGTGTGTGTGAAGCTGGAGTATAGTGAGTGTGAGGCTGGAGTATAGTGAGTGTGTGAAGCTGGAGTATAGTGAGTGTGAAGCTGGAGTATAGTGAGTGTGTGAAGCTGGAGTATAGTGAGTGTGAAGCTGGAGTATAGTGAGTGTGAAGCTGGAGTATAGTGAGTGTGTGAAGCTGGAGTATACTGTGTGTGAAGCTGGAGTATACTGAGTGTGAAGGTGGAGTATAGTGTGTGTGAAGCTGGAGTATACTGAGTGTGAAGGTGGAGTATAGTGTGTGTGAAGCTGGAGTATACTGAGTGTGAAGCTGGAGTATACTGAGTGTGAAGGTGGAGTATAGTGTGTGTGAAGCTGGAGTATACTGAGTGTGAAGGTGGAGTATAGTGTGTGTGAAGCTGGAGTATACTGAGTGTGAAGGTGGAGTATAGTGTGTGTGAAGCTGGAGTATACTGAGTGTGAAGCTGGAGTATATTGAGTGTGAAGCTGGAGTATAGTGTGTGTGAAGCTGGAGTATAGTGAGTGTGAGTGAGCTAGGATGAGATGAGTGTGCTTGAATAAGGATTCAACAAATCCTGTAGTAAGCTTCGAGCAATAGGCTAGAGATGAGTTGTTCAGAGTCGTGGCCTAACCACTTTGCACATGTTGGTTACTTTTGTTACTGAGACACAGGTGTTGAAGGTGTCACCGCTGTAGTTGTTGTTGCTGGTTAATGGGTAGACATTGATGGTCCAGGATGGGAGCCCCTGGAGATGTGGTGGGTGGAACTACTAGCTCTTGTAGTTCTGATAACGTGTTTAGGTTCGGGAATATTTATCCTAGCGCCTCTGTTGTAGTTTCTGTTGTCATAACAGCCTCTAGGACGACAACTGGAGACTGTTTGCCTGTAACATCACCCAGGAAGATTATCCAGCGTATCCTTGCTGGGTGAGGTGGATGGCTAGGTAGCGTTATCCACAGGTAGAGTGGGACTCTACACACTTACCACGTTAGAGAGCTGAGACATTCTCTAATTAAGTTGCAACTTGGTACACTTTGTGGTCGATGGTTCGAGAGAATCTAGACATCTTGTTGCAGTGGCTGGATATGGGCACCGGGGCTGAAGTGGCTGGATATGGGCACCGAGGCTGAAGGGGCTGGATATGGGCACCGAGGCTGAAGGGGCTGGATATGGGCACCGAGGCTGAAGGAGCTGGATATGGGCACCGAGGCTGAAGGGGCTGGATATGGGCACCGAGGCTGAAGGAGCTGGATATGGGCACCGAGGCTGAAGGGGCTGGATATGGGCACCGGGGCTGAAGGGGCTGGATATGGGCACCGAGGCTGAAGGGGCTGGATATGGGCACCGGGGCTGAAGGGGCTGGATATGGGCACCGAGGCTGAAGGGGCTGGATATGGGCACCGGGGCTGAAGGGGCTGGATATGGGCACCGGGGCTGAAGGGGTTGGATATGGGCACCCGGGCTTAAGGGGCTGGATATGGGCACCGGGACTGAAGGGGTTGGATATGGGCACCGGGGCTGAAGGGGCTGGATATGGGCACCGGGGCTGAAGGGGCTAGATATGGGCACCGAGGCTGAAGGGGCTGGATATGGGCACCGGGGCTGAAGTGGCTGGATATGGGCACCGGGGCTGAAGGGGTTGGATATGGGCACCTGGGCTGAAGGGGCTGGATATGGGCACCGGGGCTGAAGGGGCTGGATATGGGCACCGGGGCTGAAGGGGCTGGATATGGGCACCGGGGCTGAAGGGGCTGGGTATGGGCACCGGGGCTGAAGGGGCTGGATATGGGCACCGGGGCTGAAGGGGCTGGATATGGGCACCGGGGCTGAAGGGGCTGGCTATGGCTCAAAATAATTGAATTAATAAGAGAAGTGAGGTAACTTTCCTTCAGTATATGCATTAGTTATTAATTAAATATGATGATTATATTAAATAAAAACATTAGAAGGAAAAACTTAAATGTCGAACTGGTTGATCTCCGCCTGGGAGGACGCTGTGACAGGATATCCGTATCCTGTTGTCAACTCGTTATCATAGTTAGCAAGAAACATGATATATCTGTAAGCGTCTAGTAAACAATGATGACGTTTTTCATACTAACCCTTTGATATTTACAGCTCTCCTAACATATTGAATTATAGCATAAAAAACAAACCACTTGAGTCTTACTTTAATTTACAGTCAATTTTGTTTAAGTGTGAATTTAAGGATTCCATCATGTCTCAGGCACTCCTCTGGCTCTAAGATTTACAGCTATTAACAAAATAAATTCGTTTAATCTTGCTTCATTAGAAGTTTCTAATTCCCAGAATTAAATTTGTTATCGATCCTTATGCATTTCCTAAAGAATTTATGACTATTGAATTGTGCTCAAAACTAAATTGTATTAGCACAGTTTAGAGCTATATTGTGGCCTTAATTTATAACATCCTGTATATAAATTGTAATGAAAGAAAATATATGTCAAGCATACACATTGCTTCAGATAACTGCGCTGGAAAAGTATATTTTTGATTTTATGTATCCTAGTAATGTGATGGTGTTGGGGTCCCAGCTCTGTAATGGTGTTGAAGTACCTGGGAGTTAGACAGCTGCCACGGGCTGCTTCCTGGGAGTGTGTGTGTGTGTGTGTGTGTGTGTGTGTGTGTGTGTGTGTGTGTGTGTGTGTGTGTGTGTGTGTGTGTGTGTGTGTGTGCGTGGAAAAAATAATAATAAATCAGTTGATTGATTGACTGTTGATAGACGGACCCAAAGAGCCAGAGCTCAACCCCCGCAAGCACAACTAGATGAGTACACACATACTAAAGAATTATTTCCAACGCTAAACACTAACTTTCTAAACCCCCCACAGGAGGAAGACCCAAAGTCAAAGGAAGGTAAAGTCAAGACTTAAGATACAAGCAGTGAAGGATGGCGGTGTCAGAGATCTTAGCAATGATCCCAGCTATCACATCTTCAGATGCCACCAGCCTCTTTATCTCCACATCTTCTCAAGCCACCAGCCTCAACACCTCCACATCTTCAGAAGTAAACAGCCGTTACACTCCCGGGGTCCTGTTATTTACAGCTATCTGCAACATTCTGACTTGTGTTGTGGGAACTGTGGGTGAGTAAATTGAAAGAAAATTTGCATTTGTTTCTCATTATGATAGAACTTTAAGTTTTTTTACTAAAGGAACACAAATATGACACAATGGACAGTGACTAGTAATGGGATGTAATGCTCAATGTTCACAGTATGACATAAATATGATGTAGCAGTGTATGGGTACTATGTCTGGTAAATTATTGACGAGCTATAAGCATGAAGAAAATAAGAATAAAGAAAATGTTATTGTTTGTCTATATGAGAAATTTCTTCTGCCACCACATTATTTTTTTAATTAATTTAAATAGTAGATTTGAATTACAAATTACAGTACATGATACAGTACAGAGACCGGGCCGTGGGGACGTTTATCCTCGGAATCACCTCATGGTAACCGCTAGACCTTCAACTTTGAACAGACAGACAGAGAGAAAAAGAGAGAGAGAGATTGATTGGTAAAGATTAAGCCATCCAAGCGTTCGATTGATTGATTGATGAGGATTGAGCCACCCAAAAGGTGGCACGGGCATGAATAACCCGTAAGTGGAGGCCCTTTTGAGCCATTACCAGTATCAATAGATGATACTGGAGATCTGTGGAGGTGCAACTGCACCCTGCGTGACGGGAGATGTCTCCCGTGAAGCATTAGGGACAGACACTCAAATAGTAAAGATATATAATATTTAATTACTGTGAAGAGTATTTATATATGGTATTTGCTGCCATTAGTGATATATTACACAGTACGCTGCATCTTAAATTTTAAATAATTACTAAAATGCCAATAAAATTCCTCAGTTTGACTGGTACGACGTTTTGCTTATCAAAACAGGTTTTTATTGTCAGAATTTACCGACTTTGCAATAGAGAAAAATTGGAGCCATCAACTTGTTGAGTTAAATATTAGGAGGAACGGGGTGATGTTATCCCTTCTAGGATTAAATATTTTAGTGTGTAAAAGATAACATTTCTGCACTGCTTACTAGTAGTAATCGCAAATATCGTTAAGATAGGGGAAGAACCCCCAAGATTGCTATTCCGAATAGCAAAAACATGTTTCAATAGCTGAGGTAGAGTTGAACACGCCGAGAGAAACTTGACTAACAGACAGTTCACACCTCAGCGAATGTGATGGTGGTGGTGGTGACCCTGAGCTGCAAGAAGCTACGCAGCAACCACCAGACGGCCTTCGTCGTCAACCTGACCATCTGCCTCATCCCAATGTGTTCCTTCACCTTGCCCCTGATGGTCGCTAGGGTCATCGAAATCTACATGCGCAGTAAAAACATCCCAGAAATGCTCCTTTGGGTAGCCTTCACGAGTCACGTGCTTCTCCATCAAGTCCACATGCACACCATCTGCGCCATGGCTGTCAATAGGTATTGTAATGAGTTATTCAATTTGGTCAGTGGTTTACTATCTTGTGGATATATATATAAACATGTAGGGATATAGTGCAATCACCCTCACTGCCCGTGTTTAACAAAAGTTTGGGGGATTAACTTCTGGGAGCTATCTTCCCCAAATTTGTACCCATATTAGGTCAAAATAGTATATGGGGCCCGCAGCTGCCTAGGCCCCAGGAAATAAGAGTAGGTCGGTATTGCTGTTGGTAATGTGAGGAATAATTCAGGAATAGAAAAAGTTGGAAGTGGCAAAAAGTTTTTGTTAAAATGAAGATCAATGGCGTAGGGTTATAAGAAACAATAAAATGATAACTAAAAATAAAATAAAATAAAAGATCTAAGTACAGGAAGAAATTAAAATGACAGAAAGAAGGTGTAAGCTTAACTAATTACGAAGAGTCATGGGGCAATGAATAACTTATTACAGTTCATGTTTGAAATTCTCTTTTAGTTTTCAAGCGGTGCCTCCTTCCCTTCAAGCCCGTTGTCGTGGTGAGGGAGCTTGGTGGGCGGCTGCCGGAGTGTGATGCTCCATGGGTCAGTCCTCTGTCCTTTTGAGGCCTTATGCTCCTGCTGCTGTTTACACAAATTGTGCTGGAAGTCTTTTTCTTTTCCTTATGTTTCATCTTTCTCCCCCTCTTCTTCTTGCTAATTGTCATTTCCCGCCGACCTTTTGCCAGTCGATTATTCTTTCGGGCATCTTCTGTTGTGATGCCCGGGTGTTTTGGGAGGCATGCTCTCTCACCCGTAGAACTGTGGTACCCAACGTCGCGAGCGAGGGGACGCTTTAAGGTGGCGATTTTGGGGCATATACTCATAACGCACCCCTGCGGGGGGCCCTAGCCTGTCTCCTGTTGGGTGTCCTATTCTCTAATTGTGGCTCCATGGTGGGTACGGGGGCTTATTCGTGAATGAAACATTACCTCCTCGTTTCCATGCCGCTGAATAAAGATCCTTTTATAACTCCTCAGACTCGTGGGGTGGGCGACCAAGCCGTCAAGCCAGACTGTGTTGGAAGACCGGGCTCTGTAGCCCCCACTACATTGGGCTCAAACCTAGCTCTTCCTTTGACCCTCCTGACTACTCCCCTCGGCTCCCCTCCCTCCTCTGTGGTAGGGTCGACCCCCAATCCCCCAGTTGTGACCACCTCGTCCCCTGGCACTGCTCAGTCTCTCATTGTGACTACTGCACCTTTTAACCCCTCCCTATCTGGGGGTTCTCAACGCCGTCCCTGCCACGGCCGCATTCGCACGGTCCCTTCCCATACTAATACAAACAACGCCTTGTCCTTACAACACCATCGCTCTCACCTGTGTCGTGATTTGACTTTCCCCCTCCTATAGTTCCTGTTCCCCTTCATCACCTCCCTCTTTCTGTCCAGTTGTCTCGGCTGCAACATTCTCTTTCGGTTAGTATTACTAATATTTTTCCACGTGTTGTTCCATCCTTGCCCCCCGTGGAGGGTCCCCCTTCCCAAATATTGTAAATCCTTGATCCACAGTATAAAGCTTTTACCCCTCCTACAGTTCTGAAACGCCTTTTCCCTTGAACATTATTCTTCACACTCCCGCTCCATTTCTATCTTCACGCTTAGGCCTAAGTCTGCAGACGGTGTAGGCTACTCTGTTGTTTGTCCTGACTTCACCTATATGTGTTGCCTGCCTCCGGAGACTAGCATCTTCACGGCAGAACTTTATGTTATTCTCTATGCTCTTCGGCTTTTGCTTTCCCGCTGTCAATCCTCCTTTGTTGTTGTAGTTGACTCTCGCAGTGCCCTCATGACTCTGGAGTCCTTAAATCCAGTTCATCCGGTGGTAGTCGAGATTCAACATTGGTTGTTTCTTATCTCCAGTAGATTTAAGTTGCATTTTGCTGGGTTCCCAGCCATATTGGTGTGTCTTTAAATGAGCGTGCGGACGGTGCCGCTAAGGAAGCTATCCGCACTTGTCCCATCTCCCTTACCTTGAGGTTACCTTGAGGTGCTTCCGGGGCTTAGCGTCCCCGCGGCCCGGTCGTCGACCAGGCCTCCTGGTTGCCGGACTGATCAACCAGGCTGTTGGACGCGGCTGCTCTGACGTATGAGTCACAGCCTGGTTGATCAGGTATCCTTTGGAGGTGCTTATCCAGTTCTCTCTTGAACACTGTGAGGGGTCGGCCAGTTATGCCTTAATTAAATGCCTTAATTAAAGGCATTCCTTATTCCGACTTTTACCCAGTTATTCATTCCTCCATCCTTGCCCGTTGGCAGGGTTGTTGGTCTTCTGTTACTGCTAACAAATTCCGTACTCTTAAGAGCAGTGTGTCCCTGTGGCCTTCCTCCTACCACCATAACCGGCAGTGAGAAACGGCTCTGGCAAGGTTGCATATTAACCATTTGCGCTTAACTCACGGACATTTGATGGAGCGCCGCCCTGCTCCTAATTGTCCTAACTGCATTGTCCCTCTTACAGTTGTGCATATCCTTGTTGAATGTCCTGACTTCCAGGACGAGCGTGTATCTTGCTTTCCGACCGTCCCCCACGGTCAATTGTCCCTCGATAGAATTCTTAGTGAATCGGATACTTTTGATATCGTTCACCTTATGCGTTTCTGTTCTCATATTGGCATCCTTGGTGATATTTAGCGCCCTCTGATTATCCCGCACATCTGATGGTGCTACATAGCCTTCCCGGCTTGGTGCCTTCTTTTGATAATTACTTAGAGAATAAGATTCTGACTATCCATCAGATACAGAATAGATGTAGTGTGTAATTTGAATAATAAATTGTGAATAGACCCTGAAAACGACATACTTAGTGGCAATAAATAAAGATGGTATGGTCCGTCAATAAATGAAAACAGCTGGAGTGTAAAGTACGCAAGGATCTACATTGCTAACCTATTTCTTCCCTCTCTGATGTCTTTATGCGTGAAAGTATATATGAATTCATGTATTTATGCATGTATGAATGTATATCTTTATACATATACTCTCATCTAGGATCTTGGACAGAAATGGTTCTATGACTATGTAATAAAGACAGTGTTGGTTGTGCAGGGTGGTGGCGCTGAGGTCCCCAGTGGTCTTCAGGAGGATGCTGAGGTCATCTGTAGTGGCTCTGCAGCTGGTGCTGATCTGGGTCCTCTCCGTCATCCTCTGGCTCCCTCTGGTATGCTTGCTTGGCACAACCAAAACACACCCACTTTTACGCACACATTCCCTTGTAATTCATAGACGAAGTGGAAGATCTAAGCGTTTCCTAGGTAGGGAAGTTAGGTAAGCCTAAGGCAAACGTGGGACGCATTACCATTGTAACTCTCGAGCACAGAAGAAACTCGACATGCAGCAAAGCTAAGAAATCTTGATGACTATACCATTGTTTACATATTCCCTGACCTGAGAGTAAAACAGCCAAGAACGACGAGAAACGACAAAGACCCGAGCAACACACTAAATGGGTTGAAAAACATAAATCAAAACTAGACTAACGGGAGTCCCGACAGATACATTATTCTCTTAGAAGTATCATGCGGAACGAGGGGAGAGAGAAAGGAAAGGCAGGAAGAGGATGGGGGGGAAGGAAGGGCAGGATACCTGGTTGATACCTGGTTATCTGGTTGATGGGGTTCTGGGAGTTCTTCTACTCCCCAAGCCCGGCCCGAGGCCAGACTTGACTTGTGAAAGTTTGGTCCACCAGGCGAGTGGCTCTGGACCATTCCTTTCCCCCATCCTATCCCAAATCCTTATCCTGACCCCTTCCAAGTGCTGTATAGTCGTAATGTCTTGGCACTTTCCCTGATAGATATCTTACCTCTGGTGATCAGAAAGAACTGGTGATTAAAGATCATGTAATTATCGGAGGAAAGCATTAAGCCATTACGACTAAGTAGCACGTGGAAGAGATATGAGGATTAGATAACTTTAGACTGTTAAGGATTCAGTCATTACGCAATGGGCCCCACAACAACTGGAGGACCCAAGAAAATATACTAGCAATGATATATAACCTTGTAGTAAATGGCAGAAGACCCAGACAGGAGTACAACCACATTAAATAAACGCTGGAAACTATCTGAAGAAATGAACATATGATTCGACGGATTTTCTCATTGATGCAGTCACGGATTTTCTCATTGATGCAGTCACGTTAGTGTGATTACTCTCTGTGTATTCCAAGAGGTCTTGATAGCAGAACAAGGTAAGTGCCAGAAATGATATAGTGTCAAAGCAAGCAGAATTAGAGGACTTGGGAGTTGCCATGGATGAATAGCGTCAAAGCAAGTCTGAAGTAGAGGACTTGGACGTTGCCATGGATGAATAGCGTCAAAGCAAGCAGAAATAGAGGACTTGGACGTTGTCATGGATGAATAGCGTCAAAGCAAGCAGAAATAGAGGACTTGGACGTTGCCATGGATGAATAGCGTCAAAGCAAGTCTGAAGTAGAGGACTTGGACGTTGCCATGGATGAATAGCGTCAAAGCAAGCAGAAATAGAGGACTTGGGAGTTGCCATGAATGAATAGCGTCAAAGCAAGCAGAAATAGAGGACTTGGACGTTGCCATGGATGAAGGCAGCTGCTGGAGCTGGACACATCCAATACCACAATACCAATACCGTGGCGGCGTAACTCGTTCTCGTCGGGAATGCTAAATCCTCGTGGTGATACCCTCTACGTGACCCTTTAGTCGTGCCTGGGTATCGGGAGTGAATGCATCTTAACACCATGATTATTACGGTCACACAAAGGATCTCTAAAGTTACACGAAGGGTTCCCCTAGGTCACACAAAGGGTTCCCCTAGGTCACACGAAGAGTTCCCCTAGGTCACACAAAGGGTTCCCCTAGGTCACACGAAGAGTTCCTTAGGTAACACGAAGGGTTCCTTAGGTAACACGAAGGGTTCCCCTAGGTCACACGAAGAGTTCCCCTAGGTCACACGAAGGGTTCCTTAGGTAACACGAAGGATTTCCTTATGTAACACGAAGGGTTCCCTTAGGCCACACGAAAGGTTTCCTTAGGTCATACGAATGGTTTCCCTTATATCACACGAAGGGTTCCCCCTAGGTCACACGAAGGGTTCCCTTAGGTCACACGAAGGGTTTCCTTAGGTCACACGAAGGGTTTCCTTAGGTCACACGAAGGGTTTCCTTAGGTCACACGAAGGGTTCCCCTAGGTCACACGAAGGGTTTCCTTAGATCACACGAAGGTTTCCCTTAGATCACACGAAGGGTTCTCTTAGGTCACACGAAGGGTTCCCTTAGGTCACACGAAGGGTTTCCTTAGATCACACGAAGGGTTCCCCTAGGTCACACAAAGGGTTTCCTTAGATCACACGAAGGGTTCCCCTAGGTCACACGAAGGGTGCCTTAGATCACACGAAGGGTTCCCTTAGGTCACACGAAGGATTCCCTTAGATCACACGAAGGTTTCCCTTAGATCACACGAAGGGTTTCCTTAGATCACACGAAGGGTTCCCTTAGATCACACGAAGGGTTCCCTTAGATCACACGAAGGGTTTCCTTAGATCACACGAAGGGTTCCCTTAGATCACACGAAGGGTTCCCTTAGGTCACACGAAGGATTCCCTTAGGTCACACGAAGGGTTCCCTTAGATCACACGAAGGATTCCCTTAGATCACACGAAGGATTCCCTTAGATCACACGAAGGGTTTCCTTAGATCACACGAAGGGTTCCCTTAGATCACACGAAGGGTTCCCTTAGATCACACGAAGGGTTCCCTTAGATCACACGAAGGATTCCCTTAGATCACACGAAGGTTTCCCTTAGATCACACGAAGGGTTTCCTTAGATCACACGAAGGGTTCCCTTAGATCACACGAAGGATTCCCTTAGATCACACGAAGGTTTCCCTTAGATCACACGAAGGGTTTCCTTAGATCACACGAAGGTTTCCCTTAGATCACACGAAGGGTTCTCTTAGGTCACACGAAGGGTTCCCTTAGGTCACACGAAGGGTTTCCTTAGATCACACGAAGGGTTCCCCTAGGTCACACAAAGGGTTTCCTTAGATCACACGAAGGGTTCCCCTAGGTCACACGAAGGGTGCCTTAGATCACACGAAGGGTTCCCTTAGGTCACACGAAGGATTCCCTTAGATCACACGAAGGGTTTCCTTAGATCACACGAAGGGTTCCCTTAGATCACACGAAGGGTTCCCTTAGATCACACGAAGGGTTCCCTTAGGTCACACGAAGGATTCCCTTAGATCACACGAAGGGTTTCCTTAGATCACACGAAGGGTTCCCTTAGATCACACGAAGGGTTCCCTTAGATCACACGAAGGGTTCCCTTAGGTCACACGAAGGGTTCCCTTAGATCACACGAAGGATTCCCTTAGATCACACGAAGGGTTCCCTTAGATCACACGAAGGGTTCCCTTAGATCACACGAAGGGTTCCCTTAGGTCACACGAAGGATTCCCTTAGATCACACGAAGGTTTCCCTTAGATCACACGAAGGGTTTCCTTAGATCACACGAAGGGTTCCCTTAGATCACACGAAGGATTCCCTTAGATCACACGAAGGGTTCCCTTAGGTCACACGAAGGATTCCCTTAGATCACACGAAGGATTCCCTTAGATCACACGAAGGGTTCCCTTAGGTCACACGAAGGGTTTCCTTAGATCACACGAAGGGTTCCCTTAGATCACACGAAGGGTTCCCTTAGGTCACACGAAGGTTTCCCTTAGATCACACGAAGGTTTCCCTTAGATCACACGAAGGGTTCTCTTAGGTCACACGAAGGGTTCCCCTAGGTCACACGAAGGTTTCCCTTAGATCACACGAAGGGTTCCCTTAGATCACACGAAGGGTTTCCTTAGATCACACGAAGGGTTCCCTTAGATCACACGAAGGCCTACCCTGCTGGTTGGTGACCTTAATGCCAGACACCCACACTTTGGTGCCAACTGTCATCAGCCCAATGTCAATGGACGGAAACTGTCACTCTTTGTCAGGGGAAGTGAAAACCTTAGGGTCCTGGGTGATGAACAGCCAACTCACCTCAGAGGAGGAAGATTAGATTATGCTCTCCTGCTGAATGCACAGGACACGGATGCCAGTACACACATTGTGCACAGTTTATGTAGTGACCATTGGGCACTGATTACCACCGTCGACATGAGCAAGAGAAGGAAAGAGACAAATAAAAGAAAAAGGTTATCACTCGGACCAGATATGAGGCCGCATTTCATAAACAGGATGAGTGACTGGTTCACGGAATACCAAATCCCAGAAGACATTGACACATTTGTTGATGACCTTAACCACCAAATTGAGAGCTGTCTAAGAGTTCCGCGCCGTACGCCTGGGCGAAGTAACCCTCAGAGGAAGAAAATAAAATGGTATGAGAATGATTACATAAAGATGCTTAACGCAAATGTGCGAGACATGAGTAGAGAGTACCGGAGACATCCCACTGAAAGTAACCAAGAGTTGTTTAAAACAGTGTGTCAAGTAGCCAGGGAAGAGAAGATTAAAGAGCGGGAAAGACAATGGCTTGAGTTCACTAGCTCTATTGGACGGGAAACATCTGCAAGACAAGTGTGGGCAAAAATTCAGATAGCTAAGGGGGGCAGAGCCCGGCCTGCGGCTCACAAAGACCCCCAGGGTAAGGCTGAGGAACTAATTCACAAGTGGAGTGATGCAGCATCCTCCTCCTCCCTCCCTGCAGAAATCAGCAGGGAACAGCTCCTGCGACATGATGACAGACGAATTAGGATAACAAGAGCACTGTCTAGTGATGACGAGTATGGGGAACCAATCACAGCCCAAGAAGTAAGGGGCGCTATGAAAAAGGGTAAAAGTACAGCACCTGGTGAAGATGGCGTCACCTACGACATACTCAATGCACTGTGTGAAGTGTCTGGGAATCCACTACTCCACCTGTTTAACAAGTCATTCCTAAGTGGAGTGTTGCCCACACAATGGAAACACGCAATAATTATTCCCATACCGAAGCCTAATGACCCTGGTAATTACAGACCTATCAGCCTCGTGTCATGCACTTGCAAGATGCTTGAAAGGATCATCCTAAACCGACTGTTGCACAAAATAGGCAGGTTAGGGGAGGGGGTCAATGGATTTGTTAAAGGACGGAGCACAGCAAATTGTATAGTTAATTACTTGGTTAATGACACGGCTAGGTACTCTGTATTTGTTGACATCAAAGGAGCCTTCGACAAAGCACAGGGGATTGCGATCCTGGACGAGCTTGCATGCATGGGTGTCAAGGGGAGACTCATGAAATGGGTTGAAGACTACCTCACAGGAAGGAAAGCCAAGGTTTGCTTCAATGGAGCAGTCTCCAGAACACTGAGTATGGAACTCGGGACCCCCCAAGGCGGAGTCTTAAGCCCTACACTATTCAATGTACTTATGAACGCCATTGCAAATATTGATTTTCCGGAAGGAACACAACAAGTGGGATATGCAGATGATGTCCTAATACAAGCTCCCACCTTGGGAAAAATTGAACAGTCCATTGAACTCCTCGGAAGGAAATGTATTGAGCTCGGTTTCACTCTCTCCACAAACAAGACGAAGGCATACTCCCATCACAAGCGGAGAGCAAATGAAGAACTGCAAATTAATGGTGTAACACTTGAATGGGTTGACCACTATCGGTACCTTGGCGTCACTGTCGGCTCTAACAAGGGAAAGAAAGAGGAGCTCAATCAACTCATAGGAACATGCAAAAGTCGACTCAGGGCACTGAAAGCTATGACCTGGAATGGACATGGAGCCTCTATTGCCGTGCTCAAAATGATGTACACAGCCTATGTGCGCTCCGTCATAGACTATGCCGCACCAGTACTGTGCACCTACTCCCAAAGCGATATGAAAAGGCTTGAAAGCATTCAAAATGAAGCCATGACAATCATTCTTGGAGTCCCAAGAACTGCCAAAACGTCTAATCTACGAGAGGAGTTGTCCCTTCCCAGTATTAAAAGCAGAATTCAGGAGCTGAATGCTAAGCTTGCAATTAGGATAGCCAGAGATCCCCATTACAATGATATTGCCAAGAAAAAACTGAGCTCTGTGCTAATTTCAGGGGGAAACAGGAGAAGCAAAAAATGGCATCACAGAACAGTCTGCTACCTTGAAGAGCTTCACCTGCTTGAGCAAGCCCGTGAGCTCCTGCCTGTAGAGAGGTTACCTCCCTGGGAGGATGACTCATGTAAGATCATCATCAATGAAATGGCAATGAAAAAATCCAACATGATACCACAAGAAATGAGGCACAAGTATCTCGAGGACATTTATAAAGAAGCCGGAGATGAACTAGATCAAATCTACACTGACGGGTCATCTAATCCTATCAATGGCAGGGCTGGTGCAGCATACACGGTAATCAAGGATAATACCTTCCAACGCAGAAATGAAGAAAAAGCACGTATTGAGAACTATGCCTCTTCAACGCAAGCAGAGCTAACTGCCATTGTTATGGCGTTAAGGTTTCTTGAACGGAACACTAATGGTGCAGTGATTTGCACCGATTCAAAAGCAGCACTGCAAAGCCTAAGTAAAAATCAGGCAGAAAATCTTGCAATAGTCGCTGAAATCAAGAGAGCTGTGAGAGTACTTACCAATCAGGGAAGAGTCATCAAGTTTCTGTGGATCCCCTCCCATGTTGGAATATGTGGGAATGAACGAGCAGATGTGCTGGCTGCTGAAGGCGCTGAAGGAGACCATATTGAATACTTCATACCCAAGACTCAACTACAAATTAGAGGTATTATCAGGCAACATCACCGTGACAAGGTAACTGAGGAAAGGAGGATAGAAGCACAAACCAGTGAATCTGTACGATGGTACAACATGGTTGCAGCTGGCAATCCCAATCAGTATGGCCGAAGAGGAGGACGACGAGTGAGAGAATCTGTAATAGCGAGAATCCGTCTTGGATACAAATATCCATGGAGATTTGGAATGGAAACAACAGTTGATCAGCGAAGTTGCAGAATCTGTGGTGAGAGTGATGGACACCGCCTTGACCACTATCTAAGTGAATGTGAACACCTGAGAGACATTAGGAATAACTGTAGAATAATAAACCCCACATTGTTTGAGTTAGGAAAACACTATTTGTCAAATATTGATACTGTTCTTAAAAGATTTCCCCATTTTGCACCCGCAAGATAACGTAAGCTTTTAAGGGTTGATAAATGTTAATCTTCTTGTTTGAGGAGCTGTTCACTTGAGACAGTTAAGCAAGTCCCAGCTGTGTCTGGGTACAAGTGACAGGATGAACAACCCAGCGGGTTTTCTTCCTATTGGGGAGTGTTGTACATTCTGCTATGGCGGTGTGTCCACTCACAAGATGAGTGGCGCTGCCCAATAAACTCGCCCCTCGGGGCAAAATTTAAAATAAATCACACGAAGGGTTCCCTTAGGTCACACGAAGGGTTCCCTTAGGTCACACGAAGGGTTCCCTGAGGTCACACGAAGGGTTCCCCTAGGTCACACGAAGGGTTCCCCTAGGTCACACGAAGGTTTCCCTTAGATCACACGAAGGGTTCCCTTAGATCACACGAAGGATTCCCTTAGATCACACGAAGGGTTCCCTTAGGTCACACGAAGGGTTTCCTTAGATCACACGAAGGGTTTCCTTAGATCACACGAAGGGTTCCCTTAGATCACACGAAGGGTTTCCTTAGGTCACACGAAGGGTTCCCTTAGATCACACGAAGGGTTCCCTTAGATCACACGAAGGGTTCCCTTAGATCACACGAAGGGTTTCCTTAGATCACACGAAGGGTTCCCTTAGATCACACGAAGGGTTCCCTTAGATCACACGAAGGGTTCCCTTAGATCACACGAAGGGTTTCCTTAGATCACACGAAGGGTTCCCTTAGATCACACGAAGGGTTCCCTTAGATCACACGAAGGGTTCCCTTAGATCACACGAAGGGTTCCCTTAGATCACACGAAGGGTTCCCTTAGATCACACGAAGGGTTTCCTTAGATCACACGAAGGGTTCCCTTAGATCACACGAAGGGTTCCCTTAGATCACACGAAGGATTCCCTTAGATCACACGAAGGGTTCCCTTAGATCACACGAAGGGTTCCCTTAGATCACACGAAGGGTTCCCTTAGGTCACACGAAGGGTTCCCTTAGATCACACGAAGGGTTCCCTTAGGTCACACGAAGGGTCCCAAGATTTTGTTCCCACTTGCCTAGTTTCGCTTCAACATCATCAGTAGTGAATCCCACTGTTATTTTCCAATAAGATAACATATGTTATCATCAGTGTAACAATGTCAAGAATGTATAGGATTTTCTTAGAGGAGGATTTGATCATTATAATATGACTAACCTCTCATTTCATCCATCTAAGCAATTAGGAGGGAAATAGTGCATGAAATAGTCTCATATTTTTCTATATCGAGTTCATTTTTTCGCAATAATGCAAAACAAATTTGCAGACTTTGATCCGAGATAAATTCGATCTTGATCGGCTGAGAATTGCTATGGACAGCCTGGGCCTGATGAAGCTCTACATTGCTCTCAACTACTTCCTGCCCTTATCTATCACCATCATCTGCTATCTCCTCATTTTCTTCAAGGTCAGAAGTTGAATGATATAATGTCACTTCAATTGAATACGAATGCTATTTTTTAAGTTAATTTTTCATTATATAATATATAGTGAAAACTCCATACCCCCAGAAGTGACTCGAACCCACACAACCAGGAGCACAATGCAACTGATGTACGTGGTACCTTAACCACTCGACCATCCGTGACTGTACTAAATCTGACCGTGACCATAACAGTACGGTCACGGTTGGTCGAGTGGTTAAGGTACCAAGTACACCAGTTGCATTGTGCTCCTGGCTGGCTGGGTTCGAGTCACTTCTGGGGTGTTGAATTTTCAGTCGCATATATGCTTCGAGACCATTCAAGCTTGTTTGCATATGCATATATATGTATATATAGGCTGGAAGAAGGGGGGACTCATAACCTCGGAGGAAACCACACATAACGCATTGGAGGGAATGTAGGTCCCCTCCCCCTCCTCTTCAGTGTGTGTATATATATATATATATATATATATATATATATATATATATATAATTTCTATACACAAATATATACACAAAGCTTTCTAAACATCCTAAACATCTTCAGGTTCGCTATGGAATAGCAGAAAGGGACGGAGGGCGTCCCAAATGGGAGCAAGAAGTCTCCAGGAGCATCTTCATCATCTTTATCATCCTAGTTGTGTGCAGTTTGCCGCACACCATCATCCACTTGGTAGACTGCGAGTGTGCACAGGCCTGGGTCCTCATTCACACACTTCTCTTTGTCCAGTTCTGCCTGGACCCGATAGTGTATGTTGTGGTGAGCTCGGAGTACCGCAAGAGCTTTGTAAGATGCTTAGGGCGATCTCACACCTCCAGAGATGAGCAGATGATGTTTACCAGTAACCCAAGTGTCTCATAGATATTCTGCCCTGTGTGGGAGGTGATGCTGAGAGTTATATATATGTGTATATATATATGTCGTACCTAGTAGCCAGAACGTACTTCTCAGCCTACTATGCAAGGCCCAATTTGCCTAATAAGCCAAATTTTCCTGAATTAATATATTTTCTCTAATTTTTTTCTTATGAAATGATAAAGCTACCCATTTCATTGTGTCTGAGGTTAATTTTTTTTATTGGAGTTAAAATTAACGTAGATATAGGACCGAACCTAACCAACCCTACCTAACCTAACCTAACCTATCTTTATAGGTTAGGTTAGGTTAGGTAGCCGAAAAAGTTAGGTTAGGCTAGGTTAGGTAGGTTAGGTAGTCGAAAAACAATTACTTCTTGAAAACTCGGCTTATTAGGCAAATCGGACCTTGCATAGTAGGCTGAGAAGTGCGTTCTGGCTACTAGGTACGACATATATATATATATATATATATATATATATATATATATATATATATATATATATATATATATATATATATTCATATATATATATTCATATAAGAGTCATCACCAGTGAGGACTCAATTGCCGACAGAGATGCCGCAACAGCTCAAGCCCTAAGGGAGAAACACCCACCCAGGGCTCCGCGTGAGGACGACATTGTACAAGTGGGGGCTACCGGAGCAGAACCTCTCTGGGTGGCTGAATCTGTGGTCCATAAAGCAGCCATGTCCTTCCCTACAGGATCAGCAGGTGGGTTCACATGACTAAAACCCAACCACCTCAAGCAAATGCTCAACCCTGCACTGGGTGACATTGCGAAGAACCTCTTGGTGGAACTAACCAGATTCACCAACACATGTCTAGCTGGCAACATACCATCGTCCATAAGACCTATCTTTTTTGGAGCATCTCTCTGTGCTCTAAAGAAAAAGGATGGAGGGATCAGGCCAATAGCTGTGGGCAATTCTCTCCGGCGTCTCGTCGCAAAGGCAGCTGCAAGAACAGTTAGTGATGCAGCGGCCAACATGCTGAAGCCAAAACAGCTCGGGTTTGGCATTCCACAAGGGTGTGAGGCGGCAGCCCATGCAGCTCGAGCCTTCATCGCCAACATCACAGACGAAAAGGCCCTTATCAAGCTAGATTTCAAAAATGCCTTCAATTTGGTGCGGAGGGATGCTGTACTCCGTGCGGTTCATAGTCATTTCCCGTCCCTCTACCCTTTTGTACATTCATGCTACAGTATGGATCTTAAGCTACTTTTTGGCGAACATGAAATTGACTCGCGAGAAGGCGTCCAACAGGGTGACCCCCTCGCTCCTCTCCTTTTCTGCTTAGTCATCAAACAAGTCACAGAGGTCCTGTCCAGCGAGCTTAACATCTGGTTCTTGGATGATGGTACCCTAGCTGGTTCCCAAGACTCCCTCCTGGAGGACATCAGAAAAATCCAGGAGCAAGGTGCAGTTTTAGGCCTCACCCTGAACCCTTCTAAATGTGAAATAATATGTTCCAACCAGGGCATCGTAGAGAGAATAGAGGGTCTTCTGCCAAATATCCATAAAACTAAACCTGAAGACAGTACACTCCTAGGAGCTCCCCTGGGGTTGAAAGCCATCGATGAGGTCCTTGATAAGAAAATCGCCGACCTTAAGAGGATGGATGGGAGGATTGAGGATATTGATGCTCATGATGCACTCTACCTCATCACCAGATGTCTGTCCCTCCCCAGGTTAACCTACTTTCTGAGGTGTTCACCATCTTACAGTAGCCAAAAACTAAGTGAGTATGACCGGTTACTGAAATCAATGCTAGAAAAAGCCCTTAACCTCTCTCTCGATGACCTACAGTGGAAACAAGCCTCTCTTCCCGTAAGACTTGGGGGCCTCGGAGTTCGAACAGCAACGCAAATCGCTGTTCCAGCCTTCCTGTCCTCCTTATCAGCATCCGACGACCTTGTGAAGGAAATTCTACCTGCCCACTTACATCAGCTGGCAGGTGTACATGATCCCAATTTTACACGCTGTGCCACAGAGTGGGCCTCTCGTGCAGGCCAATCACCTCGACCACCATCCCCAAAATCCCACAAGCAATCCAGCTGGGATGGTCCCATTGTAGACCAAGTTGCTGCAGAGTGCCTGGGTGCTGCAACAACACAACACGACATTGCTCGCCTCACAGCAGTAGCAGCACCACATGCAGGGGATTTCCTGTTAGCAACCCCAATGTCGGCAACTGGCACGCGTCTCACACCACACGCCCTCCGAATTGCTGTGGCCCTCCGCCTTGCTGCCCCAATCCACACCAGATATAGGTGTATTTGCGGCGAGGTGGTGGCTGACAGGTACGGTCACCATGGCCTACTCTGCCAAAGCACAGGGGGATGGCACTCGAGGCACAGTGAAGTTAACGACATCATCAAGAGGAGCCTCACCACAGCTGGATGCCCAGCTGAAAGAGAGCCCCGTTACCTAACGCCCCGTAACTCTGATGCTCTTATTGGTCGCCCGGATGGTATCACAGTGAACCCCTGGAAGAATGGCAAGCAGTTGGTATGGGACTACACGTGCGTATCAACCCTGGCTAACACCTACATTAACCTCAGTGTTGCACAACCAGGTGGCGCTGCCACCCACAGGGAAGCAGCCAAATCCCGTAAGTATAGAGAACTGGATCACCACTACAATTTTGTCCCCATTGCTTCTGAGACGCTCGGCGCCTGGGGTAAAAGTGCTACCAGTTTTTTGAAGGAACTGGGTTCTAGGCTCATCGAAACAACAAGGGACCCGAGAGCTGCAAGCTTTCTTTTCCAGCGCCTCAGTGTGGCGATACAGAGGGGAAATGCGCACTGCAACCAGGGTTCCTGCCCGCCATCTGAGGAGCTGGAGGAACTCGACAACCTATGACAACCATCTTTGTAACCCATATGTAACTCCTTTTTTGTAACAAAGTTCAAATAAAGTAAATATATATGTGTACATACAAAAGAATGGGGGTGGTAGGAGAAGATAATATTAGTGTTCAGTGAGAAACCACAAGGTCTCCTCTGAATACTTTTTATTTTCTTCTCCGAGGCTATGGGTCCCCACATTGGCACCAGAGGTGGTACCCTCACAAAATTTTATTATATATATATATAATATATATATATATATATATATATATATATATATATATATATATATATATATATATATATATATATATAAAGGGAAAAAGAAACAGGAAATTTCCTTAAGTACTTTCGTATATTAAATACATCTTCAGAAGGTCCTTCTGAAGATGTATTTAATATACGAAAGTACTTAAGGAAATTTCCTGTTTCTTTTTTCCTCCGTGGTCTGACATTGTCCTATATATATATATATATATATATATATATATATATATATATATATATATATATATATATATATATATATATATATATATATATATATAATCACTTAGAAAATGTCATAATATATATTATTTTTACTTGTTTGAGATGTGTCTTAAGCATTTTAGGTTGAAATGTTGTAGTTAACAATAAGTTAGTCTGAAGTGCTTAAATAAACCTATGAGGAAAATATTTTTGGCTGCCTCTGATTATTGAGTGTTTGTGGAGGTTTGTTTGAGCTGATATCTATCGTGGCTCTCTGTAACGAGTGATTGTGTGTGTGTGTGTGTGTGTGTGTGTGTGTGTGTGTGTGTGTGTGTGTGTGTGTGTGTGTGTGTGTGTGTGTGTGCAGCATATGTCATACCCGTGTAATGAGTGATTGATTTTCCCATTTATGTGTGAAATTTGATTGTAAGGTGAATGTTTGCTTTTTAATTGAGCGAATATGTTCATTTTTACAAGGCTTTGACTGGGTTCTGTTGGATTTATGATGTGTGTCTATTCAGTGAGCAAATGAGAATTTTATGTCTGGTTGAGGATCTATGTTTGAGTGTTGTGAGTCTGTGTGTATTGTATGAGAGTTGGGTGAAAGATATATACACTGTATTGGATGCCTGGCACCCCATATCTATCTCTGGTTCTGTATGTTTGATCAAGCTTGGAAAAGACAAGGTCAAGCTTGGTCAAGCTTACCAAAGGCAGGTCAGGCTCAGTCAAGGTTACCAAAGGCAGGTCAGGCTCAGTCAAGGTTACCAAAGGCAGGTCAGGCTCAGTCAAGGTTACCAAAGGCAGGTCAGGCTCAGTCAAGGTTACCAAAGGCAGGTCAGGCTCAGTCAAGGTTACCAAAGGCAGGTCAGGCTCAGTCAAGGTTACCAAAGGCAGGTCAGGCTCAGTCAAGGTTACCAAAGGCAGGTCAGGTTTGGTCAGGATAGATCAGATTTGATCTTATTTATACTAGCCTTATCCTTATGATAAAACGTTATCAAATTAGTGGAGATAATGAAGTGGTCCGCAACTGCTGCTGCTAATGGGCCTCTCCCCTTGTTAGTGTGCCTCATGCTTTTGGTTCTTCTGGTATTATGTATCAATTTCCACACGAATGTATTACACGAATTACACTAAATGTGTCTTATAATAATAATAATAATAATAATAATAATAATAATAATAATAATAATTATTATTATTATTATTATTATTATTATTATTATTATTATTCATAACGAAATTATTGTTGTTGTTAGTATTAATGTTGTTGATAATAGCAGCACTTAATATGTCTTCAGAGTTTGCAAAATATATACATCTTATGTGACTAAAATGCAATAAAATGTCCACATACAATGTGAGTTTTCAGTTATATGAATTTGTGTACAGTGAAAGTATGATATATTTATAATTGCGGAAATGGCGTTATCAGGGTTAGGCCAGTTGTTGGCGCCTGCGTAGTGATGGCGGGCTGGGGACGGTGTTTACCAGCGCCCCGCCAAGCTAATATTCAACCCTTCTCAGTTGTGAGAAGTAGTAGTTACAGCCCCACTCTTGTGCCAAGTAAGTCCACTCCGGGCTCACCATAGCCCGTGCTACTCGGAAGGTTTTGTTCCGAGGAGCTGGATCTAAAACAACAACAACGCGAGAAGAAGCCGCAAGAAAGAGGATAAAGAAGTGGTTAAGAAAGGATGGAGGAGAAAACTAATGCATCTACAGGAGCATCCCATCAGTACTCGTCCGAGGTCGTCGTCCTGACTTCTATTTGCAACGTCTTCACGTGTCTTATAGGAACTTTCGGTGAGAACGGTGGCAAGGTAGTTCAAATCTCGGAAACAAACCTTTGGATCAGGACGAGGATCGAAATCGAGGATCGAAATCGATCGAGGAGCGTCTAGGAGTACCCAGTACTCCCTGGGTACTCCTAGACGCGCGCCTTAACCTACAACATTTGTTCGAGCCTCGTCCTACCCCCCTGAGATTTTCTGACATGCATATCACGTTATTGCGATTTTATTGTATACACTTATAATCTCATCCCTGATCTGCAAGGCCCATAATAAAGGCATTGGTAGCGACTCGCTGACACGAAGTATTCTCTTCAGGGAATGTGATGGTGATGGTGGTGATGTTGAGCTCCAAGAAGCTCCGCAGCAACCACAACACGGCCTTCATGGTCAACCTGGCGCTTTGCCTCATCCCTATATGTTGCTACACCTTACCCTTGATGGTCGCTAAGATCATGGAAGGTCGCGTGCACGGTGGGAGCCTCACACGCAGTACCATGTGGGTCGTGTACATGTTCCAGGTCATACTCCATCAGGTCCACATTCAGAGCATCTGTATCATGGCTCTTAACAGGTACTGTTCTGGGAGTAACTATAGTGGTTGCTTTTACACTTTCTTACATGTTGTTGTTGTTGTTGTTTAAGATTCGCTCCTTGGAACAAAAAGTTCCAAGTAGCACGGGCTATGGTGAGCCCGTAGTGGACTTTTTTACTTCCTTACAGGTACTCGTATACTTAAATTAATACCTTCTTTATTCACATATATGATTAATCGTAAACTTAATGGTTGACTTTAATGTACACTGGTAATATTATTTGTTTATGGAGATTATACGTTAATTGTAACTCCTTGTTATGTTTGATTGTATTCAGCTCTCAGGGCAAAACTGTGATGTACTTGTCTGAAACTAGACATATATAATAAAATAATGATAGTCAGAATGAACCCGAAAACTCCTCACCCCTGAAGGATTCGAACTCAGACAGCCAGGGCTCCATGCACCTAAGCATATCAAGTACTTAACCCACTGACCACACTGCGGGTTAGACCACACCGACTTTACAAAAGAATTGGAAGTCGTCAGATCCTTAACCCAAATTTTCGGTTGCATATTGGCTTGGGGACCATTGAAGCTTGTTCGCATTTGTATTGCTCACGTGACCCCAACATGCGAGGTGATTCGATGAAATATCTGTCCTCAAAATTGACCACCAAGTGCTGTCGGAGATTTGGTTAAAGGTCTAACGACTTTCGATTCTTTTGAACAGTCAGTGTGGTCTAGCGGGATAAGTGCTGGATACGCTGAGGTACATTGCAAGTTGTGAATTTTGGGGTTCTTTGATGAAATTGGAAATTTCAATGAATTTGGGGGTTCATTTCCTAAGCCCAAAATGTGCCTCTGTAACCGTTTCCACCTCTGCCCACAGGATGGTTATGGGGGTCCACCACCACCCACGGGATGGGTATGGGGTCCACCACCACTCATGGGATGGGTATGGGGTCCACCACCACCACTCACAGGATGGGTATGGGATCCGCTACCACCCACGGGATGGGTATGGGGGTCCGCTACCTCCCACGGGATGGGTATGGGGTCCACCACCACTCATGGGATGGGTATGGGGTCCACCACCACCACTCACAGGATGGGTATGGGGTCCATCACCGCCCACGGGATGGGTACGGGGTCCACCACCACTCATGGGATGGGTATGGGGTCCACCACCACCACTCACAGGATGGGTATGGGGTCCATCACCGCCCACGGGATGGGTACGGGGTCCACCACCACTCATGGGATGGGTATGGGGTCCACCACCACCCACGGGATGGGTATGGGGTCCACCACCACCCACGGGATGGGTATGGGGTCCGCTACCACCCACGGGATGGGTATGGGGGTCCGCTACCTCCCACGGGATGGGTATGGGGTCCACCACCACTCATGGGATGGGTATGGGGTCCACCACCACTCATGGGATGGGTATGGGGTCCACCACCACTCATGGGATGGGTACGGGGTCCACCACCACTCATGGGATGGGTATGGGGTCCACCACCACTCACGGGATGGGTATGACATGCATAATGACTAAAATCGATCAATTTGGTTGTGGATACTGTTGTGGTTGTGCAGGGTCGTGGCGCTGAGGTCCCCAGTGGTCTTCAGGAGGATGCTGAGGTCATCTGTAGTGGCTCTGCAGCTGGTGCTGATCTGGATCTCCTCAGCCATCCTCTGGCTCCCTCTGGTATGTTTTCTTGCCTCAATGTAAACACACAAGCATACACGCGTATGTGTGAATGTTGTAATGGGTATGTAATATATGTGTTGTAATCACGACATATATATATTCACGCTTGCAAATCATAATCGTACAAATCGTACATAATTAAAATACTGATACACATACAATATATGTATGCATACTCATATACAACATCAGGAAATACATTATGAGAAAAAAAGATATAATTATTAAAATCCTATTTAATTTGTGTCAGCCATATTGAGGTACATGAAATAATCTTTGTGTATTTAGAAATTCAATAATTATTCGAATCAAATAGTCATTTAATTTTTCATAATTAATACGGTAGTTTCAAATCTCTTTCACACTGATTCAAGTACGTTTTTTACAGACTTCCATCTCTTGTGACTTCATAGCTTATACTGTGACGATTAGGATCCGAAACGCGTCCTTGAGGAAGTTCCACGTCTTGGTGACCTACTTCACCCCTCTAATTGTCACCATCATCTGTTATGTCTTCATATACGTGAAGGTTTGTTGCAACAGAAGCTTTGTGATGGGTACTACTAGTACTTGGCCTTCACAACTGAGTCAAAGTGGCAGTGCCAAGATAGATACCCATTCGCCTATCTTCCCCCCCCCCTTTCCCTCCTTTTCCAGCCTGTTGTCATCGTGAGGGAGCTTGGTGGGCGCCTGCCGGGGTGTGATGCTCCATGGGACAGTCCTTTACCTTTTTGAAGCCTTGTGCTCCTTCTGTCATCTTCACAAAGTGCGCTGGATGGCTTTTTCCTGTTCCTTATGTTATTTTTTCCTCCCCCCTCTTCTCCTTTCTGAATGTCTTTCCCGACGACCTTTTGTCATTCTTGATTATTCTGTCGGACGTCTTCTGTTTTGACGCCCGGGTGTTCGGGGAGGCACACTCTCTCATCCGTAGAATTGTGGTAGCCGAGGTTGCAAGCGAGGGGACGCTTTTATTGTCAGTCCTCTCCTTCGTTACTGAGCCCAATCTTGATGGACTGACAGTTCTTAAGGTGGCGATTGCGAGGCATATGCTAACACTGCACCCCTGTGGGGCCCTGTCTTGTCAGGTGAACTATCCTCTAATTGTGACTCCATGGTGGGTATGAGGGCTTATTCATGAATGAAATTATTACCTATTCATTTCTATGCCACTGAATGATCTAATAACTTCCCAGGCTCGTAGGGTGGGTGACCAGGCCCCCAAGTCGGACTGTGTTGGAAGACCGGGCTCTGTAGCCCCCGCTACATTGGGCCCAGACCAGGCTACTCCTTTGACCCTCCTGATTAACCCCCTCCACTCCCCTCCCTCCTCTGTGGTAGGGTTGTGCCCCAAGCCCCCAGTGGTGACCACTTCATCACCTGGAGCGGCTACTTCTCTCATTATGACTACTGCGCCTTTTACCCCCCCCCCTCTCTCTCTGGGGGTTCTCGGCTCCTCCCACCCCCTCCCCCCCCCCCCAAAGATGCAATCCCACGATTCCTTCCAGTGCTAATACGTTCAGTGCCTTGTTTGGTCCCGCTACATGGACTAAATTCTTTGATCTCAACCATCTGGATTTTACACTTCCTGACGATTTCTTCCTCCATAAACACCTCGTTGATTCGGTGGATGCCTCTGTTACTTTTAACCCCACCCATTTTGATACACTTGTCGTTGCTGTTCCTTCTCAGGATGCAGCTTGCTGCTTAGCCGCATTATCCAGCATTGGGGAGACCCCCTGTTAGGGCCTCCACAAATGCCTGGTTAAATGCCAGTATTGGCATTGTTACTCTCCCGTACGATGTTGCGACTTGTGTTAGGGGCCTGAAAGATTGTCACGAGGCATAAAACATATCCTTGAAGCCCAAGGTCATTCTGTCCTCCAGGTTGATACGTTCACTTAACCCCCCCCCCCCCCACCTTCGTGGTCATCGTCATCAGCCTCTTAGAGTTGTGAAGATCACTTTTGATGGCAGGACACTTCCACCTTCTATAATTCTTGCTGGTGCCAGATGCTCTGTTCAGGAGTACATTCCCTCTCCTAAACTTTGCAATATGTGCTGGAAATTTGGGCATGGTGCCCTTAAATACACAAGTGCGGAGTCTCTATGCTCCATGTGTGGGGACTCGAGTCACTCTAAGATGGAGTGCTCATTTTCCCAGGCTCACTGCCTCAGTTGCCGTGACACCCACCCTTCCTTCTCCCGCGCAGGTATACACTACAAATTTGAGGAAGCCATCCTTAATTTGAAGGACTGCGATCGTTTCTTTCCTGAGGCGAAACGCCAAGTCTGCCGTCTCTCCTCTGTTGTTGTTGTTTTAGATTCAGCTACTGGGAACAAACAGTTCTAAGTAGCACGGGCTATGGTGAGCCCGTGGTGAACTTACCTGGCACAGGAGCGGGGCTGTAACTGTGGTCTCTCCTCTTTCGCTAGCATATGTTATGCTCGTGTGTTGCGTTTCACCTTTCCTCGCCCTTCCCTCCTTTATCAGTCTTACAACCGTGTCCAGGCCTTAGATCCGGACATGCCCACCACCTCCTCCCCTGTTCCTTTACCTTCTAAATCAAGGGGTCCTTCTCCTGCTTGTTCCTCTGATCTTTACCTCCTTCCTTCCCAGTCTGCCAAGTCTCCTGTGTCTTCTTTTCCCTACTTCCCCCCTGTCTCTTGGCCCTCCATGCCACCCTGTCTGTCCAGGCTATTGTCCATCATCCTTATAGCAATCTTCATGTTGTTCGCTCCCATTCTCCTTCTGTTGAGACAATAGAAACTGTTGCCCAGTACGTTGTTGCTGGCACACCTGTCTCTTTACGTCAGAAACGTAAGCATGGCTCATTGCCCGGCTTAAGAAGACATCGCTTTCTTCCACACCCTCCCCCTCCGACTCTATCCCTGCGTCCACCCCCATTTCGGTGGTCGGGCCTCCTGTCCCAGCATTGAAGATTTCTTTAGCCCTCGATTCTCTCTCGGTTGCTGCCCTTTCTGAGGTGCACTCCCCTGTTTCTCTCCCCCTCTCCCCCTCCTTCCCTTGATTGCTCCTCTCCATTGTCTCCTCCTGCTCCGGACCCTGTCTATCTGCCTCTGGTCCGTCCTCGCTTCCTTAACTCCATCGTTCTTGCTAAATTTACCCATGCCCCCCTCCCCCTTCCCCTGATTTCACTGACCCTGATCTTAGTATGCTGTGTTCTTCTTTGCCTTTATTTCTTCGTTGTTCTCTGTTGCTTTTCTTTCTCCTTTTGACAATGTCTATTCTTCAATGGAATATTTGTGGGTTTTATGCCAACTTCCATGAACTCCAACTTCTGATAACACAGTTTTCACCACTTTGTGTATGTCCCCAGGAGTCGATGCTTGGTGCTCGTCCTGGTCATTTTCGTGGTTATTCCTTTCTCTCCATCCCCCCCCCCAGCTTTTGCTGGGGCCCATAATTCTACTGCTCTCTTAATTCGTACTGATATTCCCTTCGTCTCCCTAGTTTTTCAGTCGCCTATCAAATGCTCTGCAGCCCGTGTCTTTGTGAGTAAATGGTATACAATCTGTTCCATTTATCTCCCCCCAAATGTCCCACTTTCTCTTTCAGATCTTAAGCACATGTTGGACTCCTTTCCAGAGCCTGTGCTTCTGTTGGGTGATTTCAACTGTCGGCATACCCTCTGGGGTGATGTTCTGACAAACACCCGAGGCCACCTTCTTGAACCATTTGTCCTCTCTTCTTCCTTGTCTCTTCTGAATTCTGGTGAACCCACTCATGTGGACTCCCGCACTCACATCCACTCCTGTCTTGATCTCTCTCTCTGCTCGTCGTCTCTTTACTTAGATTTCCGGTGGCGGGTTCTTGATGACATCCATAAACAGTGACCATTTTTCCACCCTTGTCACCTTTTTCTCTTTTCACCCTCCCCTCTCCTTTCCTAGGTGGCAGTTTGCCAAGGGTGACTGGAACCTATTCACCCTACATGCTACTCTCTCCGACCTCTCCTCTCTGCCTCTCCCTCGAGCCCTCCTATTATTTCATGATATCATATTCATCACTCACCCTCCCGGGGCCCGCTGAAGTGTGTTCCCTGGTGGAATGCAGATGACTGTGCTCGAGCTCTCCACTGTAAGTGGGCAGCCTGAAATAAACACCGATGCCGACAGACGGCCGCTTCTTTTATTTTATTTCGGAAGGCGAGTGCGGTGGCCCGTAGGACAATCTGTACAGCTAAACGTAAGAGTTGGAAATCATGTGTCTCCACGATTACCTGCGATACTCCTCTGCCCCAGATCTGGAAGAAAATTTGCAAGATAGTGGGTAAGACATTTGTTCCAGATGTCTCGCCAGTCCTTCACCTCCGTGGTACTATTGTGGCGGATCCGGTGGCGGTCGCGACCGAACTACGTTCCCACTTTTCGACTGTTAGCTCCGGTTCTCATCTTCCTCTGTCTTTCCTTAATCATAAGCCCATTCTTGAATCTTATCCCCTAGACTTTCACACTCATCTTGAGCTTCCCTATAACAATCTCTTCTCTCTCTCCGAACTTCAGTCCACCCTGGCCCTCTGCTCAGCAGTGGGCTCAGATGACATTCATTGTCAGATGCTTCGCCATCTCCCTCCATGCGCATCTCTGTATTTACTAAATCTGTATCTGGGAGTCATCGTCAGTCCCTAAGGACTGGCTCGAGGTGGTAGTTCTTCCTATTCGGAAACCAGGAACATCACCTAAGGACTTCTGCCCCATTGTCCTCACGAGTTGCATTTGCAAACTCTTTGAACGTATGGTCAATGTCCGTGTGATGTGGTTCATGGAACACTATCACCACCTCTTCCCTTCTCTATTTAGCTTTCACAAGTACCGCAGCAGAACTGATGTCTTGGTGAACTTGGAGGTATATATTCGTACTGCTCTTGCTGCGAAGACCTCCATTAATGCTGTCCTTTTTGACTTGGAAAAGGCATACTACACCACCCGGAGATATCACATCTTGTCCCAACTCCGTTCTTTTGGCCTTCGTGGTAATCTCCTTCTCTTCCTACAAAGCTCTAGTCGCCTGACTGGGCGCCTGACAGCTGAGTATACAGCGCTTTGGGTTCGTAGTTCTGAGACTCCGGGTTCGATCCCCGGTGGAGGCGGAGATAAATGGGCAAAAAGTTTCTTTCACCCTGATGCCCCTATTACCTAGCAGTAAGTGGGTAGCTGGGAGTTAGACAGTTGCAATGGGCCGCTTCCTGGGGGTGTGTAACAAAAAGGAGGCCTGGTCGAGGACCGGGCCGCTAGGACGCTAAGCCCCGAAATCATCTCAAGATAACCTCAAGATAGTCGTCCCTTTAGAGTGAGGCTTGATGCTGCTCTCTCTGTCTCTTTTTGGCAATACGAAGACGTACCCCAGGGTAGTGTTCTCTTTTCCTTGTTGCCCTCTATGGTCTTCTTTCTTCCCTTTCCTCTGACATCTTCTCAGTGCTCTATTTATATATATATATATATATATATATATATATATATATATATATATATATATATATATATATATATATATATATATATATATATATATATATATATATATATATATATATATATATATATACAAGAGTTTCTACATTTTTGTACAGCCACTAGTATGCGTAACATTTCGAGCAAATCCTTAATCCTGTGTTCCCTGGAATACGACCCTCACGAAGAATCAATTTTACAACCAGGTACCCATTTTACTGTTGAGTTAAACAGAGGCTACAGTTAAGGATTGATGCCCAGTAAATCCTCCCCGGCCAGGATACGAACCCAGGACAAAGCGTTCGCGGAATGCCAGGCGAGCGTCTTACCACTACGCCATGGAGACTGCAAAAAAGATCATGTCGATGATCTTACCCTGTGCTGATGGGATGATGACTTGCCTTTCCTTCAATGATGGTTTCAACTTGCGAGTGATGGAGTGTCGTCACCAATTATGGCGTCTAGTTCTCTACAACTAACACTTGTGCTATGACTTTTACACGGAAGCAGGTCGTTCTTCGTCCCTCTTTGTTGCTTTATGGTCATTTCCCTTGTAGACAGAGATTCCACTAAGCTTTTGGGGTTAATCTTTGACACTCTTTTGTCTTGGTCGCCCCATGTCTCTTACCTCTGAGTTGAATGCTCTAAGGCCCTGAACCTACTTAAGGTCTTGTCCCATACTTCTTGGGGAGCGGATAGGCGCATGCTCCTCTCTTTACATTCCTCTCTCATACTGTCTAAGCTGGATTATATAGTTGCCCTGCTTACTTGTCTGCTTCTCCTTCTAATCTTCGCCATCTTGATGCTCTGCACCATAATGGGTTACGCCTCAGCTCTGGTCCCTTCATTCGACTCTTACACTAAGCCTGTATGTTGAAACCAGCATCCTGTCTCTCCAGGACCGCCGTGATTGTACTGTCTTCGCTTCCTTGTGCGGTCCTTACAACACCCTCATTCTCGCCTCTGTCGTGCTTTGACTTTTGCCCTTCCTGTGGTCCCGGTTCCCCTTCACCACCTCCCTCTTTCTGTACGGTTGTCTCGCCAGCAGTCTCGCCTCTTTCGGTTGTTACCAATATTTCTCCTTGTGTCGTTCCATCCTTGCCCCCCGTGGAGGGTCACCCTTCCTAAATTTTGTAAAACCTTGACCCATGTGACTGAAGCTTTTACCCCGACAGTTCTGAAACGTCTTTTCCATGAACACTTTTCTTTACACTCCAGCTCCATTTCCATCTTCACCAATGGGTCTAAGTCTGCAGACGGTGTAGGCTACTCTGTTATTTTTCCTGACCACACCTACATGTGTTGCCTGCCTCCAGAGACTACCATCTTCACGGCAGAACTTTAAGCAATTCTCTATGCTCCTCATCAACTGCTTTCTCGCTGTCAATCCTCCTTTGTTGTTGTAGTTAACTCTTGCAGTGCCCTCATGGCTTTGGAGTCTTTTAATCCAGTCCATCCAGTGGTAGTCGAGATTCAACAATGGCTGTTTCTTATCTCCAGTAGATTTATGACAGTGAAGTTTTTCTGGATTCCCAGCCATATTGGCGTGTCCTTAAATGAGCGTGTGGACGCTGCCGCTAAGGAAGCTATCCGCACTTGTCCCGTCTACCGTAAAGGTATTCCTTATTCTGACTTACCCAGTTATTCATTCCTCCATTCTTGCTCATTGGCAGGGATGTTCGTCTGCTGTTACTAGTATCAAACTGCATGCTCTTTAGAGTAGTGTATCCCCATGGTCTTCCTCCCACCACAGTAACCAGTGGTGGGAAACGGTTCTGGCGAGGTAACATATTGGCCATACACGTTTAACTCACAAGCACTTAATGGAGCTCTGCTCCTTATTGTCAAAACTGCATTGTCCCTCTTACAGTCTTGCATAAGAGTTGAATGTCCTGATTTCCAGGATGAACGTGTCTTGCTTCCCGATCGTCCCTCGCAGTCAACTGTCCCTCGATAGAATTCTTGGTGAATCTGATACCTTTGATATCGTTCGCCTCATGCGTTTCTGTTCTCATATTGGCATCCTTGGTGATATTTAGTGCCCTATGATTATTCCACACACTTGGTGATACATAGCCTTCCCGCCTTAGTGCTTTCTTTTGATAATTATTTACTTGGCACTATCTCTTACACTAAATTACCTTTACATGATCTCTACTGGGTCTCACCCTCACCCAGAAAGTAATCTTCTCATATCCATCTGAATCTGTATTTACAATGCCTGTACTGGAGGAAATTTAATTCATATGCAAATACCTCTATACATCTTTATAATGTGTTAGGTTAATGCAGCGTATTTTGATGTATTATCAGCTGCACCAGAGAAGGGCAGGCATAGTTGCACTGCAGACTAGAGAAGAGAACATGACGTCTGCCTCAGGCGAGGGGACTGTCTCAGACGAGGGGACTGTCTCAGGCGAGGGGACTGCCTCAGGCGAGGGGACTGCCTCAGGCGAGGGGACTGTCTCAGGCGAGGGGACTGTCTCAGGCGAGGGGACTGCCTCAGGCGAGGGGACTGTCTCAGGCGAGGGGACTGCATCAGGCGAGGGGACTCTCTCAGCAAGCAAGCCCGCCACAGCTGAGACTGTGGGATCCTGTCGCAGATGGGAAGAAGAAGCCTCCAGGAGCGTCTTCATCATCTCTATCTTCTTAGCTGTGTGCAGTTTGCCACACACCATCATCCACATAGTCAACTGTGATTGTCTAGACACCTGGCTCCTCGTGCACACTCTACACTGGCTCCAGTTCTGCCTGGACCCGATAGTGTATGTTGTGGTTAGCGCGGAGTACCGCAAGGGCTTTCTTCAGCGCCTCCGGCGTTTGTCCCGAACTCTCAGCTTTTACAGTGACCAAATGAGAAACCAGTAACCCAACTTGTTCATAAATTCCCTGTTAGGTAAGGAAGTTATATCTCCCCGCCTCTTTCAGATTTAGTCAATCTTGGTCACGTTTACCAAGCTTAGTCAGGTTTGGGAGTATTTATGAAATTATATTTTTTCTTCCCTTGATCCTGGAAATGTCGTCCTATTAGCATGATATTTACTCAGAAACAGAAATGATAAAACGTTATCAAATTAGTGGAGGTAATGAGTTGCCAGGACCAGCAAACAAACTAACAAACTAACTCTTCCCTTGTTAGTTTGCCTCATGCTTTTGTTCCATCTGGTATTATGTATCAATTTCCACACGAATGTATTACACGCACACTAAAATGCATATTGTTACTATATCTGTAAAATATTTATATGTTCATATACGTGTATATTGATATATATTTAGATAAGTTTACATATATTTATATCTACAAATGGATATGGTTATCTATCTATCCGAGGTTGTAGGCCAAATGCTTGGAGCTAGTCTCACTCAACTTTGCACCTTGATTACTATGGGGGGACATGCCTAACATGGTCTGGTCAGGGTTGACAAAATTAAAGGCTAAATATTTTGACAACAACAAAAATTTTCTTGCAATAATAGGAAACATTATTCACTGGTCTCTGGAACGTGAACGAAACTTTTGTAGTTATCATACTTTACTTCTAGCAGCATTAAAACAGACGATTCTCCCTCAGAAAAAAAAGCCATTGGGGAACCATTTTATTTGTTGTATATTTTATTTTAATTATAAAGAATTAATAGTATATGCTCTTGGTGCTATTAATAATATTGTCCCTCCCCCCCTCCCTCCATTTCCCGCCCGTTGTCGTCTTGGTGGGCGGCTGACATAGTGTGATGCTCAACAGGACAGTCCTCTGTCCTTTTGTAGCCTTTTGCTCCTGCTACTGTCTTCTAGAATTCTGATGGATATCTTTTCCGTTTCCTTATGTTTCATTTTTCTCCCCCCCCCCCCTCCTTCTTTCTAATTGTTATTTCCCGCCGACCTTTTGCCAGTCTTGATTATTCTTTTGAACATCTTCTTGAGGTTATCTTGAGATGATTTCGGGGCTTTAAGTGTCCCCGCGGCCCGGTCCTCGACCAGGCCTCCACCCCCAGGAAGCAGTCTGTGACAGCTGACTAACACCCAGGTACCTATTTTACTGCTAGGTAACAGGGGCATAGGGTGAAAGAAACTCTGCCCATTGTTTCTCGCCGGCGCCCGGGATCGAACCCGGGACCACAGGATCACAAGTACAGTGTGCTGTCCGCTCGGCCGACCGGCTCCCTCTTCTGTTTTGACGCCCGGGTGGTTGAGGAGGCGCACTCTCTCTCACCCGTACAACAGTGCTACCCAACTTGGGTAGTTGTGCTACCCAACTTGGGTAGTTGTGCTACCCAACTTGGGTAGTTGTGCTACCCAACTTGGGTAGTTGTGCTACCCAACTTGGGTAGTTGTGCTACCCAACTTGGGTAGTTGTGCTACCCAACTTGGGTAGCACAACTTGGATTCACCAAGATAGAATTCTTGGGGAATTGGATACTTTTGATATCATTCGCCTTATGCGTTTCTGTTCTCTTATTGGCATCCTCAGTAATATTTAGCGCCCTCTGATTATCCCGCACATTTGCTGCTGCTACATAGCCTTCCCGGCTTGGTGCCTTCTTTCATAATTACTTACTTACTTTCCTGCCATCAGTGAATAATATTGCATATTATTATAAGAAAAATTTATGATGTTAAGTTTTTTGTTTTCAAAATATTTACAAGGTTAGCCGGCGGGCACCGCCAGAAATTTCCTTATCTTGTGCTTCAAACTCGAACACTTTCTTGTACTGCCCACTTCCCCAATATTAGTACTTAAGACATATATACTTACCAGTGTAATGACCTCTGTCAACTTACATTGTAGGCATTTGTTGA
Source organism: Procambarus clarkii (assembly GCF_040958095.1). Taxonomy (NCBI): domain Eukaryota; kingdom Metazoa; phylum Arthropoda; class Malacostraca; order Decapoda; family Cambaridae; genus Procambarus; species Procambarus clarkii. The sequence continues at coordinate 14,379,200 of NC_091159.1, read as the reverse complement.
TGTAAAACCTTGCTAAAATGTACTTTTTCATCTTACCTGATATGTCAGATTAAGGACCTGCTCGAAATGATATGGCTTTGTATTAATGTAGAAATACCAGTCTTATGTAATCTTACTAACCCATTGTACCTTCTTGCAAATAACAATTATTATTATTATTATTATTATTATTATTATTATTATTATTATTATTATTATTATTATTATTAAAATTCGTCGTGGGGGTATGAATGTGACTCTGGCACGCTGTTCCCTTTTCCATTCTGGCTACCCCCAATCAGCCTATGTTCATCCCGAACCCTAGACCATTCTCCCTGCAAAGTTGGGCGAGACTTGCCCTAAGCGTCTGGCCTCCAACAGCCATTCTCTCTCATTGTCTACATATATATAATTACGTCAATGCATTATAATTCTTGAGTATAATGATTAATAATGCTTATTATTCCCTCAGTCTACTATAATGTACATTTTAATATAATCTCCATTATACCGTGGGTGTACCTCCCTGGTCCACGTGCTCTGTGAGGGTAAGTACGCTGGTTCTGGTCACCAACTGGACGGTGAACTGCCTCGTACATTGTGTATAGACCCGTTAATCCTTAAGTCCACTACTTCCCCGTCTACTATAACAACTCCATCACATTTAATTCTCATGATTGTATTAATCCAAGAGAATTGTATTAATCCCAGAACTTTTTGTTAATCCCCAGAATATGATATTAATTCTTAGAGCACCATGTTAACACCCAGAACACCATATAAATCCACGAAACACTATATAAATCCCAATTTCATTACATTAATCCCCCTGAATACTGTATTAATCCCCAGAACACTATGTTAATCTCAGGAACACTATATAAATCCTTTGCATACTATTAAATGTCCTACAATCCCCCTAAATCACTGTACTAATGCACAGTGCACTGTAATCCGCTCCTCTATTGCAATATGCCTTCTCTTGCTACAGATGAGCTGGGCTTGTAAATCCCCTCCCTCCTCCCTTCCCTCCCCTCTTGTGGCTGGCTTGTGTGTGTGGAACTCCCTAATCCCTTCATAATTAAAGGAGAGTCTGAGGGGGATGAATAGAAGCCATGCTCAGGCCAAGTGTAATCTCATTTGCATACACCTTTACATGAAAATTACATTTGGCTCGTAAGTAAGGCTCAGGCCGAGTTCGAGCGGGGGGGGGGGGTGTTGGAGGTCGTGGGAACTGGTAAAAGAATGGAAGAGGTGCATGAGGGGGAAGGAAACTGGGAGGTAGGGGGGTGGGGGGTGAAGAAGGGGGGGGGAAAGGTAGGTTGCAGAGGAGAGCAGACATGGGTTGTGTAGGGCAGGGGGGAGGTAGAAATGGGGGCAGGCCGGCTGACAAGAAGGGCAGACTGGCTGCCAGAGACGGGTGCAGACACGGAGGCAGGCCGGCAGCGGCAGACACGGTGGCAGGCCGGCAGCGGCATACACGGAGGCAGGCCGGCAGCGGCAGACACGGAGGCAGGCCGGCAGCGGCAGACACGGAGGCAGGCCGGCAGCGGCAGACACGGAGGCAGGCCGGCAGCGGCAGACACGGAGGCAGGCCGGCAGTGGCATACACGGAGGCAGGCCGGCAGCGGCAGACACGGAGGCAGGCCGGCAGCAGCAGACCGGCAGCGGTAGACACGGAGGCAGGCCGGCAGCGGCAGACACGGAGGCAGGCCGGCAGCGGCAGACACGGAGGCAGGCCGGCAGCGGCAGACACGGAGGCAGGCCGGCAGCGGCAGACACGGAGGCAGGCCGGCAGCGGCAGACACGGAGGCAGGCCGGCAGCGGCAGACACGGAGGCAGGCCGGCAGTGGCAGACACGGAGGCAGGCCGGCAGCGGCAGACACGGAGGCAGGCCGGCAGTGGCAGACACGGAGGCAGGCCGGCAGCGGCAGACACGGAGGCAGGCCGGCAGCGGCAGACACGGAGGCAGGCCGGCAGCGGCAGACACGGAGGCAGGCCAGTCGAACATATTGTATTGAAGTTGAATTGTATTTTGTTAACACGAGGCGCTCGGCGCTGCCTGATAAGGCGCGGGAACAGGTGACGGGGCGGAGGAGGGAGAATGGGAGAGGGAGACAGCATGGGAGAGCGAAGGCGTGTGAGAACAAGGGCATAGGAGAGAGAGAGGGAGAGTCTCTTCTGGAAGCCATGTTTGTTGAGAGGCCAATACGGATAGAAGAGACGACCTATGGGGAGAAGGAGGCCTATAAGGAGCATAAGATATTAATGAATCTTCGATTTGTTTTCGTTTTTATCAACGTGGGTTCTTCTGGACAGTAGTGATGTTCCTGATGAAACGACAAGCTGGACGCTGCTGTCCGACTTCAGCTCGTCTGAAGTCTAGAAACTCGTTTATTAAGTGTACCCATCGGGTAAAAACTGAATTTAATGTTAAGTTTGTGTGGAGCTGGCATGAACCAGGAGTCAACTGAATACCAGAGCCTTCATATACTCGCTCGACTTCATAGCATCAGTGTCTACGTGTTGAAGCAAGATGCTCTCACTCTCACTCGTTCCAGCTCCGGTGACAAGTGCGGCTCAGTCACCTGTTGTGGTTTGTAAATTGATTAATCCGTGAAAATCAATAATTGACGGTTAAATTGGCAATAATCCCCCACCCTACCCCCCTTCACCCAATACCCAACCTCCCTCACCGAATACCCAACGTCCCTCACCCAGTACCCTACCCTCTCTCATCGTACCCTCCATCACCCTACACTTCCCCTTCCTCTCTCCCCAACACTCTCCCTCCCTTACCATCCCTCCTCCTCCCCACTGACCGACAACACTACAAGTCACTCAGTCATCCCTAGCAGGCGTAGGCTCTGCTGCATTCCCTATTCCTCCCCCTGTTTATCTATTTATCCTTATAATTACCTATTTATGTCTCCTCCCTAAGAACTGACAGGACCGACCTCGAACTCCCCCTTCCCCCCCTTACCGACAAATTACCCCAGGCGAAGGGAAAATTCTCCAGAGACGTCGAGACAGGCAGGTCTGGGGAAAATTTGCTGGGGTATTTTTCACCTGGCGTGTGTGTGTAGGTCTCTCTCTCTCTCTGTACTCACCTAGTTGTACTTGCGGGGGTTGAGCTCTGGCTCTTTGGTCCCGCCTCTCAACCGTCAATCAACAGGTGTACAGGTTCCTGAGCCTACTGGGCTCTATCATATCTACACTTGAAACTGTGTATGGAGTCAGCCTCCACTACATCACTGCCTAATGCATTCCATTTGTCAACCACTCTGACACTAAAAAAGTTCTTTCTAACATCTCTGTGGCTCATTTGGGCACTCAGTTTCCACCTGTGTCCGCTAGTGCGTGTGTCCCTTGTGTTAAATAGCCTGTCTTTATCTACCCTATCAATTCCCTTGAGAATCTTGAATGTGGTGATCATGTCCCCCCTAACTCTTCTGTCTTCCTGCGAAGTGAGGTTTAATTCTCGTAGTCTCTCCTCGTAGCTCATACCTCTCAGCTCGGGTACTAGTCTGGTGGCAAACCTTTGAACCTTTTCCAGTTTAGTCTTATCCTTGACTAGATATGTACTCCATGCTGGGGCTGCATACTCCAAGGTTGGCCTAACATATGTGGTATACAAAGTTCTGAATGATTCCTTACACAAGTTTCTGAATGCCGTTCTTATGTTGGCCAGCCTGGCATATGCCGCTGATGTTATCCTCTTGATATGGGCTGCAGGAGACAGGTCTGGCGCGATATCAACCCCCAAGTCCTTTTCTTTCTCTGACTCTTGAAGTATTTCATCTCCCAGATGGTACCTTGTATCTGGCCTTCTGCTCCCTACACCTATCTTCATTACATTACATTTGCTTGGGTTAAACTCTAACAACCATTTGTTTGACCATTCCTGCAGCTTGTCTAGGTCTTCTTGAAGCCTCAAACAGTCCTCTTCTGTTTTAATCCTTCTCATAACTTTGGCATCGTCCGCAAACATTGAGAGAAATGAATCGATACCCTCCGGGAGATCCTTTACATATATCAGAAACAAGATAGGACCGAGTACAGAGCCCTGTGGGACTCCACTGGTGACTTCACGCCAATCGGAGGTCTCACCCCTCACCGTAACTCTCTGCTTCCTATTGCTTAGATACTCCCTTATCCACTGGAGCACCTTACCAGCTACACCTGCCTGTCTCTCCAGCTTATGTACCAGCCTCTTATGCGGTACTGTGTCAAAGGCTTTCCGACAATCCAAGAAAATGCAGTCCGCCCAGCCCTCTCTTTCTTGCTTAATCTGTGTCACCTGATCGTAGAATTCTATCAAGCCTGTAAGGCAAGATTTACCCTCCCTGAATCCATGTTGGCGATTTGTCACGAAGTCCCTTCTCTCCAGATGTGTTACCAGGTTTTTTCTCACGATCTTCTCCATCACCTTGCATGGTATACAAGTCAAGGACACTGGCCTGTAGTTCAGTGCCTCTTGTCTGTCGCCCTTTTTGTATATTGGGACCACATTCGCCGTCTTCCATATTTCTGGTAGGTCTCCCGTCTCCAGTGACTTACTATACACTATGGAGAGTGGCAAGCAAAGTGCCTCTGCACACTCTTTCAGTACCCATGGTGAGATCCTGTCTGGACCAACAGCCTTTCTAACATCCAGATCCAGCAGGTGTCTCTTGACCTCCTCTCTCGTAATTTCGAACTCTTCCAAGGCCGCCTGGTTTACCTCCCTTTCTCCTAGCACAGTGACCTCACCTTGTTCTATTGTGAAGACCTCCTGTGTGTGTGTGTGTGTGTGTGTGTGTGTGTGTGTGTGTGTGTGTGTGTGTGTGTGTGTGTGTGTGTGTGTGTGTGTACCCATATAAACATGGCAGAAGGTCCTAAGGTAACTTTACTTAAAACTGTATACTTACTGTGTCATGTTTTATTTGTGAATTTCTGAGGATAGCTTAGACTGCATAATGAGGGAGTCTAAACTAGCGGCCGGTAGTGTCCTCTCTCCAGGCAGAGATTGACGGTATATTGAGAAGTGGCTTATGATTAGGGTCACTATTACACCTGTGAAGGGACAGTCATAAAGTGGCGGACTAACACTTTGAGCTCGGATCACAATTAGGAGTAGGTAGGACCCCAAGGTAGAAGTAAGTGTAGGAGTTACACACCCTCCTAGGTAGGAGTAGGAGTTACACATTCCTAGGTAGAAGGAAGCCTTCCTGTATATACCTTTAATTACGATGGGCCACAAACTATTGTGCGGTAAATGTAGTGCCTCTATACCCGGCCGTTATGGGATTGCAGCAACGTTTCCGGACCATTGTGTCAGGGTCAGTTGGGAAGAAGAAAGACTGCGGCGCCAAGAGGAGGTCATAGAATACTAGAGGGTGACAGGAAGACCCCGCGCGGAAACACCCACACTGACATCGGGAGGAGGTTGGCGCCACGGCTTGATAAACACCCGTGTGAGAGTAGACTGCCATCCAGAATGGCTGTCCGGGTGGCGATGCCCTTTTAAGAATGGTTTAGATTGTGGCTATAACCTCCACCCACCCCCCGCGCGCGTGTGCGGGCGCGCGCACACACACACACACACACACACACACACACACACACACACACACACACACACACACACACACACACACACACACACACACACACACACACAGGGGAAACAGAGCTCAGGGGAAAGACGGCCCAAGATATGATGGATTACATCACGCAGAAGTGCAAGGACGCAGCAAACAAGTTTGTCCCAGTCCAAAAGGAAAACAGAGAAATGAAGATGAGAAACTCATGGTTTAATCAGAGATGTAGGCTAGCTAAGCAGCAAAGTAAAAGGGCATGGAGAAACTATAGGAATAACAGGACACTGGAGAGCAGAGAAAGATACCAGAATGCCAGGAATGAATATGTCAGGATGAGAAGAGAGGCAGAAAGACAATACGAAAATGACATCGCAAGCAAGGCAAAGACTCAGCCTAAATTGTTGCATAGCCACATTAGGAGAAAAAACACAGTAAAGGAACAGGTTATGAGATTAAGGATAGGGGCGGAAGGATTCACTACAAATGACAAGGAAGTGTGTGAGGAATTGAATAAGAAATTCCAGGAGGTCTTCACCTTAGAGCAAGGAGAAATTCCAGAGGTAAGTGAGGGAATAGCTAACCAGGAACCACTGGAAGAGTTTGAGATTACCAGTGGGGAAGTAAGGAAGTGTTTACTAGAGTTGGACGTGACGAAGGCTATAGGCCCAGATGGAATCTCCCCTTGGGTTCTAAAGGAAGGAGCAAGAGAACTGTGCCTACCACTCTTCATAGTGTATAACAAATCACTGGCAACAGGGGAACTGCCAGATATTTGGAAAGCAGCTAACGTAGTCCCGATATGCAAGAAAGGGGATAGACAGGAGGCACTGAACTACAGGCCAGTGTCCCTAACCTGCATACCATGCAAGCTGATGGAGAAGATTGTGCGAAAAAAACTAGTGGAGCATCTGGAGCGAAGGAACTTTGTAACACAGCATCAACATGGGTTCAGGGATGGCAGGTCCTGCCTCACAGGGTTACTTGAATTCTACGACCAGGCAACAAAAATAAGGCAAGAAAGAGAAGGGTGGGCAGACTGCATATTTTTGGATTGTCAGAAAGCCTTTGATACAGTGCCACACAAGAGGCTAGTGCGAAAGTTGGAGATGCAGGCTGGAGTGAGAGGGAAGGTACTCCGGTGGATAGAGAAGTACCTAAGCAACAGGAGACAACGAGTCTGTGTGAGGGGTGAGGTCTCAGATTGGCGAGACGTCACAAGTGGAGTCCCGCAGGGGTCAGTCCTTGGACCTATACTGTTTCTGGTATATGTAAATGATCTCCCAGAGGGTATAGATTCGTTCCTCTCAATGTTTGCCGACGATGCAAAAATTATGAGGAGGATTGAAACAGAGGATGATAGTAGGAGGCTACAAGATGACCTGGATAGACTGAGTGAATGGTCCAACAAATGGCTGTTGAAGTTCAACCCGAGTAAATGCAAAGTAATGAAACTAGGCAGTGGAAACAGGAGGCCAGGCACAGGATACAGAATAGGAGATGAAGTACTTAATGAAACAGAGAGAGAGAAAGATCTAGGAGTTGATATCACACCAAACCTGTCTCCTGAAGCCCACATAAAGAGAATAACGTCTGCGGCATATGCGAGGCTGGCTAACATCAGAACGGCGTTCAGGAACCTGTGTAAGGAATCATTCAGAATCTTGTACACCACATACGTAAGACCAATCCTGGAGTATGCTGCCCCAGCATGGAGCCCGTACCTTGTCAAGCACAAGACGAAGCTGGAAAAAGTCCAAAGGTATGCTACTAGACTAGTCCCAGAACTAAGAGGCATGAGTTATGAGGAAAGGCTGCGGGAACTGCACCTTACGACACTGGAAGACAGAAGAGTAAGGGGGACATGATCACAACCTACAAAATCCTCAAGGGAATCGACCGCGTAAACAAGGATGAACTATTCAACACTGGTGGGACGCGAACAAGGGGACACAGGTGGAAGCTGAGTACCCAAATGAGCCACAGAGACGTTAGAAAGAACTTTTTCAGTGTCAGAGTAGTTAGTAAATGGAATGCATTAGGAAGTGATGTGGTGGAGGCTGACTCCATACACAGTTTCAAATGTAGATATGATAGAGCCCAATAGGCTCAGGAATCTGTACACCAGTTGATTGACGGTTGAGAGGCGGGACCAAAGTGCCAGAGCTCAACCCCCGCAAGCACAATTAGGTGAGTACAATTAGGTGAGTACACACACACACACACACACACACACACACACACACACACACACACACACACACACACACACACACACACACACACACACACACACACACATGTCGGGGGTTGTCTGTCGGGGCCTCGACAGACACATGTCTGTCGGGGCCTCGTAGCCTGGTAGATAGCGCGCAGGATTCGTAATTCTGTGGCGCGGGTTCGATTCCCGCACGAGGCAGAAACAAATGGGCAAAGTTTCTTTCACCCTGAATGCCCCTGTTACCTAGCAGTAAATAGGTACCTGGGAGTTAGTCAGCTGTCACGGGCTGCTTCCTGGGGTGTGTGTGTGTGGTGTGAAAAAAAAAAAAAAAAAAAAAAAAAAAAAAAAGTAGTTAGTAAACAGTTGATTGACAGTTGAGAGGCGGGCCGAAAGAGCAAAGCTCAACCCCCGTAAAAACACAACTAGTAAACACAGCAACACCAGAGGGGGGGGGCCACACCACCACCCCCCTCTGCATAGAAACCCTCCCTTCCCCTCACCCTACCTGCCCCCACCCAACCCTCCCTCCCACCCCAACCCATTCTGACCCTGACACCCCTTCCCCATTCCCATCATGTCCCCCCTCCCACCTTTTTCCCCCTGTCCCCCCTCCCCCTTCATCCCATACCCTCCCTATCCCTCCTCCCCCCTCACCCCGTATCCTCCATGTCCCCCCTACTTCCTTAACCCACACCCTACCTGCCCCCCCTTCCCTTCAACCCCCACCCCCCACCCCAAAATCCTCTGAGACCCTGCAAACCACCTCACAGATCCTCTCACCCACGGAACAGCTTCCCACACCAGCAGAATGCTCGCCAAGAAAGGGACATGAAAATGAACAGAAGAAAGTGAGCTTCAAGGCGATGTACACTAACATAGATGGGATTTCAAATAAAACAAGTGAACTGGGAGAATGGGCACTAGAAGAAAACCCAGACATAATAGCACTCACAGAAACAAAGTTAACGAAAATCATAACAAACGCAGTGTTTCCACAGGGCTACTATGTAGTGAGGAAAGAGAGAGAAGGGAGAGGAGGAGGTGGGGTAGCTCTGCTACTAAGAGAAGGTTGGAGTTTCGAAGAGATGGTAATTCAGAACTGTGAAGGTTTCAGTGACTACATTTCAGGCACCATAGCAACTGGAGGACAGAAAATTATAATAGTAGTCATATATAACCCCCCACCGAATGACAGAAGACCCAGACAAGAATATGATAGAAACAACTTGGCCACCATCAATATAATAGAGAGAGCAGCTTCTGTAGCTAGCAGGAATGGATCCAGACTTCTAATCATGGGGGACTTCAACCATGGGAAGATAGATTGGGGGAACAGAGACCCACATGGAGGCCCAGACACATGGAGAGCTAAGCTGCTGGATGTGGCAACAAGAAACTTCCTAAGTCAACACGTCAAGGGACCGACAAGAATGAGAGGAGGGGATGAACCAGCCTTGCTTGATCTGATATTTACCCTAAATGAGTCGGATATAAGTGAAGTTAAGTTGGAAGCCCCCTTGGGAATGAGTGATCACAGTGTATTGAGCTTTGAGTACCTGGTTGAGCTGGGAATTATCACCCCCAAAAAAGAACTGGGAACCAAAGGGCTGGCGTACCGAAAGGGAAATTATGAGGAAATGAATAAATTCCTATGGGATATACATTGGGACACAGAACTCGGAACCAAGTCCGTACAAGACATGATGGACTATGTCACCCAAAAATGTCAGGAAGCTGTAAGCAGGATTGTCCCAGCCCGACAGGAAAAAACAGAGAAGCAAAGGAAGAATCCGTGGTTTAATAAGGAATGTATGAAAGCAAAGGAGCAAAACAAAAGGGCATGGAGGAACTTCCGTAATAACAGAACACCAGAAAGTAGAGAGATATACCAGAGAACCAGGAACGAGTATGTCAGTGTGAGAAGAGCAGCTGAGAAAAGGTATGAAAATGATATAGCTAATAAAGCCAAGACCGAACCCAAGCTACTACACAGTCACATCAGGAGGAAGACAACAGTGAAGGAACAGGTGATGAAACTTAGGGTGGGCGAGGACAAGTACACAGAGAATGACAAAGAGGTGTGTGAAGAACTCAACAAAAGGTTCCAGGAGGTCTTTACAATAGAACAGGGAGATGTCGCGGCGCTAGAAGAGGTGGCAGCAAACCAGGTGACCTTGAATAGGTTCGAAATTACAAGAGATGAGGTCAAGAAGCACCTATTGGAGCTGGATGTGAGAAAAGCTGTTGGGCCGGATGGAATCTCGCCATGGGTATTGAAAGAGTGTGCAGGAGCACTTTGCCTACCACTCTCCATAGTGTATAGTAGGTCACTGGAAACGGGGGACCTACCAGAAATATGGAAGACTGCTAATGTAGTACCAATATACAAAAAGGGTGACAGACAAGAGGCACTGAACTACAGGCCAGTGTCCTTAACTTGTATACCATGCAAGGTGATGGAGAAGATTGTGAGAAAAAACCTAGTAACACATCTGGAGAGAAGAGACTTCGTGACAACCCATCAACATGGGTTCAGGGAGGGTAAATCTTGCCTTACAGGATTGATAGAATTCTACGATCAGGTGACAAAGATTAAACAAGAAAGAGAAGGGTGGGCGGACTGCATTTTTTTGGACTGTCGGAAAGCCTTTGACACAGTACCCAATAAAAGGTTGATGCATAAGCTAGAGAAACAGGCAGGAGTAACTGGTAGGGCGCTCCAGTGGATAAGGGAGTACCTAAACAATAGAAAGCAGAGAGTTACAGTGAGGGGTGAGACCTCAGACTGGCGTGAAGTCACCAGTGGAGTCCCACAGGGCTCTGTACTTGGACCTATCCTGTTTCTGATATACGTAAATGATCTGCCAGAGGGTATAGACTCATTCCTCTCAATGTTTGCTGACGACGCCAAAATTATGAGAAGGATTAAGACAGAGGAGGACAGCTTGAGGCTTCAAGAAGACCTGGACAAGCTGCAGGAATGGTCGAACAAATGGCTGTTAGAGTTTAATCCAAGCAAATGTAATGTAATGAAGATAGGGGTAGGAAGCAGGAGACCAGATACAAGGTATCACTTGGGAGATGAAATACTTCAAGAGTCCGAGAGAGAGAAAGACCTGGGGGTTGATATCACGCCAGACCTGTCCCCTGATGCTCACATCAAGAGGATAACAGCAGCAGCATATGCCAGGTTGGCTAACATAAGAACGGCCTTTAGAAACTTGTGTAAGGAATCTTTCAGAACATTATATACCACATATGTCAGACCAATCCTGGAGTATGCGGCACCAGCATGGAGTCCATATCTAGTCAAGCATAAGACTAAAATGGAAAAGGTTCAAAGGTTTGCCACCAGACTAGTACCCGAGCTGAGAGGTATGAGCTACGAGGAGAGACTACGGGAATTAAACCTCACTTCGTTGGAAGACAGAAGAGTTAGGGGGGACATGATCACCACATTCAAGATCCTCAAGGGAATTGACAGGGTTGATAAAGACAGGCAGTTTAACACAAGGGGCACACGCACTAGGGGACACAGGTGGAAACTGAGTGCCCAAATGAGCCACAGAGATATTAGAAAGAACTTTTTTAGTGTCAGAGTGGTTGACAAATGGAATGCATTAGGAAGTGATGTGGTGGAGGCTGACTCCATACACAGTTTCAAGTATAGATATGATAGAGCCCAATAGGCTCAGGAACCTGTACACCTGTTGATTGACAGTTGAGAGGCGGGACCAAAGAGCCAGAGCTCAACCCCCGCAAGCACAACTAGGTAAGTACAACTAGGTGAGTACACACACAGTCACACACACACACACACACACACACACACACACACACACACACACACACACACACAGAGTCACACACACACACACACACACACACACACACACACACACACACACACACACACAGAGTCACACACACACACACACAGTCACACACACACACACAGTCACACACACACACACAGTCACACACACACACACAGTCACACACACACACACAGTCACACACTCATACTCACACTCTTCCCTGCATCTGTTGAGTGTGGTTTACGCAGGATGAGGTGCGTGTTTGTCGTAAATGATTGGTGAAGATTAAGTCACCCAAGAGATGGCACGGGCCCGTAAGTATTTTATTTTTTGTGGCAGGAAACATTATTGTTTATATACCCACATCCATATTGTAGGTGAGGTGATAGTTCCTGCAGTTGCTGTTTATTGTGCTTTCTGAGCAGAGTAAAGTACCGGAATGCTGGTGTTGTGTTAGTCTAATGAAACTGCTCTGTCAGTGGTAATGATTTTCATTTGAGTGAGGCTCTCACAGGTGTCATTGCCCCTCTCTTAACACCATTCCCTCCCTCCTATACAACCTTTCCAGGGTGATGGGTGTAGGGAGGGAGGGAGGGAAGCCTTTTTCGGGAAGGAGTAAGAGAGAATGTAGGGACGAATCTAAGGGGTGCAGGTAATGGTTTCAATTTTTGGGAATAGGGAGCCTATTAGGCTCATAGAGCTCCCTTTAGGCCTAGACCAACGACTGACCCTCCCCAAAAAGCAACCTATACAACAGCTTCCTAACTCCCAGGTACCTACCAATTTATTGCTAGATCAACAGAGGCATCAGGTGTAAGGAAACGTTCGCAAGCGTCTTGTTCTGTCCGAGAATCGAACCCGGCACCATTCATCTGTGAGCCACCTCAAGAGAGAGGAAGGAAGGAAGGGACCCCCCCCCCCTCCTCCATGTAGAGGGAATAGAATGGGAGGAGGAAGGAGCAGTGGTCGAGTATTGTTCAGCTATAGTGTTTTCCTCCGTCCAGATTTGTCGGGTAACAGACTCGTCGCGGGTGATGGCCAGGTGGTCAGTGTATTCGCTTCGCAAACTAAAGGTCTCAGGTTCGATTTCCGTGGCAGGGCGGAGGCTTTTACATAAGGTCAGGGTATAATAGGTATATATATATGCTGTTCAGAGCTATGATAGGTACCCTTGCAGACGACGAGTCACAGTAACGTGACTGAAGATATGATGACCAAAACCACACATCAGAAAATGAAGAAACGACGACGTTTCGGTCCATCCACGTCATGTGGATGGACCGAAACGTCCATCCGTTTAAACGTCCAGTCGTGTAAAGTCTTTACACGACTTTATAATGGTCCAGGACGGAGCGAAACGTCGTCGTTCCTTTATTTTCTGACGTATAGTTTGAACATCATAAGCACTCGTAATAGAATATGAGTAGTCTGTCCTGAAATTGAAAACGCTGTGAGATTATTCAATTATAGGTGAAATTATAGGTACATGAATATTCAATCATGCTCCATTGCTGCATCGCGAGACGGCTCTTCAACCCATACGTTCCGACCTAAATTTTCCTATAAAATTTAATTTACCGACCTAAATTTTCGACCTAAATATTTTCTATTGCTGTGGGTATTCAGTGTGAATGTTTCCTCTTTGTTACATCTCTCATGCTCTCGCTTCTATGTCTGTCTCTCTCTTACTCCGTTTCTCCCCCCCCCCTCTCTCTCTCTCTCTCTCTCTCTCTCTCTCTCTCTCTCTCTCTCTCTCTCTCTCTCTCTCGCTCTCGCTCTCGCTCTCTCTCTCGCTCTCTCTTTCTCTCTCTCTCTCTCTCTCTCTCTCTCTCTCTCTCTCTCTCTCTCTCTCTCTCTCTCTCTCTCTCTCTCTCTCTCTCTCTCTCTCTCTCTCTCTCTCTCTCTCTCTCTCTCTCTCTCTCTCTCTCTCTCTCTCTCTCTTTCTCTTTCTCTCTCTGTTTTTCCTTTCTAGCATTGTTACTTACAGATCTTTCACTCTTTCTTCATACCCCATCACACACAGTTCTGAGACTAGCCTCCGTACACGCCAGTTGTTCCTTATGTGTTGTTCTCAACGAGGCTCCGTGTTGCAGTTCCTGGAGACTGTTACCTGTTGCAGTTCCTGGAGACTGTTACCTGTTGCAGTTCCTGGAGACTGTTACCTGTTGCAGTTCCTGGAGACTGTTACCTGTTGCAGTTCCCGGGACAGTTACCTGTTGCAGTTCCCGGGACAGTTACCTGTTGCAGTTCCTGGAGACTGTTACCTGTTGCAGTTCCTGGAGACTGTTACCTGTTGCAGTTCCTGGAGACTGTTACCTGTTGCAGTTCCTGGAGACTGTACAGGTGGTTGCCGCTCTACAGCACCTTTACCTTGACCTAGTTATGTGTTTCTCGGGAATATAACTTTTGTGTTATAATTGATCACTAGGTTCTTTAGTTGGGACGTGGAGGTATTTTCCCTCCATTCTCTACCCTTCTGTCTTGTGTTATTGAGTTTGTATCACCTTGCACTTACTGGTATTTAAATCTGTTGACCATTTCTTCGTTCAACTCCTGTATGTTACTTGGATTATGCTACAGTCTCCATATGTCCCAACTGTTCTCACTAATTTGGCATTACCCGCAAATATTGACATGGAAAATGTTTTTCAACCACTGTGTGTATGTGTATGTGTGTATGCGTAGTGTGTGTGTGTATGTGTGCGTGTGCGTGTGTCACCAGCTGACCCCCCCCCCACACACCACCCAGTCGGACTTCTGCAACAATAGGTCAGCAGCCGTCATGTACCTATCATGCTCCACTGAGCAAGCGACTCTGAAGCTCACCATTACGGTCCTTCCTCTGTCTGTCTCACTGTTCCTCTCTCTCTCTCACTCCCTCTCTCACTGTCTCTCTCTCACACTGTGTGTCTCTCTCTCTCTCTCTCACTGTTTCTCTCTCTCACTGGGTATCTCTCTCGCTGTGTCTGCTTCTCTCAAGGTATAAATGCTTCTCATTTCCGTAAATATTCACCTATAGTTATACTTGCGGGGTTTGAGCTTCGGTTCTTTGGTCCCGCCTCTCAATCATCAATCAGCTGGTGTGCGGGTTCCCGTGCCTGCTGGGCTCTATCATATCTACTTTTGAAGCTGCGTATGGAGTCTACCTCCACTCCACCACTTCTCGTCCTTGTGCATAACATTAGTTAGCTGCCAATACCTCTGTGGCTCATTGGATACTAAGTTTCCACCTGTGTCCCCCTTGTCTGTATTCCATCCGGGTTAAATAGTTGATCTTTATCCATCCCTGTCAATTTCTCTTGAGAATTTTGTGGGTGATAATCATGTCTCCCCTAACTTTTCTGTCTTCCAGCGACGTGAGGTTAAATTCCAGTTGTCTTTCACACACTCCCATCTCCCTGACAAGAGAGAGCAAGCTTAGCTTAGCTGCCAACACTAACACTTGGTGTCAGCAAGGCAGACAGCCCGCCTGCTATCATAACTCACATTATATTTCCAATTTCTAAACTTTCCCTTCGCCTGTGCCTCTCCATCTTCTTTACTTCAACCTAACCTAAAAGAAAAAGTCTTTCCTCGTAGCTCATACATCTCAGCTCGGGTACTAGTCTGGTGCCACACCTCTGAACTTTCTCTAACTTCGTCTTGTGTTTGACTATATATGGACTCCACGCTGGAGCCTCATACTCCAAGATTGGTCTGACAACTGTAACTGTGGTATACAAGTTGAATTAGTTCATTTAGTCCAGTTGATTGACAGTTGAGAGGCGGGACCAAAGAGCTCAACCCCCGCAAGCAGAACTAAGTGAGTGCAAGTTTCTGAATGATTCCTTACACACGTTTCTGTAGGCGTTTCTGAAGGAAGTTCATGTGCATGTATATTTTTTTTTGTGTGTGTGTATGGCTGTTTGTGTGTGTTGATATGTGTGTTTTTCTGACTTTCTGGTAGGGTCATAAAAGTGGCCGACACAGCTATATATATTTGGTGCCTCCAGCCCACTATTGTTTTAAAAGTAGTTGGCCGCGACTCTTCATCATTCTCACGAGCGCTCTTCTACCCCTCATCCACCACCTCCTCTTCTCCGTTTTCCTCCTGTGCGATTCCATTTCTTTTCTTTCCCCCATCCTCCTCCTCTCTCTCTCCCTTCTTCCTTGTGGTGGCAGCAGAAAGGGTGCTTACCTTTGTTTACATACCTAAATGATAGGTTTAATCGTAGATAGGTAGAAAGCGTTAACCCAAAATGTCTAAATAACACATGGAAGGGATCCGAGGACGGAGGGAAGGAACGATGTCCAACCGCTTGGACCGTCAGGGATCGAACGTCGACTTGCCAAGAAGCGAGGACTTCACTGTACCGCAGATCTTCGTCCTGTTACCGCTGTGTGGCGTTGTGCACTTCTTGGGCTGCCTGAGCTGTGGCTTTATCAGGGTAGCCCCCTCCCTTTCTGGCTCGTTGTCGCCGTGAGGGGGCTTGGTGGGCGGCTGCCGGAGTGTGATGCTCCATGGGTCAGTCCTCTGTCCTTTTGTGGCCTTATGCTCCGGCTGCTGTCTTTACCAATTTTGGCCAGAACGCTTTTCCTTTTCCTTGTGTTTCGTTTTTCTCCCCCCCCCCTCTTCTCCTTTCTAATTGTCATTTCCTGCCGACCTTTTGCCTGTTTTGATTATTCTCTTGGACTTCTTCTATTTTGACGCCCGGGTGTTTGAGGAGGCATACTCTTGCACTCGTAGAACTGTGGTACCCGACGTCGAGAGCGAGGGGACCCTTTTATTGTCAATCTTCCTTTCGTCACTGAACCCGATCTCGACGGACTCATGGTTCTTAAGGTGGCGTTTGTGGGGAGTATACTCACGACGCACCCCTGGGGGGCCCCGACAAGATCGGCAATAGCTTCTTGTTGGGTGTCCTGCCTCTAATTGTAGCTCCATGGTGGGTGTGGGGGCACATTCGTGAATGAAAGTTTTTTCCTCGTTTTCATGGCTGATAATGTTGTTTTCCTTGTTCCTTCTCAGGCTGATGGGGTGGGCGACCAAGCCCCCGAGTTGGACTGTGTTGGAAGACCAGGCCCTGTAGCCCCCGCTGCACTGGGCCCCGACGACCTGACTACTCCCCTCTCTCCTCTGCGGTAGGGTCGAGTCCCCAGCCCCCAGTGGTGACCACCTCGTCCCCTGGCACGGCTCCGTCTCTCATTGTGACTACTGCGCCTTTTACCCCCTCTCTCTCTGGGGGTTCTCAACGCCGTCCTCGCCACGGCCGCACTCACACGATGCCTTCCCGTAATAGTACTTACAACGCCTTGTTTGGTCCCGCTACGTGGGCTAAATACTTTGATCTCCACCATCTGGATTCTACTCCTCCTGAGGATTTCTCCCTCCATAAACACCTTGTTGATTCAGTAGATGCCTCTGTTACTTTTAACTCTACCAGTTACGGTACGCGTGTCGTCGCTGCTCCTTCTCAGGGTGCAGCTACTCGCTTAGCCGCTTTGTCCTGCGTTGGAGAGACCCCTGTTCGGGTCTCCAAAAACGCTCCGTTAAATGCCAGTGTTGGCACTGTTCTCCTCCCACACCATGTTGCAACTGGTGTTCGGGACCTCAAAGATTGCCATGAGGATATTAAACATGTCCTCGAACCCCAAGGCCATTCAGTCCTCCAGGTGGACACGTTTACTCGACCCCGTTGTGGTCGTCGCCGTCAGCCCCTTCGAGTTGTAAAAATCACCTTTGATAGTAGGGCCCTTCCGCCCTCTATTATTCTTGCTGGTGCCAGATGTACAGGCGTACATTCCCTCTCCTAGACTTTGCAATAAGTGTTGGAAGTTCGGGCACGGTGTCCTCAAATGCACCAGTACTGTGTATCTGTGCCCCTCGTGTGGGGACGATAGTCATTCTAAGTCCGAGTGCACTTCTCCCCAGGCTCGCTGCCTCAATTGCGGTGAAGCCCACCCTATCTTCTCACGCTCGTGTATGAACTACAAACTCGAGGAAGCCGTCCTCAACTTGAAGCACCGTGATCGTCTGTCTTTTCCTGAAGCGAGACGCCAAGTTCGTCGTCTCGCTCCTTTCGCGGGCGTCTCTTACGCTCGCACAGGGTTGCCAGATCCAAATTGCTAAAAGTAGCGAGCT
This sequence comes from Procambarus clarkii, assembly GCF_040958095.1. NCBI lineage: Eukaryota > Metazoa > Arthropoda > Malacostraca > Decapoda > Cambaridae > Procambarus > Procambarus clarkii. Next base: position 14,361,482 of record NC_091159.1, on the reverse strand, counting down.
GACGGTCTAAAAGTAGCGAATTTGTAATAAGAGTAGCCCAATTTTTTGTTTAGTGACTGATACAGGTTTCAAAGTAATCTATTTTGATATATAGAGTACATTAAACGATTTTAATTGTTTTATTAATATTATCTCTGCATATATATATTTAACCAATATGATAATAGGATAACTTACCAATATTTACTGTTTGAAGCCTAATGGGTGTGAAGTCCTTCCACGTCTTTACAGTTAAAGATCACCAAGATCTTGATTGATTGTTGCCGCCGAAGGCGACTAGTTCTGCATCCATAACCTCGTTCTTGTGTATTGCAGACTCATATTTAAACATTGACATGAGTGGTTCAAATGACGAGAAATAAGTTACATTTTCTTCAATATATGTTTTGATTCTCAAGATTGATGTCAAAAGCTCAAGTCCCATTCTATTTATCAGTTTAGTTTTCACAGATGTTACTCTCGAAAATATCCGTTCAACCAGGGCATTACTGATTGGCAAGCTGTATATTTTCAATGCAAACTCAGCAAGGTCAATCAGTATGGGATCGCCAGCAGTGTTCTTGACAGTTATTGTCTTGGTCTAAAATGACGATTCAGATGTCGGAATTTGTCCCTTACAAATGTTGGACTAGTCAATGGTTAACGGTAAGCGCCACTGACTTTCAATTTCACTAAGCTTATAATAATAATAATAATAATAATAATAATAATTTTTATTTAGGTAAGGTACATACATAAAGAGATTTTACAAAGTTTGTTGGCTTTATAGATAGAGCTAGTACATACAATGCCTAAAGCCACTATTACGCAAAGCGTTTCGGGCAGGAAAAACATTAATGACTAAAGCTTAAAACTAATGGGTAAAAAGAATAAAATGTGTTGAGAACAAATAAAAATAGAGGTAAAAGAGGGGGGAACATTGTTGAAAAAGCAGCACAAATACAATTACAAATTATTACAGAAAATTACATTCAAACAGCGTTGATTTGAAAAAAAAAAAAAAAAAAAAAAAAAAAAAAAAAAAAAAAAAAAAAAAAAAAAAAAAAACATGGGTTGACAACAGAGGGGTAAGGTAGGTTACAGGGAATTTATTAGGTATAGCTTCGTTTTTAACTTAAACTGGTTGAGAGAGGTACAGTCTTTAACATGGTTGGGAAGGTCATTCCACATTCTGGGCCCCTTGATTTGTAGAGCATTTCTAGTTTGATTAAGTCGTACTCTAGGAATATCAAAACTGTATTTATTTCTGGTGTGGTGCTCATGGGTTCTGCTACAACCTTCTATGAAGCTTTTGAGATCAGGATTGGCATTATAGTTTAGCGTTTTATATATGTATAATACACATGAGAGAATGTGCAGTGACTTAATGTCTAACATATTCAGAGATTTGAGTAGGGGTACCGAGTGATGTCTGGGGCCAGAATTGGATATTGTCCAAATAGCAGCTTTGTGTTGAGTAATTAGAGGACGTAAGTGATTTTGGGTAGTAGAGCCCCAAGCACAAATACCATAGTTGAGATATGGATAGATAAGGGAGTAATAGAGAGTCACCAGGGCAGGGCGTGGTACATAATATCTGATCTTAGAAAGAATGCCCACAGTTTTTGAAACTTTTTTTGATATGTTTAGAATGTGTCCCTGGAAATTCAGCTTGTGGTCAATGAGAATGCCAAGGAATTTGCCATCTAATTTGTTACAAATTTGGGTATTGTTTATTTTGAGATTTATTTGATTAGAGGATTTATTGCCAAACAGAATATAGAAAGTTTTGTCAATGTTATGGGTGAGTTTGTTGGCAGTTAGCCACAGATGGACTTTATTTACCTATGTGCTTTAATATACTGTACCTACAATTTTCTCTCATCTTTTTTTTTCATTTCATGTAATCTGTTATCATTTTTTTGTCTATAAATTTTGCAAGTATTTACCTCCTTAAAATTTTCTTAGATTAAGGACCTGCCCGAAACGCTGCACGTGCTAGTGGCTTTACAAGACTGTAATTACCATATTTGTATCCTCACATTCCTTATGTACATTCTTGTATATGCACAAATAAATAAATAAATAAATAAATAAATAAATTTAGCTCAGTATTTACTGTGGCATTTAGAGCAAGGGGATCAGGACTGGAGTAAATGAAGGTTGTGTCGTCAGCAAATAGAATTGGTTTGAGGTGTTGGGAGGCATTTGGAAGATCATTAATGTAGATGAGAAAGAGGAGAGGGCCAAGTATGCTGCCCTGGGGAACACCAATGTTGATGGGTAGGGTGGGAGAAATTGTATTATTCACAGAAACACATTGGAGCCTGTCAGTAAGGTAGGATTTGAGGTATTGTAGGGAGTGTCCTCTGACACCATAATGATGTAATTTAAGAAGAAGGTTTTGGTGGTTGACAGTATCGAAAGCTTTACGCAGGTCCACAAATAACCCAACAGGGAACTCATTTTTATCAAGAGCTGTATGAATCGAGTTAAGCATACTAATAAGTGCATCGTTAGTGCTTTTTTTGGGCCTGAAGCCATATTGGCAAGGGCTAAGTATATTGAGTTTGGCTAGATATGAGTAAAGCTGCTTATAGATTAGTTTTTCAAAAATTTTTGACAAGTTTGGCAGGATTGATATAGGTCTGTAGTTGTTAACATCTGTGAGATCACCACATTTGTGGACAGGCGTTACTCTCGCTTTTTTTTTAAATAGTTGGAAAGGTTTGGAGTTCAAGTGACTTGTTGAAGAGCAAAGCAATAGCAAGGGCTAAAGATCTGGAGGCTTTTTTGTGGATTAAAGTTGGTATCTCCTCGAGGGCACCAGACTGGTTTTAAGGGAAAGGATTATCTCATTGACGTCAGTGGAATTAATAGGCTTTAGGTACAGAGACTGTGGATAGTTACCTGTAAGATAGTCCTTAATGTCAGTACTGGAAGATGGAATATCATTAGCAAGGGATGAACCAATGGAAGAGAAGAACCTATTGAACTCAATAGCAGAATCAGAGGCTGATTTTACTTAGATTGGTAAAATGCAGGACCTAGATTCAGGAAGCTCTGTGTATTTCTTCGTAAGTGGGTTTGCTACGAAGGTTCCTAAGTGCGCCCTAAGAAGATGCTTAGGTGCGATTCAATAAGGTATACTTAGGAAGAAAATTGTTGGTTCACCTGCGTGCCGATAGAGGTCACTACTGTGTTTCGTTTGGCCAATCAGAGCGGCAACATTCTTCATATTGAAGATTTAGCGCTGGCTTATCGGAGCTCTACTGCCTCCTATTTACGTCGAATTTTCTTATAAAATTAGTATATTTCGAAGTAAAACAATGTTTTTTCAACTTCTACAGCCAGCACCGACATTGTAGTAAACAAATATGTTACATTTGTTGTTTACTTACGTAATTCTAAGAGATACTGTGTAGCTGTCGTTGTTGCTCGGAAGATGCGCTGACAATTATTGTATATATTTACTGAATTTACCCAAGGGCCACTAACTATCTAGTGACCTCGAAGAGGACAGAAAGCCGGCGGCTTGTTACAGGGCCCGCCAATTGTCTTAATGATATTTTTTAGCTGGAATTTGGCATTTACGGCTTCAGCGGGTAAGCGGTTCCATGGGTTTATAGCCCTCTTGGTGGAAAAAAAAACATCTGTTTTCAGTCCTACTTGAGAGAACATACTCTTCAACACTATATCTGTGATTGTCCTGTTATCAGTGACTTCATACCAAATGGTATGAGGTATTTTGAGCTCTGTAATTACTTCATACACTCAGGAATATTGGAAGATATTCTTGTGCTGCATCCAGATTTTGCCAGTGGAGGCTAATAGATCAGCATTAAGTATTTTGTTCTCTCCTAATTCCATGTATGACTGGCCATCCTGTGAGGTGAGGATGTTGGGTGAGCTTGTAGCTGGTTTTTGATCTACACTGTGTGGTCCTTTATACAGAATAGGGAAGCAGCACATTGCTGTGTATACCTAAACATGTTTAAAAATACATTGTTTGAGAGGAGTTTTGTAGAAACTGGTAAGAGTAATTATAATATAATGTTTCCATGATTCAGTGCTTACCTCTTGTGAAAATTGCTTAAGAGTTGTTTAGTCAGAGTTGATTTGTTTTTTGTATTGAGGCTGGTATTTTCTAAATTGATTCCATGTACAGTATGTCTAACCATCCTGTGAGATGGGAGTATTAGATAAACTTATAGCTAGTTTTTTATCTACACTGTGTAATATTCCATATAGAATAGGGTAGTATCCCACCAAACACACACCGAAACTACGACGTTGGTGCAACGTTCGAGCAAGTTTTAACACCTCCTAACCAGTTATAACAACCAATATAGCAAGTTGTAACAACGTTTTAATACGTCATAAACACGTTAAGCCAAGATGTAACAACTTTATTTCAAGTTGTAACAAGCGGAAAATAGAGACAGTTTCGGTTTGTGTTTCCAGGGATAGTACATTGCTGTGTATACCTAATCTTCTTAATAAAAAAAATCAGTAATAAAGATTTTAAATTATAGTTTATATTATTACAAATACAGTACTGTATTATCCTTATTAAATCATGTTGACCATGGATCATTAAGATCTCATGTTGATATGTAATACAAGTCATATTTCTTTTGAACTGCTAATCCATGCTAATCATTCATTAAATTGTGCACTATGTCTCAATTTTTCACTTCCTTGGATATACTGTACAGTACAAAAAGATAGGATAAAAATAAACCAGTAATATTTCTTTCATTATATTTTTCATTTAAATAACTGCATCAATATTTTTATAGCTGACAGGATTTGTTTTCCCATACAGGTGCATTATTTGTTAACAAAAAATTTTGTTTATTGTTACACACAATGGTGCTACATAGCCTTCCCAGCTTGGTGCCTTCTTTTAATACTTACTGATTAATAAATAAATAATAATAAATAAATTTTATTCAGGAAAAGTACATACAGTTGATTTACAAACATAATGTTGGATTTATAGGCAGAGCTAGTACATACAATACCTAAAGCCACTAATACTCATAGCATTTCGGGCAAGGTGTGGGGGGAAAAAAACACAGACTAAAACTTAATAGTAATCGGGATTAGGTATAAATTGTGTTGAAAGAAGGAATGAAAAATACAAAAAGGGGGTTAACATAGCATAAATCAGCAATTGCACATGTTGGTGAACAGCGTTGTTTAAAAAATAGCAAGACATGGGTTGACATTTAGGAGGTAAGTTAGGTTACATGGAGTTAATTAGGCAGTACTTGGTTTAACTCTTAAACTGGTTGAGAGAGGTACAGCCTTTGACATGATTCAGGAGGTCATTTCACATTCTGGGTCCCTTGATTTGTAGAGCACTTCTAGTTTGGTTACACACAGCCAAATTGAGTAACAGGAAGAGGTCTTGGACACAAATTTGTTCCATGCTAAATGTAGAGGAATCAGCTGAGTATTCCTCAAATAAAATAAGTTGCCTCAGCTTATAAGGTAAATAAAATAAGCATTTCTCAAATAAGTAGCTGCCTCACCTCACTGCCTTACTGCTACATAGCCTTCCCGGCATGGTGCCTTCTTTTGATAATAACTTGTTCCACACCCAAATTGTATAACAGGAAGAGGTCTTGGACCCCTACTTCCCTCTCTCTTTTTTAATAATCTATATAGTCATAATTATAGCTTTAAGTATTCAATGAATAAAGTTTTTGACATTTTTACCCTTTTCCTTACCTAACATCATTTGTGCAGCATATTTTTATTTTATGTCTCACCCAGATTTAATTTCAAAATAAAACCAAACTAAATAAATTAGAAATGGGTATGTATAGCTAAGGTACACCCTTACTACTAGGTGAACAGGGGCATTTGGTGATAGTAAATGATCCCATCAGGCAGGGCTCATCACCTTCTCTCATATTTCATGTTCACCAGTGTTTATTTACTTAATAACTACTGGTATAATATCTTGCTATTATAAAACTAATTCTACTATCATCAAACACATATTTACTTCAAGTTTCAAGCAGAGAATGCATAGATAACTAACACGAAGGACTCTTCTTCACTAGATTCACCAGCTATAATATTTTGGTCATGTTCCAATATCATAAATCGATCCCAGTGTTATGTAGTAGAGAAAAAATGACTTATATCCAGTTTACGTAAAGCTACGAGTGGTCGAAACCACACTTAAATCCCGGAATGAACTTACGAAGGTTTTTCCACTTAGGGTAGTTAATTGAGTACGGACGTAGCCGCCACGAAGGCGCTAAGACGGAAAACGCTCGTAGCTAAGAGGAAAAACCTTCGTAAGTACCTTCCTGAATCCGGCCCCAGATTGATAAAACAAATATCAGCAGTAAAAAATGTAAAATAAGATGCTAGCTAAAAAGTAATAGTTTATCCACGTGATTAACTTACAAAATGGCTTATCTGGTAGGCCTACAGGATAAAATAAGAACTAAATAACTTTGTATTCCCCCAAATATGCCTGAGCTTAGGCTACATAATCAGATTTACCGGGTAGGTGTGAAATGACAGGAAAACCCTTTTCAAAATGATGAAGTTAATAACTATCCAGAACATGAATAAACCAATTCCACACTTGACTTTGACCACGTGTGTACTTCTAGTTCTAGTGTACAACTTTCATGTCACCCGTAATTCTTTACCTTTCTAGATACAGTAATGTAAATTAAGCTTTGTCAATCTCTCTTCATATGCAAGGTTTCTAATTTGCAGGATTAACTTTGTCATAATATGCTCGATGTGTTCTAGTGAATTTATATCCCTTCTATAATATGGCGATCAAAACTGATCTGAATAATCTAAATGGGGCCTAACAAGAGCAAGATATAGCTGAAGCATAACATCAGGTGTTTTATTACTAACGCTCCGAGAAACAAATCCCAGTATCCTAAATGGCTTATTTCGAGCATTTATGCACTGATTCTTTGATTTTAAATTCTTACTAATCATAACTCCCAGATCCCTTTTGCAATCCGACTTAGCACTCTCAACATCATCAAGCTCGTACAGTATCTTGTAACTCTATTATCATTACTCAGCTTCAAAACCTTACATTTGTCAGATTTACACTACATCTGCCAATCTTTTGACAATTTCAAACCCCTACTTAGATCGTCTTGAAGTGATAGCGAGTCTTCTTTCGTGTTTATTTTATTGATTTTTTATAGCGTGCAACTTTTTAATCAGAAAATGTAATGAGTTGGGGTGCATAAAATATGCAGTGAGGAAAACCCAATACTCAGAAATTTTGTGCTAGCCACTTCCTGCAGTGGCTAGTACAAGCCTGAAAATAATGGCAAAACTGTGTGCAGGCAATGAGTCACAATAACGTGCCTAAAGTATGTTGATCAGACCACACACTAGAAAGTGAAGGGACGACGACGTTGCAGTCCGTCCTGGCCCATTCGACATTGTACCCCTCATGGTGAAAAAGATTCATCATGAACCGGGACAATTACGGTGTTTGTATGGAAGCATGATATCTCGGTTACCAAGAGGCAACAGTTTACATGTATATTGCGACGGGTCGGTGGCGGAGGATGGCAGGGCCGGGTGTGGTGTCCTAATAAGGGATTATACGGAGTTTGGGACTGTGGACAGGATAATTGAACTCCGGCTTAGTAATTATATATCATCCACACAAGCTGAACTGCAGGCCATTCTGGCGTGTTTGGAGGAAGTACGTCATGACGACAAAAATGTTGTTGTATTTGTCGATAGCCGAGGAGCACTGGAGTCCTTAAACAGTCGAAACCCAGTCTTCATATCTATAGTTGAGGACTGTAAGAGAAGAATAACTGAGATACAGCTGAAAGGTTATAGTGTGAAATTCATGTGGATTCCATCTCATGTTGGAATAGTGCTCAACGAGGTGGCGGATGACTTGGCCAAACGTGCCACATCAAAACCACAAGTTGACATTGAATGTGAATTCACAATGAGACAAAGAAGAAGCAAAATCAGAAATATTCAGGCACAGGCGGGAGTGGAGAGGAGAGAGATAATGTATGAGAGTAGTCAAACCATGCAACACTACATGTATGCGAGTCAAAACACCCATTTCACTTATGGTAAAAGGAGAAATGCTTGGAGTGACTCTGTGTACATGCGGCTCAGGCTTGGGTACAAATATTACTGGGAATATGGGATAGATGTTCATGATAATGACACGAGGTGTAAACTATGTGGTATGTTAAGGTCTCACACCCTGGCCCATTATGTTCTTGATTGTCCGTTGATTAATGTATATAGAAACACTGAGATAAGGACTGTTCCTGAACAAATAGCCTGGATGTGTCACAACGGAAAGGTTGATGATATTCTTGAGAGATATAAGAATTTTGCACCAAGATTGTAATATTTTGTTGAATTATCTGCATGTCTCTTGCAAATTGTCTATACAGTATACCTAGGTCATAAAAGTATTTGTGTGTACGTCTGATAACATACTACTTGTGAAGGAGGAAATGTATATGTTTACCTCTCAGAATGTTTGGCAATATGTTTATTTGTGATGTGTGTCTATGTATATATTAACACGTTGTACTGAATGGGGTGAGAATAGCTTGAGCTACCTCATCCCTTTGTGTGTATTTTACCTCAATAAACTTATTTCAATTTCAATTTCAATTTCGTCCCTTCATTTTCTAATGTGTGGTCTGGTCGGCAAAATTGTAATTTATAAACTACCTGGTTTAGATAACAACCAAGTTAGAAATTAGGCCACATGTTTAAAAAGCCTTGCACACAAATAATAATAAAAAATAAATGTACATTCTCATCAGGACAAATGTGGTGACCTTTGATAAGCCCCCGGCTTCCTGTCCTCGTCGAGGACACTAGAGAGATAAGTGGCCCTCAGGTAAACTCTGGTAAATATTCTAAATTTCTAATGGCAGCACAGAGGCCCAGTCCACACCTTTTCTTCTAATTTGCAGACCATTTACAAAAAAAGAATTACAGTAAAGTGGAAGCCCTTTATACAAATCATCTTTTAGTTAAGCTTAACTAAATAAAAATAAACTATGCGCTTTCCATGCCAAAATTTGCAAGTGACATTACAAGACCACTTCTCATGCACAATTTATGCTTCGTTACTAAATGATAATACGTTTCTTGCTTAGCAATGGTTTTCTACTACCCATAGTATCATCTCGTTACCAAATAGACAATTACAGAGACAATTTAGTACCATTGTGAAGCGTGAGGCCAGCAGGTCGCACCAAACCGCTCAGTCACCAACAACACAACTCTGATCTAAATATGGTTTATATTACAGGATTAATACGGCGTTTAAAGTACCACAGATATCTATAATTCTAATTATATCTGCTCCTAATACTTTTATGCAGAGAAATAATATAATTTTACTTACCTTTAAGATTTAATTATAATTGTTATAGCATATCATAACATAACATATATAGATATTAGGAACTGTAAATATAGTCAAATTTTAACCACACCGGGTATGGTGGAGCTTCGACTTTATTACAGTATTGTCGTGACTACATCTACCTTGAAATTGAAATTGAAATTGAAATAAGTTTATGGCTACATCTACCTTAACTACCGTTTTTCAACCTTTTCAGTTATAATGGTCCAAATTTTGTTGGCAATAGGCTAACATAAGATATATTAGACAAGGTTTATTTGGTTTAGAAATTCAGTTTACAGAGCTGATGTATCCAGTCGACAGCGAGAGACTAATAAGAGATTGCTGCTGCTGTGTTCTGCACATTACTCTTCCGTATATTGTCACTCTGGTTCTGAGCCGATTGATTAATGAAGATTAAGCCACCCGAGAGGTGACACGGGCATACATAGTCCGTAAGGTTCTGAATCCGTTTGTCGTCCGAGATATATATATATGGTTAGTTAGATTCAGATTCAGATTCAGATGTTTATTCAGGTAAGGTATATACATACAAGTGATGTTACATTAATGGATTGATATATAGATAGAGCTAGTACATACAATGCCTAAAGCCACTATTACGCAATGCGTTTCGGGCAAGAAAGTTCTGCCAGGCTGGGGATGAAGGACTACGTTCCATCTATTTATTTCTTTATTTATATATATATACAAGAAGGTACATTGGGATTGTGAGGATACATAGCATAGTAATTACATTCTTGTAAAGCCACTAGTACGCGCAGCGTACATTTATTGCAATCTACATTTATCTACATATAGGCAATCTACATTTATTGCCTCTGTCCATATTTAGATTAGGGTAAGGTTTTTATTAGGTTAGGTTTGGTTTGGTCCAGTTAATTTAAAACAATTAATTATTCAGGAACGTTCTTAATTATTAAACATGCGCAATAGGAAATTAAAAGCCTACTTGAGTGTCCCTTACGAATTTGAGATTAAAGAAAACGTACCTTGCAGCCTTTATTTTATGCATAGACATATCTATCTACTTTGGAGAAAGTTCAACACCGGGCGACTAAAATATTTTCCGAACTAAGACCACTTTCATACCAGGAACGGTTGAGGGCCACAGGGACCAGACATGACAGGGCCGCTCTCAGCAAAACTTTTAAATTATGTTAGGTTATGTTATTAAGGTTAGGCTGCATTGGGCTCGGTTGGATTAAATTGATTTGATTTGGGTTACGTTAGGTTGGATTGAGCTAGGTTAGTCAGGTTTCAGAATTCAAAATTGCACTACGCCACGGAGCAGTCTTTGTGGCGTAGTGGTAAAGCACGCGCCCGGTTCTTTATCAGCGCTTTGACCTGGGTTCGTATCCTGGCCGGGAAGGATTGACCGGGCGCCAATCCTTAATACAAATACAAATTCAGGTAAAATACATACATACAAGGTAAGCTACAAAAGTTGATGGGTTTATAAATGGAGCTAGTACATACAAAGTACAGCTAGTACTATTACGCAAAGCGTTTCGGGCAGGAAACTGCTTTCTTAACTGCTCACCTAGCAGGGAATAGGTTGTTAAACGATTTGGCGGGTCGTATTCCGGGGAAAACATTAGGACTAAGGACCTGCCCAAAACTCTATGCATGCTAGCAGCTTTACAAGAATTTAGGAACTCTTTTTTATATATAAATAACAAAAAAATAAAAAAAATCGCTGACGAATCTTTTTGTGTGCGATGGGACTTGTATCTGGCATAATTAAAATATTAACTTAAATAATTCGCTTATTACACAATATTTGATATTCAGATCTATAAATTACTTTAGAAAGGATTATAATGCATATAAATATTAATTTACACACTCCTGGCGCTATATGCTACAGGAATTTCAATATGGCGTTCAAATAATTTTAAGCAGGGGGTCTCTGGGTCGGTTGGACGGTTACGGGTCATCGACGCCAACCCAGTCAGTTGTCAGGAAGCAGCGGCGGCGTGAGCATCGTCGCTCCCCTGGAGGTAAGGCTGATCATATTTTTTTTTGTTTGCTAATATATCTGAGCAGTTGGGAGGTCCGCAGGAATATATAGTCTACCTCCACCTACAATGCTTAATGCATTATAATTTGTTCGCTATTATAACATTGAGTTTTTGTAAAGTCTCAGAGAGCTCGTTGTTTCCGTATTTTTTTTCATCCGGGTTCTGTAGTATTCAAACGTTTGAATACTAATTCAAATGCTAAATGCTTTTCCACTAATGCTAAATAGTCAATCCCTCTCAGATATTGTGGCAGATTTTGAGGATCACGATTTGCCAACATTATATGAGTAGGATATTATGTAGAATACACTTCCCCAGAGTGTTAAACCACCCCTTCGTCAGGCTAGGCTCGTTAACGCGGCGGTCGTCCCCCCCCCTCCCAAGACGCATTTATTAACGACTTTCATGTACTGTATTAAAAATAGTTTTTATCGCGTATTAATTAATTTTATATTCTATGTTTAATTAGGCGTATAGTAGGTTCGATATTTAGGTTCTGTTGGCAATTATTTGCACTTGAAGTGTATAGAGGGTGAAGCATTTACAGTTGCCTGTCCTCAGGCCAGGCTCACCTACGCCGCCGCCCGACCCAAAGCCTCATTTGTTAATTTTTTATTGCATTGCGTATTCAGAATTATTCTCACATATAAGGTAATATTATTTCATCAAGTTAATAGTTTCAAAACTAAGTTTAGTGACAAGCGACAGTCCAGTCAATACATCTTCAGAAGGACTATTCCTGAAGATGTATTAATATACGAATGTACTTAATTTAAATTAAGGAAATTCCTGTTTCAATTTTCCTCCGAGGTCTGACACTCACATTTTTAATCACGTTTTTTTTCGTGATTTACACACACACACACACACACACACACACACACACACACACACACACACACACACACACACATACATACATACATACATACATATATATA